>NW_023596461.1:38267656-38385222 GCF_011947565.3 Pollicipes pollicipes | reverse complement strand
GGCAGACAGAATGATGTTTGCACGGCCGACATGTGCATTTGTTGATGGGAGAGGGGGAGGCGGAGCCGCGTTAGAGGGCCATTGTTATAGCTGGGTGACTGTATCATGCCAGGGGTGCAGGGTCGTAACAGGGTAGCAGGGTCAGATGCTGGAGGGGCATGTTGTCATCTGGGGGTGGGGTTAAGCCTATATAACTGCACACCAGACTGAAGAGGCTTGCACTGAGTGGGAGGGACTAAACAATCTTGCCAATTCTGGGAGTTCACTGTTCTTGATGCCTTGGTCCTGCTGCATTCTCTTTGGTGGTTGGGGCATGCCATCACATTTCAATGGACACTGTTTGGCAGTGCCCCGCCCCCTGACCTGACCCCCCCCCCCCCCCTCTGCGATCCTCCAACGGTGACTGAGATGAGCTGGTCGACCGTGTTGCAGTGATGGTAACCTGACGGACGTGGAGATGGCTGGTGGGCTGGGCGAGTACTTGCGCGAGGTGCACGCTCAGTACGGCCCCCTCGTCTCCTTCCACCTGGGCAAGCAGCTGGTGATCAGCCTCGGCACGTACGAGCTGATGGAGCAGCATAGTGGCGCCGCCGAGCGGCCCGAGCTGTACCTCGAGTTTCTGCGGCCGCTGCTAGGGCGCGAGAGTATCGTGTGGGCGGACCGAGCCGAGACGACGCGCCGCTGGCGGCTCTACCAGCAGGGTTTCTCAGAAGAGTGCCGCGCCGTGTACCGGCAGGCGGCGCGAGAGGTGAGCGCCGCCGTCGCCGCCGCCGGGGGCTGGAGGCGGCGCCGGCCGGGCTGGAGGCCTGTGTCGCGCCGCTGGGCTGGACTACATGCGACACGATGCTGCGCCCGCGCCTCTTGCCGTGCCGGTGTCGCGTCTAGGCTGGGCCGTGTCTGTGGCATGGCCCGTGCCAAATTCCACTGTCCATGCTCGGTGGGAGAAGGTGGCGTGTGTCGTGAGCTGGGTGCAGTTGTTGGTTGTTGTTTAGTGTGCCTGCTTGGCGTGTGTCGTGAGCTGGGTGCAGCTGTTGGTTGTTGTTTAGTGTGCCTGCTTGGCGTGTGTCGTGAGCTGGGTGCAGTTGTTGGTTGTTGTTTAGTGTGCCTGCTTGGCGTGTGTCGTGCGCTGGGCAGCTGTTGGTGTTGTTAAGTACGCCTGTTTGGCGTGTGTCGTGAGCTGGGTGCAGTTGTTGGTTGTTGTTTAGTGTGCCTGTTTGGCGTGTGTCGTGCGCTGGGTGCAGTTGTTGGGTGTTGTTAAGTACGCCTGTTTGGCGCTGTGCTGTCGTGGCACATACAAACTAGGTGTACAATCACCGACTTGTCATACAAGTTCGCCTAGCCCGGCATCTGCTTTGCCAGAGCGTGAGCCCAGCCTTCCACTGCGTGACACGACGCGGCTGGTTTGTGTGCTGTCCGCCCAGCGTCTGGACGCCCGCGCCCGGCGCCCCGCTGACCTTGATCAGCTGCGACTGCTGGCCGTCAGGCGGCCGGCCGCGTCTCCGAGAAGCTGCAGTCGCTCTCGTCGGAGGAGCACGTGTCGCTGCAGCAGTACACCTCGGCGCTGGCGCTGCACATCGTGGCCCGCTGCTGCTTCGGACACCACATGGACGACGAGCACAGCATGCTCAGCTTCGCGCAGGAGTACGAGATCGTGAGTGGAGGTGGGCGGCGGCCACTGGTGCCGGCGCCGGCGGGCTGCAGGCCGGACGCGCAGGAGTACGAGATCGTGAGTGGAGGTGGGCGGCGGCCACTGGTGCCGGCGCCGACGGGCTGCAGGCCGGACGCGCAGGAGTACGAGATCGTGAGTGGAGGTGGGCGGCGGCCTCTGGTGCCGGCGCCCGACGGGCTGCAGGCCGGACGCGCAGGAGTACGAGATCGTGAGTGGAGGTGGGCGGCGGCCACTGGTGCCGGCGCCGACGGGCTGCAGGCCGGACGCGCAGGAGTACGAGATCGTGAGTGGAGGTGGGCGGCGGCCACTGGTGCCGGCGCCGACGGGCTGCAGGCCGGACGCCAGAGTACGAGATCGTGAGTGGAGGTGGCGGCGGCCCTGGTGCCGGCGCCGGCACCTGCAGGCCGGAGGATCACGCCACACAGCGCTGCACCGCCCCGGCACACTCGCGCCCGGGGGCCGCTCGATGGCCCGCTTGGTTTGTGTTGGTCTGTTTGCGCCTGGCTGTGCCGGTCTGTAAGCCTGCCTGTGTACCGACCAGGTGGAGTCGGCGCTACGTCAGATCCCATGTGTGTGTGTAGGTGTGCAGCTGACGTTGCTGCTACGCCTGATCTGGTGTCGGTGGGCGACGTCACTGTGACAGGCAGTTGGCCCTGTGTGTCGGTAGATGACGCCGATGTGTCTGGCTGTCGTGTGCCGACTTGTGACGTCAGCTTGGCGTCGTTGCGACGCCCATCTGTCTGCAGATGACGTCAGCGCTCTGTCGTATTCCGCTGTGACGTCATTGTTCGCCGGTTTGCCGTCGCTGCGACGCCGTCTACCTGCAGATGACGTCACCGTTCTGCCATGCCCGCTGTGACGTTAGTGTGACGTCAGCTAGCCGTGGTCTTGACTCCCGCCTGGTGCGGCAGGTGACGGCCGAGGTGACGAGCGAGGCGTGCGGTCGCCAGCTGTATGAGAGCCAGCAGGACCACCTGCTGGAGGCGGCCGCCGCTCTCCGTGACGTGGCCGCCGCCATCGTCCGCAAGCACCGCCGCGAGAACAAGTCCACGGTGGGTGCGCTACCGACGCCGGCCGCCTGGCGGTGTCGGACCGGAGCGCGCGGCCCCAGCCGACACGGACTGGCCGACGACGGCGGCTCCGGTGCGGTCCACGCCGAAGTCTGGCGGCTGGCTTGGCAGTCTCGCTGCTCCGTGCGGACCGCTCTGAACTGGCTGAGATCTGGCGACTGGGTGATTACGGCATCGCCTGCGAGGGTCTGGCTTAATGTGACATCCGTGCTGACTGTCAACGAAGGGGTACACCGTTGGCAGGGCGCCCGTGTGCGCGGACCATGGAGGGCCAGCACTGCGGTGTTCAGCTCGTCACCCGCTGTCGCCAGGTGTCGCTGGTGGAGTGGGTGGCCCTCTCGGCTCAGGGCAGTCGGGCCGGCGGCGACTCGGAGGCGCACGTCAGTGACCTGCTGGCCCTCTTCATGTTCTTCTGCGAAACACTGTCGAGCGGTGAGCAGTTGTGTAAACATCACAGCATGATGTATTGCAGCCTGGCCAAAATAGGCGGGAGCAACTGCTCATTCTAATAGCTGATCATCTTCGCCATGTGAAGCGGATGTGCAGAAGGGGGATGCGATCTGAGCCGGTGTCCGCTACATCCCTTGTGTGGTCCGTGCTTTGCTCGTCACGTTTCCTCTGACTCAGTAAGGCTCCCTCTGTGGACTCCAGCTGTGCCTGCCTTGGGCAAGGCGTGACCTTCCCCGGTGGCTTATAGCAGTGTAAGCCACTATGTGGAGACGGTGCATCTTCTCAATGCTCGTCTATTTTTGTGTACATCCGCGTTCGCGCATGGGGACCTTGCTTTCGCCAGTGCGCGTCTGGTGACAAAAGTGTAAGTTTCCAAGCGGGTGTGTCTTCCGGGAGCGTGCAGCATGGGTCCCTGATGGCTTAACGCCGGGCCGCGCCGTGTGGTATGTTGGCAGGGCTGTGCTGGACGCTGTACTACCTATCCAGCGCAGCCCAGAACCGTGCAGGACGCCGTGGTGGCAACAGTTGGCCGGAGAGCAGACGGACACCGGGTCAGTGACGACGCCTCTCCGCTCTGCCGAGTCTCCAGCTGCGGGCCTCAGCTGCCGTCCTTAACTGGGCTGCTCGGCTGGGGCAATCAGCTCGAGTCCTGAGCCGTGGTCCTGAGCTGGGGGCCCTGAGCTATGACCCTAGACTGGAACCCTGAGCTGGGGCTCTGAGCTGTGACCTTGAACTGTGATCCTGAGCGGGACCCTGAGCTGAGGTCCTGAGCTGGGACCCTGACAGGGGTCTTTGGCTGGGACCTGATCTGTAGCGTGCTGCCCTGCTGGGCTGACGCCTGCCAGGGAACGGAAAACACGCTCCCCATGGCAGCTTGCGGTAGCTTGTGATAGCCTGACGTCTGTCATACGCGAGGCCGCCACCAAGTGGCCTGTGGGGAAGCCGGACCCCATTCGGGTGTTTCAGTCGTTAGATCTTCGGAAGATGTAACTCGTGTGAGGCGTATTGTGGGATGGCCTGGCGACCTGTTCTCAGATTGGCAACTGGAACAGCCTGCAGTGATGATCTTTTCAGCATTATATGTCTTTTGACGACATTTTGAGCAGTGTGGTGACCTTGCGGGTGGGACGGTGGCTTGGCAAACCATGCGGTGACCTGCAGGACCGTGTGGTGACTATCCCAGGGTAGCGGCCCTTGTGATGATCGGGTGGTTCTTGTGACCTGGTGGTGACCCGTCGGCAGGCTGCAGGACTTCATGACCGACCCTCCCGTAAGCTGGCGGACCTTGGCCATGTGGTGACCTGACAGGACTGTGGTGATCCCGTGTAGCTTTGGTGACCCAGTGGGCCTGTCGTGATTTGGTGGGGCTGTGGTGACCTGGTCGGCCTGTTGTGACACGGTGGGGCTGTGATGATCTGCTCGGCCTGTGGTGACCTGATGGGCCTGTGGTGACCTGATGGGCCTGCTGTGGGCCTGTTGTGACCCAGTGGACGTGTGGTGACCGAGTAGACCTGTGGTGACCCTGTGGGCCTGTGGTGACCCGATGGGCCTGCTGTGGGCCTGTTATGACTCAGTGGACCTGTGGTGACCGAGTGGACCTGTGGTGACCCTGTGGGCTTGTGGTGACCCATTGTCACGTCGTCGGCAGGCTGGTGGGCCGCGTCATCCGCGAGGCCTGGCGCTTGAGCTCGGTGGTGCCGCTGACGGCGCGTTGCTACAGCTCGCCGTCGGCCGTCCAGGGCCACACGCTGCCGGCGCGCACGCCGATCGTCAGCGCCCTCTGTGTGGCGAACACGGCCGCCGGCTGGGCGCGTGCCGACAGGTTGGTGCCGCCCGCCGCCGGCACACGCGCGGGCAGGCATGTGTCGTCTGTACGGACCCGGCAGCTGTCCGCCCTGTCACACTGACACCGGCAGTGGGGGTTTGGCATTTGCTGTGGTGTTTCCCACAAGGTGTGTAGTTGGAGCGGTGGCCAAAAACTGACTGTGGACCATGTCATGAGAAGCCGCCAGCTCCGAATGATTATTCAAACACGGCGTGTGTTAGCTGTGGTCTGATTTGTGAATGACGGTGCCCTGGAAGAATGCGATTGGTCACGCCCATAGTGATGAACTGGTGACCTCAGGTTTGACCCGGCCGATTCGAGGGCGACACGCCGCCGCTGGAGCTGAACCCGCTGCCATTCCTCTCCAAACACGACGACATCGAGGGCGCCTCCAGGTGAGCGCCGCCGCCCGCCGCCACCGTGACCCGGCCCCTGCGCCCGCACGCGTGCGTCCCGGTGTGCTGGAGTGTGCGCCGCCCTGCAGGGCTGAGTGCCGACAGTTGGGGAGTTTAACGGTTTATCGGAGTTTGACCCCAGGCCGCTTGATCCGAGTCATTGGCGAGCTCACAGGCCGAGCGAGTCTCCCCCACAGTGTGAGAGGACGTTCTCAGCGTGAGAGGCCCCGACATGGACGTCACGCTTTGTAGAAGTTAAAACTCACGCGTGTAGTGATTAGAGCGCCACGAGCGTGACGTGGTTTTTAGATTAAAACCAAGGCCATGTAATAAGGTATGGTCATCCGGGAATTTTTCCGGCACCTTTCGTTCACCATTACAGCGACGTCACAAAGTCGCAACCTGGCATCACAGCGCCGGCTGCATTACCTTCGCGTCTGCTACACCGGTGCACCTTCTAACAAATGCGTCTGGTGATCGCCACAGGGCACTTCAAGAAGTAATATGAGGACATATGAAAGGGGATTTTTGTCACGCCTGTCGTTAAACAGCGAACATGGGCCTAGAAACCAGGAACCCATGTGCCATGGCACTCCCATTTGCTGAGGATGCCAAACATTGAGTCCATGGCGATGCATTGAAGCTGGTCAGCCTACAGCTGCTTAAATGCGGGTTAGCGAACCTGGCCAAGGTCCAGTCATTGCCAAAGGAAGAACTAAGTGGCACCAGGATTATCATCCGACCTGTCGCGTTGAGCCTCAGCACTATACATAATGACGCGCTGGGTTGCACTGGTGTGCGATTGAGGCATTTTGAGACGACGGAAGTGGTACGCTGCCCGGTAGAACATAGGACATTGTGGACATTGCACGTCGCGTCAGCTATGCCACGAAGCCTCCGAAGGTCGCGGTGCATGACGTTAATCAAGATCATATCCGTCACGCCATGCGGCCAAGTTATCGAACACACGTATGACTCATAATTTGCCATACTTCACTTAAACGATTCTTGCGCCACCGTACACTTCATTGTGCACATTTGGCGAGGATCCAAAAAAACGGGGGGGGGGGGAGAGGGAGGGAAAAATTATTGCGCCCAGCATGCACTTCATTGTGCACACTTGGCGAGGACCCAAAGAAACGGGGGGGGGGGGGGGAGAGAATTCTTGCGCCCAGCATGCACTTCATTGTACACACTTGGCGAGGACCCAAAAAAAACAGGGCGGGTGGGGCGGAGCTCACATAAGCACAACGATGTTCACTTCGCGCTGTCCACCTGACGTCGCACCTGTTTAGCTGCGCGCCTGGCAGTAGCTCGCTCAGCCCCAGCCTGATTAAGGCATCTGAGGTGCAGATGGATGCGCGTCTTCATTAGCTTCCGAGCAATCCGCTTGTCCAGCGCAGAGCTTTCTTAGTAGGAGCTTTGTGTGTCGCGGTCCACGACGCCAATGTCTCGGTCCATGCCTCGGTCCATCACTTGTTGGAACACGATCTCGAAAGCCTCGACAACGCTTGTCCAGGCCGGCAACGGCACCATCAGACCACCCTGTCTAATCGTGTGTATCCAGCTGTCTGGGACACAGTTGGGTGGTGCCTCTCGGGTCGACAGTCCCATACTTGGATCGAGGTGTTTGCACTTCACCGCCACGAAGCCGGCAACGAAGGCCAGCGCCCCGTGCTCGACGTTCGTGTCTTCGTCCATTTCGTCGCCGCAGTGGGGGCCATTTTCGGTCCTCTCGCCGTCACCGCCATGGAGCTTGCCTTTGCCCGATTCGTCGAACCCGCCGTTCTCGTCCACTTTGTTCAGGATGGGCATTGGAGGCATCGCGGCTGCTTGCTGGTAGGCGGCCTCCACGTCGTCCGTATGCGCTGCCGCTTCCACCACAGCTGGGTCTTGGATCTACGACACAACGATACAGCCATTTCCGCGTACCTATCAGGCGCATTAATCAGACCCTTTTACATATCACCAGTTTTGGTTTTCATTACGAGAGCAAAACGTCTTGGACCCGGACATGCCCATTCTTTTGTTATGGCATGCTTGTTTTTATACACAACCACCTTTTTGTGATCCAGTGTGACATAATCCTAGCGGGTAAGAGGGACAGTCAACGGCCGACGAGTACTGCACTGCGTGCACCACTCTGATATCTCCCTCTCCAGGTCATAACCGCGCGACGTAAAAATACACGAGAACAGCACGGCCCTCCGAGGCTCCAAACCCCCCCCCCCCCCCCCCCATCCTCCCCCGCCTCCAATCGTGTCTGCCCGTGAGGTTCAAGGCCTGTGGCGTAGGCACGGCAGCAGTTTTTTACCACGATATTACTGTATGTAATCCCGGAGTTTGGTGACCAGGCAAATAGCCTTTATTTGAAATCTCAGACACCACCATGAACAGTAACACGAAGAGCCCAAAAGTGGCTCAAAAGTAACAAGACTCGCAAGAAGCCGAGTGAACATGTACGGTACGTAGGTGAAAGAACTGCACAGGGCACCAGGGCAAACCAACATTAGAATCTTATTGATGTGCTAGGTACTGAACATACCAACGATTGTGGGGTTTGTTGGTCAGCTCACAGTGCGTAGATGTACTGTCAATGGGGCTTGGACTCGCTCGTGCAAACATACCCCTCCACCCGTCGCAAACCCTGGCTACGTCCCTGACCCCACCCCCCCCCCCCCCCCTCCGCCCGCGTAGCATGAATGGCTGTGCCACTTGTGTGGTAGTCAGGCCCCACTTCGTAAACAAGATCATGATCGGACAATTTCGCTTTAATCTCGTATTGTAGTCTACGAACTGCACAGAGCGGCACGGTTTATGCAGGCAGTAGTGACTGTGAATCGGGTTCAAATATTTCTGCATGAAACAGGCGGAAATTTTCCTTTTAAGCACACGCATGCTCACTTTGGCGTGCCGGCGATGTCCAGTCGCATGGAAGGAACTGCACTTGGTCGAAGGCACGGCTTAACACTGGGTATGAGACGGGCCTTAACCAGATGGCCAGGATCATAGTCATAATCTTGAAAATGATCAGACCAGATTATCGCATTCTCCGCATTTATAATGTTAGTCCAAGAGGAACGGTTCGCTCATGTTTTCGGGACAGTTGTATCGTTTTTTTATAGAAAAGTAAAAAAGGTTTGTATTGTGCCGTTTCACATTCTTGCAAGAAGCCACTTCACATAATAGCATCCTGCTGCCAAAAAACTGCCTTTGATGATCACTTTTGCCCCACGCTCACACACCACTTCAAAATTCTCCCATCCGCGACATAATAGCTCGCACTGAGGCAACACAATACAAACTTGATGCCACACTGCACGATAATCACGTTATTACATTCAAGACATTACATTGGTACTACGCGGCCTTCACGATAACAGACAAGACCAACCACAGCATTTCTGCGCGACGACTGCTTTCCACGCGGCGCAGTCGACGTTGCCATGCAACGCCGCAGAGCGAGCCATTGCGGCTTTGTGACGTCACCGCCGAACGTTAACCAGGCGCCAGCCCGACCAATTTCTCAAGCTGCGATGATGGCTCCCTGATTAAAACAGGACAGTTCTCGAAGAATTGTGCGGTTTGAATTGTTCTGTGGTTGCATGCAGTGCGATCAGCTGGCTTTTTTGCCGTGTTGCGTTGCGTTATCGACACAGTTTCACCGCCCCCACCTAATGAAAACGTAGCAGGTAAAGTTTTCAGCTTGCGAGGAAGCTGAAGGGCACTGGTTGAAACCGGGTCCAGGTCCGGATGAACAGACATCGCAGCAACACGAGGCTAGCGAATTTGCAATCACGCTGGCAAGAGTTTGGGTTGATGTGTGCTGACGGTCCCCCGCTACCGTGTGCAAGCGATGCGTCTGCCTTTTTTGTGATGTTCGTAAGGCTTGATGCCAGAGCCCGGCAACTGGAGCAGATGAAGACCTGGGACGAACCTCCGGGCTTTGGCGAATGCACCGGCTGCATTTTACAACATTTCAAAACTGGCGGAGACGAAAGTGCACCAGAATCAAGGATGCACCAGTAATCGACAACCACTTTTCAGGCGTTGCTATTTTTGAACCAGCCAGCGAATGCTACATCATGTTACATGAAAGGCTATATCAGCATGTTTCGCTGAGATTTCAGGAGCAGCGCGGTCTCCAGCGCAATGTTGGCAGTCAGGGATGTCATTGTTGACAGGGATGTCATTGTTGGCAGTCAGGGATGTCATTTTCCAAAATTGGTCAGGGGTACTCAGCTGAAAAGGTTGACCTATCCTGCCTACAAAACTTCATTTCTTCCCAGATTTCGACCACTTGAATTTCTCTTTTTTATTTATTCCGTAGGTCATAATTATTTTCCTGTGGATGAATGGATTTATATTTCAAGTTAATGTGAGCTGCCTTGTGAAAAGCTTAGAATTAGGTGTAATGCACATAAAAAATACATTTTGGTCGTTGGTGTCGATTGCCTGGTCATCTAGTACTTGGTTGCATTGTATTATTTTTGGCATGTACGCGATGGCACACGATAACTTACACCTGCTGTTTGCTCGCTGATGCTTTGGGCTGTAGGCTGCGCTGTCTACGCCGGTTACATGGTGCCCGGTCGCCCCCTCACCTTTCCCACAACGCACAAGCTGTCGCTGGTAATGTAAAGTGAGGAGATCAGTGAGCCCGGAATCAGTGGGCCACCGGTGATAATTCGACCTCAGGACGCTTGGACCGCGTGACTTACGCGTGCCGAGATATCAAACGGCCTGATCAGGATACAGGTCGCCGCGCAGGGTATCGCGCGTGATAACCTGGGTCTGTACCTCGCCCGCGTTCAGTCACCCCTTGCGATACGCCGCGGACTCGTCATTGACGGAGTCATGGGTCGGGTATGGCCCGTCGCCCACCTCATCCCTTATCCCTCCCGACCGGAAGAATGCGGGCTGTCCGACAAACTGAGGTCGTGCACTCTTCCGTAAAATGAGAAATACGCCACGTCGTAACTTTTCAAACACCGAGTGCAGTGTTAAGTTACTGCTCGGTTCATGAGCACTCGTGAGCCCAGAGTAGATCTGGGTGTTTTTCACCGCACTGCACTGTCTGGGAGCGCATGCGGCGGCACTGTCGACTGTGAACCGTGGAGCTGCCGTCTGTGAGCTCTGAGGCTGGCGTCTGTGAGCCGTGTGGCTGGCATCTGTGAGCTCTTGGGCTGGCGTCTGTGAGCCGTGTGGCTGGCGTCTGTGAGCCGCGCGGCTGGCGTCTGTGAGCCGTGCGGCTGGCGTCTGTGAGCCGTGAGGCTGGCGTCTGTGAGACGTGCGGCTGGCGTCTGTGAGACGTGAGGCTGGCGTCTGTGAGCCGCTCGGCTGGCGTCTGTGAGCCGTGAGGCTGGCGTCTGTGAGACGTGCGGCTGGCGCCTGTGAGCCGCGCGGCTGGCGTCTGTGAGACGTACGGCTGGCGTCTGTGAGCCGTGCGGCTGGCGTCTGTGAGCCGTGTGGCTGGCGTCTGTGAGCCGTGTGGCTGGCGTCTGTGAGCTCTGAGGCTGGCGTCTGTGAGCCGTGTGGCTGGCATCTGTGAGCTCTGAGGCTGGCGTCTGTGAGCCGTGTGGCTGGCGTCTGTGAGCTCTGAGGCTGGCGTCTGTGAGCCGTGTGGCTGGCATCTGTGAGCTCTGAGGCTGGCGTCTGTGAGACGTACGGCTGGCGTCTGTGAGCCGTGCGGCTGGCGTCTGTGAGCCGTGAGGCTGGCGTCTGTGAGCCGTGTGGCTGGCGTCTGTGAGCCGTGCGGCTGGCGTCTGTGAGCCGTGTGGCTGGCGTCTGTGAGCTCTGAGGCTGGCGTCTGTGAGCCGTGCGGCTGGCGTCTGTGAGCCGTGTGGCTGGCGTTTGTGAGCCGTGCGGCTGGCGTCTGTGAGATGTGCGGCTGGCGTCTGTGAGCCGTGCGGCTGGCGTCTGTGAGATGTGCGGCTGGCGTCTGTGAGCCGTGCGGCTGGCGTCTGTGAGATGTGCGGCTGGCGTCTGTGAGCCGTGAGGCTGGCGTCTGTGAGATGTGCGGCTGGCGTCTGTGAGCCGTGCGGCTGGCGTCTGTGAGATGTGCGGCTGGCGTCTGTGAGCCGTGCGGCTGGCGTCTGTGAGATGTGCGGCTGGCGTCTGTGAGCCGTGCGGCTGGCGTCTGTGAGATGTGCGGCTGGCGTCTGTGAGCCGTGCGGCTGGCGTCTGTGAGATGTGCGGCTGGCGTCTGTGAGACGTGCGGCTGGCGTCTGTGAGCCGTGAGGCTGGCGTCTGTGAGCTCTGAGGCTGGCGTCTGTGAGCCGTGTGGCTGGCGTCTGTGAGCCGTGTGGCTGGCGTCTGTGAGCTCTGAGGCTGGCGTCTGTGAGCCGTGCGGCTGGCGTCTGTGAGCCGTGTGGCTGGCGTTTGTGAGCCGTGCGGCTGGCGTCTGTGAGATGTGCGGCTGGCGTCCGTGAGACGTGCTGCTGGCGTCCGTGAGACGTGCGACTGGCGTCTGTGAGCCGTGTGGCTGGCGTCTGACGTCCGTCTCGCCGACAGCCTGTACCAGGAGCTGGTGACAGAGGTGCTGCACGTGCTGCTGACCCCCTCTCAGCTGGAATTGCTGCCCGACCAGAGCCAGGAGCAGCTGATGACTCTCGTCACCACGCCGCGCGAGGACGTCTGGGTCTCGGTCAGCCCGCGCTCCGCCGACGCCTAGTCACGTCGGCGTGACGTCACGCTGCCGTGACGTGTGTGCGCGTGGTGAGTGAGGACGGCAGCGCGGGGTGGCGCCGTTGCTGTCAGGAGAGGGCCGGATGCACCGTGTTCTCGGACGGCGCGCTGCCGGCCGGGCGGGACGCTGCCTGCGCCGGAAGGCGCGCCGCGTGGCCGCCGGCGGGGCGATCAGGGTGGCACGAAGCCGTCGGACTGGCCTTGCCGTTCGGCCCGGGCACGAAGCCGTCGGACTGGCCTTGCCGTTCGGCCCGGTGGGGCGGACACACGCTCGTGGTCGAAGATGGTCGGTGAGGGGCGGTTGGGCGGATACTTACCAGTGTGCTGGTGACGGCCGGCCGTCAGGTGGTTGTCAAACCGGGCATCGCCCGTGCGTATCGTGGGCTTGTCGATCTGTGGGTGTTCCGCTACTGTGCGTAACGATCGCGATTCTGTGAGAATGACTAGCTGGGCGCACTGCCGTGTTTGGTCTGTCCTCGTTTTCTTTGCTCTCCGTTGGGCTCTGCACATGCTTCGAGTTCGTTGCTCTGTGATCTGCCTTGCCTATTTAGCACTTGTGAGTTGTCGTGGCACTTTTGTGCGAAAAGGGTGCATTATTTTTGCAAAGGTCGGTGTTGTCAGTGTCGGGATATTTTGCGTGTCGCCATCGCATCGCCATAGACAAATAACAGAGCTGTGCTTCGTGCCGGCGTGTTTTCCTGGCGAGCTGAGTAGGAGCAGGCGGCGACCGCCACGGCCGGGGCGGGGTGGCCTTGTTAGAGAGAGCCCTAATGCGAGACGGCTGAGGGCGCATGGTAATGTGATCGGCCGGCAGATAGCAGAACACGGGAGATTGAGCTGACTCGCGACGGACGAGCCGTCTAGTCAAGTTCCCAGCGGAGCTTGTCCACGCTGTCACCTGAATACGGCTGTTACAGTAGGGGTTGAGAACGTGCTGATCCGAAACAAGCGAACTTATTTTGAATCACGGGCAGCGCCATCGCTAGCAGGGTGTAAATAGCAACGCCTTTCAGCTGTAGCGCCCCGAGCGCTCGTTCTAACAACAGCCTTTTCGGCCTATCAGTCTTCTCAGTCAAACACCTCGTTCGTTGTTTTCGACGACCAAAACCTCACGTTGCCGGCTTACCGCGATCAGTACTTATCGTGTTCCAAGTGTACGGACAGCCAGCGGATCGGAAAACTCCCGTCCATTTACGGGGTACGCTGCGGCCAGCATGCAACGACACGCCTCCTGATTCACTGGCGCAGGACGCCCACTGATAAGGTCCGCCGACTCTGGCTAGCGGACGATTGGCCAGGGGTGCGGCGGTGGCAGTGGGTGCAGAGCTTGCGTTCCACCACCAATAAGTAGCCCAATCGTCATACGGAGATCCGATGGTGCATGTTTACCGACATCGCCGCATAGTGGACAGTCGATGACAAAGGCGGCTGGTTGCGACTACGGTCTGCCACCAAGAGCGGCTCCAGCAGTGAACAGGAGCTCTCAGCCCGAAATGTATTACAATCCGCCCTCACGGCCTCCTCCCACTCCATGTCCGTTCCCTTTCCATGAACACCACGAGCTAATGCAAATCCGCACACACGCGTCGCGCAAGACACGACGGATAGTAATGGTACCGTCCGACCTCATTCATGCGTGGCATCAGACACATCCCGCCATTCAGAAGCTCATGTCTGCCGCAGCGTCCTGACGCCGTTGCCACCGCCGGCACCGGCCGTACAGACGTCATCGATCGCCTACGCCGCCGTCCAGCGGCTGAGATCGGCTGGAGCAGCAGGCCCGTCGGCAGCTGCCGCCAGCTGCAGCTGCCGCAGCCGCCCGTAGGCAGTCGGTGCGCCGACAGACCGCCACCACCGCAGCGGGGCGCCCCCTCCCTCCGTCGTTGGGCGCGCGCTCCGTGGACGTGTGCTGCTGAGTGAGCACCTCCGCAATGAGAGTGTCCTTTCGGGCTTCGGATAGGCGCGGAAGGCGGGTTCGATAAGAACAGCCCGCTTTGGTGACCCGGTTCAGGACCGGCGAACGCTAAGGTCGGCTGACCTTGCAACCAGTACGCGAGGCTAGCCCAACCGTTATGTTGCGGAAATGCCTATGTGATAAACGGGACAGACTTGAACGCCAAACTAACGTGCTTCAGTGAGAACCCAAGGACCTTAATCGAATGTTCTAATATAGATGCATACCTAGGGATCGCATGGTTATCGCACACACGCAAAAATATAAGGCCATGCGTACCATATGAATAACGAGTGGTCCGTCACTCAGCTGGTCATGCTGAGCAGAAAATAAACGCTACATTACCTCTGCTAGAGCACGGCACGCGTCCCCAGGCGAGGGCAGCGGGCGTATCCCGGTCAGGCCTCCTCTGGTTTCCACTGCACCCAGCAGTCTCCAGGGGGCGGCGCCAGGGTTGTCACGGTCACGCGGGCGCTCGAGCGCCGTCGCAGAACAGTGTCACGCCGCGTCCTCTGTCCCAGTCACTGACCAGGCCGATCACGCTCTCTCGTCCACAGGACCACTTCTGTCTACCTCACAACCACAGGCACGGGCGTGGCGCTGCCGGTCGGCCGGCGCCCCCGTGCGGTCCGGTCGGATCAGGTCAGGTCAGTGAGCAGTAGCCGCCGCACAGGCCCCGGTTGTCGCGTTCGGCGTCTCCCAGGCGCACCTGGCCCTCCCGGCGCGTCTCCTCCGACTCCCACAAGCCGGGAGTCTGGATGATCTGTGGACAGAGCACTGTCATGTGGCACATCACCACAGACGGCCGACACGGTACATCGCCACAGATGGCCGACACTGCACCTCACCACAGATTGCCGACCCGGCACCTTACCACAGACGGCCGACACGGCACCTTACCACAGATGGCCGACACGGTACATCGCCACAGATGGCCGACACGGCACCTCACCACAGATGGCCGACACGGTACATCGCCACAGATGGCCGACACAGCACCTCACCACAGACGGCCGTATGGCACCTCACCGCAGACGGCCGACATGGCACCTCACCACAGACGGCCGACATGGCACCTCACCACAGACGGCCGACATGGCACCTCACCACAGACGGCCGACATGGCACCTCACCACAGACGGCCGACACGGCACCTTACCGCAGACGGCCGACACGGCACCTCACCACAGACGGCCGACACGGCACCTCACCACAGACGGCCGACATGGCACCTCACCACAGACGGCCGACATGGCACCTTTAGCACACTGGGGACGGAGACACGGGACTTCCACACAGACTGGAGGCGGAGACACAGGACCTCCACACAGACTGGAGACGGAGACGCAGAACCTCCACACAGACTGGGAACGGAGACACGGGACCTTTGCACGGACTGGGGATGGAGACACCACGGGACCTCCACACAGCCTGGGGACGGAGACACGAAACCTCCACACAGACTGGGGACGGAGACACGGGACCTTGGCACAGACTGGGGACAGAGACACGAGACCTCCCCACAAACTGGGGACGGAAACACAGAACCTCCACAGACTGGAAACAGAGACACGGGACCTTGGCACAGACTGGGGACGGAGACACGAGGCCTCCACACAGACTGTGGACGGAGACACGAGACCTCCCTACAGACTAGGGACGGTAAGACAGGCCTCACAACCAACGGAGCGCAACACAGGATTTCTTCACGGAGCCGGGCTGTGACACAAAACCTTCCGACACACTATGGACGGCAGCATAGAACCCTCCGAAATACCGTGGACGGTCACAAAATCTCGCACCGACTGTATCCGGTGGCACGCGATCTCGGGTATACGAGCGCAGTACCTTTTCACAGATGCAGAATGCTGTATGTGACTCGGCCCGATAACGACCCTCAGTGAGCACAACACTGAACAGGCGACGTCGGTCAACACACCGATTGACCGACGCCGTACTAATCAAACACAGTGCAGACAACGCCAGTTAAGGGTTTCGAAAGAGCGCAGATGACAACAACCGGATGGAATGCAGCGTTCACGATGGCAGTGTGCTATCACATCGCTGGCCATCAGTCGGGTGGCGTCAGCGCTCGCGGAGCGGTGACTGGCTGGCCAGCCGGCGGCGGGGCGCCTCACCTTCTGGACGAGCTCCTCGAACGCCAGCTGCACGCCCTCCCGCGTCTTGGCGCTCGACTCGATGTGCAGCATTTGATGGCGACGGGCGAAGGCCATCCCCTCCTGTCGACTCACCACCCGCTCCTCCTGGCGGGCGGCGCGCGCGCGGCCTCGTCACAGCGCGCCAATCGGCGAGTCAGCGCCACCAGTGCAGGCACGACCGCGTGACTGAGACCGAACACATCGGGACACGGTGACGGGCGAGCTCGCTCGGACCGACCGCGTGACTGAGACCGAATACATCGGGACACGGTGACGGGCGAGCTCGCCCGGATCGGGTGCGGGAGGCAGGCACGACCGCGTGACTGAGACCGAACACATCGATACTCGGCGACGGGCGAGCTCGCTCGGATCGGGTGCGGCAGGCAGGCACGACCGCGTGACTGAGACCGAACACATCGATACACGGTGACGGGCGAGCTCGCTCGGATCGGGTGCAGCAGGCGAGCACGCACGAGCTATGCATCATAACGGGACGACGACAATGGTTCCGTCAGCAGTCACTGTACGACTGTACACGCATGCTTAGTGTCTGCATACAAACCTTGTCGATCTTGTTTCCGACCAGCATCTTGACGATGTTGGAACGGTTGGCGTAGGTCTGAAGTTCATTGAGCCACATATCTAGCTTGCTGAAACTGACCCGGTTGGCCACGTCGTAGACGAGAATGACGCCCTGCGCGCCGCGGTAGTAACTCGGCGTCAGGGTGCGGAAGCGCTCCTGGCCGGCCGTGTCCTGTCGGGTGGAACAGCCAGGTCACGCGACAAAGCAGGCTCCCATCAGCTGACCATGGCCTGAAGAAGTTAACCACAATGGGTCATTGTTGCCTGTACATGAATGGACCACAAGATGGCTTGGTGTAAATCCGACTCCCGGGTCTGAATTCACAACGATAGTGATATGTCCGTTGTCCGGGCATTATTCACAGCCACGGAACATGGGTACGACAGGCGCGGGATCTGACGTCACCTTGATCATGTCGATTGTCCGGACGAATCACAACTAATGACATATGGGGCCTTTATAAAAACCACAAACTTCGAGCTGACATACCCAGATGGCCAGTTTGACCCTGTTGCCCTCGACATTGATGGTTTTGACCTTGAAGTCGACCCCGATGGTAGCGCTCTGGTCGGGATCGAAGGTATTGTCCACAAAACGCAGCAACAAACTGAAACAAAGTAGCTCCGTCGTGGTGGCTGACAACTTAACAGCATATTCGGCCTACAACAACCAAAAACTGCTGCACAGCTCCTGGCTGGCTTAAGTAAACAGCGTATCATCTGATGCTTGCCAAGTTACAAACATGCTAGCAGTCAGTCGCCTTTTGCGACGCGCAACGTGACGGCGGAGAATATTGTTGTCGCCGCGCAAATAACAAACGAAAAATTGCGAATGAAACCTGTCAGCTTTGAGGCCCTTTAAGAAACGAGCTTCAAAGGCGTTCAAATATCCCACCTCGATGACTTTGGTAGGTGAAGATGTGCTGATATCAAGGCGCGATGTCACTGATAGAGGTGCGTTGATGGTCACTCCGCACACAAGTTTATGAATCATATTGCTGGGATATGGGCACGCGACGGGCCCCACAGGCCTGGTTACTGTGATCGACGAGACGAGGGGGCTTGGAATAGTTAACATGCGCTCGGTCGGGGGTCCGCGACAACCGCGCCCCGCCGGGGGGGGGGGGGGGGGGCAGCTAATTTCCCCCGGGATATCCAACTTCTAAACATCTTACTAAAAAAAAACAAAGATATTGTTGCGAAGGTCACGTCAAATCATGAAAAATGTGCACCAGATTGTTTAACTTAAGGTCACTGTGAGGTCCCCAGAGGATACGAAAGGTCAAAAACGGTCGTTCCGATAGATGTAGTTGACACCTATGTTGACAACTCTGGGGAGTTCATTCCGACCATTTCTGTTCCCCCGCTATGGTGCATTCAGGTCAGCTGACCATTCAAAATTGGTCCACCAATAGCCACAAGAATGACGCTTTTCGGTTTTCTCTCACCATGTGGTTCCAAAAAAGTTTATTGCATTGGGTGCAGCTGTGGAGCAAAAGTATCCCAGACACAAAAATACCATTTTTGGGCTGACCTAGATGCCAGCTGGATCTGCTACAGTCAAATTTATACACACACAAATGAAAAAAACTGAAATGATCACTGGGTCCAAGTGACCAGTAAAATTTTTTGCTGCGGTGTGCACTTTAATTTGATCTGATCAAGACCTGGCATCAAACCTAAAACCACCCCAAAACAGATGCTCCATGGCTTATGCATGACTGCAAGCATCAGCACACTTTGACACATGCTTTATGGCACACACTTCCATTTTCTCCCATCAGTACTAGCGATTGTCATGTTACTGCGACCCCTGGTTGCTGAGATCTGGACCCATTCCTAACCCTTAGTTCCTTAGCTTTTTGTAAGTTGTCAATTTGTGTTTCCCATTAATTGAACTGTGAAACACAATGGCAGTGTTGTGATGTTGCAAAACCATGTTCCCTGATCAAACCAGTCTGAACTTAAGTGCTGCAAACATATAGAACAAATTTTTAAACTATTGAAAATGTCATGATGCCAAACTTCCCTCTGGTCCCATCAGTGGTTGCAGATGTGAGGAAGCCCATCACCATTGTGATTGGCTTGGCCACCAAAGCTGCCAAATCTCTAGTTATTTATAGATTGAGATTCACTTGACCTGAGGCCTCACCTGTAATAATGAAGTGCCAACAACCATGTGCCAACTAGCATGTGAGGCTGTACCATATTTTGTGGTCTAGCTAGAGTAGCTTTGTTAATTTGGAATTATTTCTGCCAACAACATATGCAAAACAGATGGGTTAAATCTGCTTAAAGTTTTACATGCATTTTGTCATTCATTTTAAGGTGGCCAGAGAGACAAGGTGGGATAGTTTTGATGAACACATAATTGTGGTTAAAAATCCTTTTAAGTCTCTCCTAATGCTTTGATGTGCCAGTCTCATCTCTGGATATACATATATATATATATATATATATATATATATATATATATATATATATATATATATATATATATATATATATTTCAAATGGGTCCTTCCCCATGCCATGCACAGCGACCTACCTTGACTTGCCAGTGCCGCTTTCACCTATGATCAGGATTTTCAATGTAGCCAAAATGGCATCTTCCTCCATCATTCTGACCTTTCAAGTTCAAATTGTCTGAAATAGCAGAAGCTGGTAGTGAATGGCATGGAGAGACATGGCAATGTTGTGGTGATATACATAGGTGATAGGAGAAACTTCCCAGAAAGAGGTGATGCCATAACCAGCTTTGAGGGCAATTAATTATTTTCATCTGTCATGATGGGGATCATGTTTAACATTGTTGGAAAGAGTGGGTGCCACAACCTTGGCAACCATACACCTACATTTCTACACATGTATGGTTTGTTTGCTTTTTTGTTTAAAGACAAGTTCATGTTAAAAACTCTTGCTGTTTTGCTTGAGTTGAATCATAACTGAACTTTCACAAGGCAGTCATGGTACATGGCATCAAGTATTGCGAGGTAAATTAAGGATGGCTAATTGTAATGCACCACATAGCATGCCTGTTAGACCATACACCAAAGTTGGGTAAAAAATAATTTACACAATAAATTTACAAAATAATTACCATTATGAACTTGTTTCTATCTAGAAGTCTCTCATAAACTAGTGACAGGTTTCCTATCATGTAGATTAGAAATAAATTACACTCCATTAGGCCCTCTCAAAGAAAAATATCTGACCTAACAAACAAAAATGCACACAGATACACATGCCCACACCAATTTTCTGCATATCTGTGAAAGTTTTGCTCATTGGGAACTTCAAATGGTACCTTACAATGAAATTTCTATCATTTCAGCTCACCAATGTATAAACATAATTGTTGTGCTTGGCATCTGGAATCAGAGGTGTAAACCAATACATGCACAATGTTCTGCATCCAACTTTCAACCCTCATGTCAAAGGAGTGGTGCTTTACAAGGCACTCAGTTGCTGAGGCTGGGTATATAATGACATCTGCATGTCACTCTGGCAAAAAGGGCAGCACCTTGGGCACCATAAGATGGTACACTTTAGTCCCAGCCTATTGTCACATGTGACTTGGTTGAGCATAATCAGATGCAATCAAAATGCATTGCATGTATGCTTTCTTAACAGCACATGTATGGATGTATGTCAACATCACCTAAGTTGTTTGTGTCCTGCTGGATCAGGATTCCATCACATGATAAGCCATGCATTTGATGTGGCAGGGCTAATGTTTTTGCTGGGCCCATAATCCTGAATGGAAAATTATGCTGGAATAGTTGTCGAGCTGGGCAAGTTCACGCCACAAGCATCGCAAATCAGCATCTCACAAAGGTCCAACCAGGTCCCAACACGCAAGAATACGTCGGCAGTGGGGCTGGGCGTTGCCATTGATACATAAATTACAAATGCAGACGGTAAAATGCCAACTCCCGACAGCAAACACCTTAGGCCTACCAAATAAATTGCACAATTGATGACCGTCCTAGGTCACGCAGAACTCGCGACGAATTTAATGGAAACGCAACTCACGGACAGATGCAACCCAGCGCCCGCGCAGTACAGCACTGGGTGCTATGATAATCCCAGCGGAGATTCTGGGGTTCTCTAAACAAAGAAGCTGTATGCTCAAGGTTATCGCAATGCGTTGATCACTAACCTAATGATCACTAAATGGCGCATGAGAGACATATGCTCAGAGTCTGATTCGCAAAGACAGCTGGCAGTTTGACTGACGGGACGGGGGCGGAGGGGCCTACGGAGACTGACGCATACGCATAAGAGTTTTGATCAGCACGCGGGCGTTGAAGGGGTTGGAGGTATGCAAAACTAGACCAAACAGAATGTAACGCCTTTTATAGTGGTGATAAGCTGAAATAATAATATGTTATCCCTGCGTCTGACGAACAATTGCTGCTAATATTCATGTTGTGTCAGAGCATTGTGTAGCACTTCAGTTGTTAAACCGGCCTAGACAACGTGTATGGCGGGTTAACATAGCCTCATTAAACTTTGCTTAGCAGCTTCTTTGAATTTGGAACTACCTGTGCATATACATCCACTCAGCATAATGTTGTCCAATATGTACTTTCAAAGTTAAAAAATACCTAAACATGAATGCTTCCAGGTCATGGCTCTGGACTTGGTGGCTGTGTGGGATGTACCATGCAATGATGGCATCCACCAAATTGAAGTTGAGCATGGTACCATCTCTGGCAAGCGTATCATCAAGGTTGATGGACAAGTAAGCCTTTTTAAATTTCATACAGAGACTGAGCTGTTCTTCTTTATGTGATTGCATTGACAATCCATGCTTCATTATGCAGCATGGACACAGCATCACTTCCTAAATTTTCTTGAATCCAAACAGATGCATACCTCTGGTTTTTTTTTATAATGCTGGTATGACATGATGAAATGGCATGTTGCCATGCATCATGGTCAGACAGGAGATGATGTGGCAGGAAAAAGGGTAGGGTGAGACTGGACATTCTTATGTTCTTGTGACCTGACTAAGAGGTGTGTTGGAACCAGATGTTCACTTGTTCTTGTGGCCTCAGGAGGTGGTGCAGAGGGAGTAGACACTCATGTGTTCTCAAGGCATCAGGAGGTTGTGCAGTGGGACTGGATGCTCACATGTTCACATGGCTCAGATGGTGTGGCAGGACTGAATGCTGATGTGTTCTCCTGACCTCAGGAGGTGGTGTGGCTGTACTGGATGCTTGTGTGCTTCATAAATGCAGGTGGTGGTGGCGGTGAAGTGGGACTGGATGCTCATGTTTCTCACTACCTCAGGAGGTGGTGTGGAGAACTGGAGTTCACATGCTCTGCTCACATCAGGAGGTGGTGCAGTGAGACTAGATGTTTGTGTTCTGACCTCAGAATGTAGTGTGGTGGGACTGGACACTCGTGTGTTCTAATGATCTCACGAGGTGATGCTGCGGGACTGGGTGCTCACGGGTCCTCCTGATCTCAGGTGGTGGTGTGGGATTGGATGCTCACATTTCTCATGACATCAGGAGGCGGTGCTGAAGGACTAGATGCTCATGTGTTCTCCTGACCTGAAGAGGTTGTGCTGTGGGACTGGATGCTCACTTGTTCCCGTGACCTCAGGAGGTGGTGCGCCGGGACTGGATGTTCCGCCTCGTCGGCAGCGAGTCGTTCGAGGTGGGCAAGCAGCGCGTCCGCTGCACCGTCAAAATCGAGCCGTTCGGCGCGTTCGCCTATCAGTACTCCCTCGACGTCGACGGCAAGGCCTTCCGCAACTTCACCCAGCACCAGTCCAAGGTCATGCGCACTTGGCTGGTGAATGCCTCCGAAGGCACATACAGGGTCGTCCTCGGTAAGCAGCGGGGTGAGGTGGCCACACACGGCGCGGCTCCGTGCGGTGTCTTGGGAGGGAACGCTGGGCGGCAACGGCGGCGCAGCACACCTCTGGGCATTCAAAGACATTTTAAAGCCTCGTTAGAGAAATTTAAAATAGTGAAATTGCGCAAATGCCGTGCATGTCAGCTGTGCATCTCTAGACCTTGTGACGGGAGTCTCGCTGCCGTCGCCAGTTCGTGTCGATCACCGTGACCGCCAGGGCCAGAACTCACCGTCCGCCGGCGGTGTTTCAGAGAAGGGCACGCTGGACGTATGGGTGAACGGACGGAAACTGGAGACAGCGGTAAGCCACTGTATCAGGTGCTGGGCAAAGCGTTCAGCTCGGGTCCGTCACGCACCGGGGCCGTTGTGCACTGGAGCCGTCTCATACGCACTGGGAACGTTTCCCGAGCGCGGGGGGCGTCTTCTGCGAATAGATTTCATGTTTTGACGGTTGTTTGCTGGGCAGTACTTGTTATGTGTGCCTGGACGCGAAGAGGGCGGGGCACGCCGGCGGACTTTGTGGACAGCTGAGGTCCCAAGTCCGTGCCCTGTGTTATCGACAGCTCGCCGTCTCCCCGGGTGGGTATATCTGCCTCGGCACACCAGACGCGTGGGACGGCCCAAGCGCGGCAGCCGCCGCCAACAGCGCTGTATACCACGAGCGGCCGCCGTCGCCTCCAGCGGTGCCTGACCGATCGCCCGCCGGCAGGGCGAGTTTGTCGACGACGGCACTGAGACCCACTTCGAGGTGGCCAAGCAGCCAGCCTTCATCAGGGCCGTGACGAGCGGCGACAAACGCCAGGGCCTCGTCTACTCGCTGTACGTGCGCGAACAGCTCATCCCTGAGTACAAGGAGAGCATATAGACGAGATGCTGCCGTCGATGACGTCACGGTGACGTCACTGCAACCGGCTGGGCTGGCGTCACTGGATTACCTGCTGCCGGCGGGGCTGGCGTCTGCGAGCGCCGGAGGAAGGGCGTCGGGGCGCCGACACACCACCACGATCGTTCTGTGGCTAGCTCTATGGCCCTGATCGAATCACACGTGTGGCACCGATCTGTCGCACCGATCCTTCGCACCGATCTGTCGCGCTGATCCGTTGCACCGATCTGTTGCGCCGATCTGTCGCGTTGTCCGGGCAGTCCGCAGCACCATCAGCGGAGAGTGGTGGGCTGACGGGTCCACAGGCCCGCCAGCGGCCCTCCTCCGCCAGTGCAATGTTTAAGTCGTCCATGGGCGCCTCACCCCCTGTCGGCGTATTCTCGAGATCTCAGTAGCTGCGGCTCCACCGTCCGTTCTAGTCAGATTTGAGTGTGTTTGAGCGTGCCGTCGGCGCTGTGCGCGGCCGTGATCTCGGCACATATGCGGCCGCAGACGTGATGTGCGGTGTGGTGGCTGCCGCCATGAGTAGTGTTTGTCACGATCTCCGAACTCCGTCCACGTAGATGTTTACTCCTCGCTTTTGGGAAATAGCTCAGTTGGTCGGCAGGCGCCGTCGGGCAGCAGGCGTCGTGTGTTGGCTGGTGTTGCGCCAGCTGTTCGGACGGTGACGCCCATGACGGCGCTGGGCGGGCGTCTGCCCCGCTCTGGACGCCCGGCGCGCTGTCCAGCGGTCTCGCTCCCCGGGCTGCATGGCCTCTGATGGCGGCATCATACATGGACGACGCGGCTCCATCCCGCAGTTGCGTGCAAACTGGCCGAACGGAATGAGACGCGTGGCTTACGACATTCCATATAATAAGCACCGAAGGATACAAACACCGATTGGCTGAACGCACGATACGTATCCTTGATTTAGAAGTTGAATGACTGACATGCTTGCACACACTGCGCCACTCAACACAGGCGGACTGTGATATAGACCGGCTCGGAGCCAGAGATTAGTCGTAAACGGGCTGCGGTACGGAATGCCGGAGCCGTCTGCCCCTAAGCATATCGCGACTCCCTCTCCATAAATATTGTCGACACGGGAGTAAAAAATAACAACGTAAACAATCGCCGAAGTAAATTATGACACCGATGCAACAACAGCTCGTACTCCACCGCCGGAGCCCACCACAATATCGACAACACTCGCTGCTTCCCGCTTCCGTCGTGTTTGGCGCGCGTTCGGAGCCAGCGGCCGCCGCCCGACTGGCGCGAATGGCGTTTGATCACTGGCGCGCGCGGCAGGGCCGCCGCGGAACTCGCGGGAGTCCGGCCAGCGGGATACCCGCTCAGAGTGACATGGAGCCGTAGCTGGTGCTGCGGCCGGGCGGCCGCCTCCTCTGCGAACACGCGCGCCGCTCTGAGACACCATCCCCGGTCACTGGCCAACCGCACTCGGCCGCTGCAGTGTGCGAAGGACCAGGGGACACCGGACCGGCAGAGGTCCGGCTGCGGCGTCGCATCAGCGGCCGAGACGGTCGGGGCATGCGCAGACTGGGTGCGACAAACGTGCAGTGAGTGTGAGAGGTGCGGACGCTCTCTGGCCTATTTACAGCCGGCTAGCTCTGCGCTGCCTCCGACGTCTCTTACGCTGTCTCGGAATGTGTCTCGCCGGGAAAAGGCCCGGCCCGGTCCGCCCCGCCCCGCCCCGCCCCGCCCGCCCCACCCGCCCTTGCCACCGCAGCAGAGGAATGGACCTGCGCCTCGCTTCTCCTCGCAGCAGAGAAGCGCCACGACAGCACCGCCCCGATAATCTCGAAGCAGCTGAGCCCTGTAAAATCGCAGCAGAGCCGGCGGCGGCGGCGGCGGCGGCGGCGCCCTCGTGGCGGACATCACAGCGGCCTCCGACATAGCGTGGCCGAGCTCGGGCGGCGGCCGCCCCTACAAGCTGTCGCCGCGCCCGTGCCCTTGCAGGTGGACGCGCGTGGAGACGGGGGGCGCCGGCGTCCGCTGGTAGCCCGCCGTCGAGCCGGTACCCAGGTCGCCGTCGTCAGAGACGGCGGCCATCTGCGTGCAGCCGGCCACTGGGGTCACCCGACGGCACGCTCTGGACGGCGCCACCGGAGCGAGCAGGGCGGCGCCAAGCGACATCGGACGGGCGGCACGCGGCGCACAGGACACACACGAGACGACCACTGCGGCGCCAGGCACGGCACGGGAACCTCGGCACTTGACGGGGGACAGGAGTCAGGTCGCCAGACAGGGGGCAGGAGTAGGGTTATCATCACAGCCATGAACCGGTGGCCAGGTCACAATACAGCGAGCGGTAGCCAGACCGCCAGACGGGGACAAAATTAATGGCGACAGAACAGTGCTGTTTCGCCATTCGTGTAACCGTACAGAAAGTTGAGCGACGGTGGCGTCACTTACAAGGGAGGCGAAGCCGCCGTCACAGAAGAATCACCGAAGTCCAATATTCTGTGCGGATGTCATGATAGGGACCGTAGCTTTTTGTAATAGCATAACCTTTTGTGATATGATTTCTATTGTAAATCTTCGGTTAAGTCTTACGTATCCAAACACACAAAACTGAATTCTCTTGTCTTCAGATACGAGACTACGTCTTCATGTCCCATCATGTTCAGACGCGTCAATCATGCGCAATAAGAACTAAAATAGGTTGATTTGACTACGCAATCCTTTCCCCAAGATTGCCAACGCCCAAAAGACAAAGCCGCCGCGTCCTTAGCTGTTGAAAGCCGACTGGAGTTCAGTGCGGCTCTTTCACTTGAGTCGTTCCCTCCGCGTGATCAACACAAGGCGAAAAAATAAACCCAGTGGTCAGAACAGGTGAGAATATATGCAAACTGCCAACACCGCTTTAGAAGCTGGATTGTCTCGAGTAAAGGCTATAACTGGCCTATAATAGCATGGCCTGAGGTCCAATACCGACACTGCCAAGGCCTGCATACGAAACCAAGCTGATGCGGAGTAAGACCTGGCGAAGCACAAGTCTGGTCATAACCTCAGATCTCAGCGTTGTTTGGCCTTTAGAGTCAACGAAGGCACGCCTGCCTGAATAATAGAGAGCTAAAGGTTAGGCGCGCACGATGTTTGACTTACAGACTCAATGGAAAGAGCTTTGCGGTGCAAAATGCTGCACGGTCTGCAACGACCTAAAAGTTCAAACCATATCGCACACGATATGACGTCATATTCCCACACATGAGAGCAAAAACATGACAAACAGCTTGCCACCTGGCTAAGCGCAACGGAACACGACAGACTGCGCGTACGCTCATACAAGAGCGTTCCCGGGCTGCAAGAAATCACGCATACGTAGCTTATGTTTTGAATGCAACGCCTGTCTCGAAAAAACGTCCAAGTCACAAGTTTCCATTCGTATAGACGAGATTAAGGCGAGCACTATGGTGAAATCATGATGACGCTCAGCGATGAGCGTGAGCTAGTTAGTCGTTTGTAACCTCGTACAGTATCGATACAAGCTCCCTGCAGACAAACAACTCGGAAAAAGCGAGGAGTGGGCCGCACGCACAGGCAGTCAGAGATGAGATTGAAGCGCATTAGAGACAAGAGAGTGGCAAGCCAGACCCACACCAACGCAAGCAGAGGGCGCAGACTGGCCACCGGCCAAACTGACCCAATCCCCAGAAGCATGCGGTGAGCAGTGTCTCAAGGACGAGACGCAAGGCGTGTTGCGAGCGTTGGACAGGGCGTGTCTCACGAACGGCGCAGCCAGTGTCCGGCGTCGCCCACGTGTCTCATCTGGCACCTAGAGCCGTTGAGGCACGAACAGCGGGCCAGTTCTGACAACGGTCGCACGCTTGCTTCCGGGGTCCTCTCATCATCCCAGTGCACTATGCCTCGGACGTGCGGGGCCCCACGACCCGACGCCAATCATTGCGAGAGAGGCAAGCACAGTGTCCACAGGTAGTCCCAGTCCGTGTGGAAAATCTCGCGCAGAATGGTGGTCATACACACACAAACAAACACACACGCACACGCACACACACACGCACACACACACGCACACGCACACAAACACACACACAGATCGGCCGTGCAGGCCAGCCGCCGTCCTACCACATGTGGCTGGCAGCGGGTGTCAGATCTATGGCGTCCACGTCCGGACCGGATGACTGCTTTGGGTCATCGCGCATGCGCAGGGAACAGACAGGGTGTCAGTAACGTGGCCACGCCGAACAACGGGTGCGATGCGGGGCTTCTGCACAGCAAGTGTGTGGCGGTTGCTTTTGAGCGGTCGTCCATCACAGGGGGGGGGGGGGGGATGGCGACAGGAACTGGCCCTACCACCGTCGAAACGTCACTGAATACACGCCCAGTCCGACCACACTAAATGGTTGGTGAAATCGGTCAAGACTGCATCGACAAGTTTTCAAGTTACTGGCCGACGGGGGCCAGTAAATCTTATGCTGCCCACGTCCATCCCAATGAAGCTAGCATCAGGCGGTCCCTCCCGGAACGCCATTACCATGCCGCATGAAACGTGCAACCCGACCGTCCCCAACCGCCTACCGCCACGACCGTCACCACCAGACCAAGAAGCAGCCGACCACAACCGTCACCTCTGCCGATCTGCCGTGCACGATACCTCCGCAATCACCCTCGGCGGCAGACAGCAGAGGCCTCCACCGGCCGGGCCCTCCACCGGCCGGGGCCTCCACCGGCCGGGCCCTCCATCGACCGGGGCCTCCGCCGGCCGGGGCTGCCGCCGGTCAAGCCCGGCCCTCGTCCACCGATCCACCGCAGTCGGCGCTCCCCAGCCCAACACAGCCGCCAGAGTGTCTATATCCCCCGGGCGTGCAGCAGGCTCTCCCGTACGCGGTCAGCTGCGCGGCCGGCGCCCACTCACGGCTCAGGAGAGCAGGTGTCGCGCGCGCGCCTGGCGCAACTCAGAGACGGGGAGCAGCGTGTACCCCCACTACAGGTGCAGACAGACACGGCGAGCACGCTTAGAACGCATCAGAGCGTGTATAGTCCAAACACGACCACGGCCACTGATAATCGGACACGTTCAGCGAAACGCAGCATCACGTTTAAGTGCTGCCAGTCATGTAGCTACATTACACGCACAGCCACCGGACGGGTTGACTCAAAGTGTATACCGCTCCCACGAGGGGATCACGGAGTGTAGCTCCCGTGAGGGACACCACACAACTGGTAAAGACGACACGCCTCTGAGGCTCACACGGACACACGAGAGGCGAACATCACAGCCAAGTGCTGACTCAGACGCCAGCTCAGGTCAGGCGGGAGCCCATCACGGAGACTGCAACGCCAGGGAATCCACGGCAGGATGTCACGGAGGGCCGGCCAGCCCCCGGCCAGAGTAACGGCAATTGCGCGGAGCCATGGGACCGCTAGCGGCGCACACGAGACCCCCCCCCCCTCACCTGAAGGCGCCATGACTGGGACAAGACAACCCCTGGACAGAGCCGGGGGCGTGTCTGGAGATCATCGACACTCGACGTACACTGGTGCTAACTGGTGAGACACGGGAGGTGCGACTACGCTGCGATGGGGCGACAACACTGCGACGGTGCTACAATCACAACGGACCGGTGGGGTGCGACTAAGAACGTACGTAACCTAGGAGCTAACCTGTCCTATCTCTGTCGATCTCAGACGACACCTAGTCACGTGTACGCGCCAAGGTTGGTCATAACTGCGGTCTACCTAACGAGGCCTTCATGCATATCTGACCGTTAAGCGTGCATCAGCGCCAAATGTTTCAGCCTTCATGGCTATACAATCAAACCACAGGAGAAAAATGAGACGAGCCACGCCGCCACCGAAGTTAGTGCACACAGAGAAGAATTTGCCGACAATGAGAGGAAAGCAACAACAGGATTACCCCGAATATAAAACCGAGGGACCATCGCACTCCGGAGCGAGGCCCCAGTCCGGCGGAAGGCGATGCCATTGACAACATACACGCTCTGCCTGTGACAGCATGGATGAGAACGCGTGCGGGAGCGAGCACCGGCGCCGATCGTCGTGAGCTCGGAAGGGCGCGGCTGTCCGGGGGTCCGCGACCCACCCGCAGCTCGAGGCGGCCGTCAGGGAGCGCGCAGGAGCGTTCCACACCTACTGGCCCGCAGCCGGGTCAACAGCGGCCCCGTCTTGTTTCCAGGGAAGGCAGCAACCCTCGTCTGGACCCAGCTGTAGCCCCACAAACCCGGCCCCCGCCAAAGTGAACCCGACGTACCAGCCTTGACTTGATTGCCCCAGCCATTACTGGTTCAACCAGACCCATCGGAAGCGTGCCCTGACCCCAGAGCGGGCCCGGGCCCGCCCGAGGCCCCAACGAGCCCTGGCGTCCGTCGCGGCCGCCTGACCTGGTGACCGCTCGAGTGCACCGAGCCGTTGTCGCCGTGCTGGAAGCTGGCCTCGTCCGCCTCCAGGCACAGCTCGCCGTCTTCCTCGTACTTGTTGCTCGTGTCCTGCCACCGCGGGCGGAGCGTCAGAAGGGCAGGAGAAGCTTCCCGATGGCAGGGGGCGGGCCGTCAGGAGAGCGGAGGCGGGCCGTCAGGAGGGCAGGGACGGAGCTTCAAGATGGCAGGGGGCGGGCCGTCAGGAGAGCAGGGGCGGAGCGTCAGGTCAAGTTATTTTCCTGTCAGCTGATAGGCAATGCTGGGCATGATTGGCTGCTAATATGAGTCGGCGGTGATGCATCCCACTACGTTCCAGCTATTGGGTGTAAAGCGTTGTCACTGTGTCAGCCGCTGGGGGCTGGTTGGTGGCACCTGTGTCGGCTGTTGGGTGTGGCATGTCATTACCAGCATAAGCTGTTAAGTGCTGAGTGTCATTTCCAGGGCCAGTTGCCACGCGCTGTTGCCTGCACAAAGTAATGTATGCTGTGTGTTGTTACCAATGTCAAATGTTGAGTATTGGATGTTGGTCTATTTGTCTGCTGTTGCATGTTGTTATCTGTGTCAGCTTGTATATCCTTTGCATTGTTACCAATGTTAGCTGCTGGGCGCCGAGCGTTGTTACCAGCGTCAGCTGCAGGTCATCATTACCTGCGTCAACTGCTGTGTGCTGGTTAGCAGGCGGGCTAACGGGTGGCAGCAAAGCGGCATCGTTTCCAGCAGGGTGGGCCGCGAGTGCGTCAGCAGCGGCTTCATGAAGCTGGTGTCGAAGTCCGACCACAGCCGCACCAGCAGCGCCTTCTCCGGGTTGTCTCTGGCGCCCGTCTCGTTCTGCTGGCCGCGCTGGCGGACAAGGTACGGATGGCGTCGGTGCGGCGCCGGCTGATCGGCCGGATGGGACACCATAGAGCGCACAGCCGCCAGCACCCTCTCATGGCCGGCTGCCTCTAACGGACGGCTGCCTCTCAAGGCTGGCAGCCTCTCACGGCTGCCTCTCACGGCCGGCTGCCTCTCACGGCCGGCCTTTCACAGCCAACTGCCACTCAAGGCTGCCTCTCACGGCCGGCTGCCTCTCACGGCCGGCTGTCTGTCACGGCCGGCTGTCTGTCTCGGCCGGAAACCCCTCACGGCCGGCTGCCTCTCGCGGCCGGCTGCCTCTCCTGGCCGGCCTTTCACGGCCGGCAGCCTCTCACGGCCGGCTGCCTCTCACGGCCGGTTGCCTCTCGCGGCCGGCTGCCTCTCGCGGCCGGCCTCTCACGGCCGGCAGCCTCTCCTGGCCGGCTGCCTCTCGAAGCCGGTCTCTCAAGGCCGGCTGCCTCCCAGGGCCGCCTCTCACGGTCGGCTACCTCTCACGGCCGGCCTCTACGGTCGGCTGCCTCTAAGAGCCAGCCTCTCACGGCCGGCAGCCCCTCACGGCCGGCAGCCTCTCGCAGGCCGGTACACAGTGTACGGGTCCTGCGCCGGGTGTCCGTGGTCACGGACCGCGTATCTCGACACAAATCTGTACATGGCCATAAGTTAGACAAAGGCCACATCAAAAGCGACACGGTGTCTCAATTCCGGCGCGCGCATAGCCTACCGCCGAGTGGCACTCAGTTACGGAGACCCTCTCAACGGACGGAAACCAGTTACTTCAGACAAAGGTATCAACACAACGTCTGATCGGGGAACGATCAACCATTCGCGGAACAGCTTGTCTCGAAATACACGGGCCAAAAGATGAAACTGCCCCGTACCTCATAATCGTTCACCGAAAACGTTCCGGCACGCGGCACGAGTGAACCCGAGTCACTAGACTGGGGTACATTACTGCTTAATGGCAAAGTCATTTGCACCCAAAGGTTTTCAACGCGCAGTCCACGCGAAAACCAGAAGGCTGAATGGCTACGCCACGAAATAAACGACACCGTGCAGCGGAAGACTAGTAGAATTTAAGTGTACAGGCCGCTACATCCCAAACACTGGAGCACACGTCACGATCCGACTTTGAGCCAGCTCTGGGTGGAGGGACAGGGAGCAGACGTCACATGGCTGGTCTTGTGCAGCCCTGCACGGCTGGCGAACAACAACAGGAGGGCAAGCGTCTAAAACGCACGGTGTTCCGGCCATGCATTGCGCCAAGCAAGGTGCAGAGTCTTACCCTTCCTTCCATCGCGCTATATACCTGCAACATGCAAAACAAGGAGTCAAAGTTGAATGCACGGCGTGCCACTCGACGTCACAAACCATACCCCGCCGCACGCGCACTCACTCATACGCACGGTCCACGAACGACGGCAAGCTTACAAAAAGAACGAAACGCATCCCATTGTAAGCAGATCAGCCACGCATAAGCAAACTAAACAAAATACTGAGGCGTTAGCTGCTGATAAAAACGCACCCGAGGACGGCGGACCCGTGTCTTAGTGAGAGAAAGTTTTAAAACTTTGCACAGTTTCAATTAATACGCGGAACCAAGACTCGCACTTGAGTGAGTGGACATTTGAGGACAGCCATTTGACACAGCTGGTGTGATTTGTACGAGCCACACGTCAAACCGCCGTCCTCGGGCATCCCCAAGCAGTCAGCAGCGCCACAGGCCGAGTGAAGCGATACACACAGGTCCGGACGGGCGACGCTGGCTGCCCCTGCCCCGGCGGCACAGCCGGGCTGCACCCCACACTCACCGGGCGGCAGCGCTGCAGCTGGTTCAGCCCGGTCGTCTCGTCGTCCTCCTCGCCGCCCACACTGCCGGCCAGGTCACGTCAGGTCAGCCGCCGCCCTGCTGGCGAGACATTCACGGCGGGCCCCCGACACATCCCGAAAGGCCGCCGATGGCGGTGCCATTCGACGTGACCGAGCCCCACGCCTTTCACGAGTTTTCCTTCGCGAGACGATTTGTGAGGATTCGGCATGCCAACGCTTCTGAGAATTGGTAACAGGTGGCGTTAAAAGTGACTGCCAAACGCTTGTTTCGACATGCTATTTCACCGTTTCGGAGCGTGATGGCAACAGCCTGCACCCGACCGGCAAACAAAGCCTCGCTTTAGCCTGTAAGTGTAAAACACACACCACTCTGTTCTGTCAAAACTCTGTTCCGCCCACGAAGCCAACGAAGCCAACGGCCCGGCTTGCCGCGTCGCTACCCCAGCAGCAGGACTCACGGTATGCCCAGCCAGAGCAGCAGCTGGGTAGTGAGGCCGCCGTAGATGACGGTCACGGCCACGATGATGGAGGTGGCCGTGAGGATGGTCTGCCGACCCACCGAGTACGTGTTCCGGATCGCCAGCGCGAACGCTATGGCCCCCCGCAGCCCTACGGACACGGCCACGAGGTCAGATCAGAAGGCCTGAAGACGAACTACGACGGAGCGCCCAGAGGTGCAGCCCGTCAGCAGCGAGTAAATGGCGTGGCCCGCACGGCGGCCGACGCTGTAGATCTGGGTGCAGCATTTGTGTTTACAATGCGGTGCGTTCGAACCTCCTGGAGGCCATTTCCGAATGCCGGGCGCTCTGAGGGATTCCGCCCCGCGCGAGCGGCTTCAGCGCCTTGCAAACGTCACGCGGGCTGGCATACCAAGCCGCAAATGTTCGAATGAGCGTGGAGGGCACCCGTCCATAAACAGCTCACACATGAGGAACGCGCCCCTCCTGACGCGGATCTGATGTAACAGAACAGGCCGCACAACGGCATATATGGACCGCATGTGCCGGCTGATTCTTTCTCGGCGATCAAACGGAAACGCCTCCTGGGCGACATATTTGTGGGAGCCCCATCATTATGGACAAGACCATAGGCACAAATCATGCATGCCACCTCGTCGTCAGCAGCTCATCAAAATTGCCTCAACAGGAGATGACAAGGGGACTGACATGCCTTCGTCAAAGCCCTGAAGGAGACCAAAATCAGCGGTAAATCTAACCCGTCCATGAATGGGGATGACAATCACACGAATTTAAAACTGAGAGTCCGAAGTCGCCCGTAAAATGCGTTACTTTCATCCCAAATCCTGCAATTTAACACACTGGGCGTCCGCGCCAAACTTTCAAATGTGCTGGCACTTCAAGGCGTCTGCTCTGGGCTCCTACCATCCAGGGCAGCTGAAAGTCTCCCCGGCCGGGGTTCCAGACCATCAGTGGCAGAGAGACACCGCGCCATAGCCACTCACCGGAGAGGAACATCATGTGCTGGAAGTTGAGCGGGATGACCGGCCTACGCTTCAGGTTGAGCAGCCAGGACAGCGGGTACACGTTCAGCAGACGCCCGATGAAGAGCGACACCTGCACACGGCGCCGTCAAGGACACTAACCGGCTACAGAGCCCGCGGAGCCGCGGCCGGCGCGGCAGGCGGGGCCGCGGCTCCGTCTGCCCGCCGCGGCAGCAGCCGGCGCTCACCCGGCGCTGACCCGACGCCGGTCAGCAGCCGGCGCTCACCCGACACCGGCCCGCCGCGACAGCAGCCGGCGTTCACCCGGCGCTGAGTGGACACAGCCCAGTGGACTGTGAGCTGCCCACATTTTCAAGCAAAGTCCAAGTTCTCCACGGATTCTCGCTCTGGTCTCCACCTGTGGTCAAGTCTCCACCCACCGCTTTCCTCTCCAAGTTGAGGGCGGCTGAAGCAGAGTTGGCGGGGGAGGTGGTCCTGAAGCCCCTTCCACCTGAACATGAGGCCCCGCCGCTAATCCTGCGTCGTGACTGTCCTGAAGGCTGCGCCACAGCGGCTGCGACCGAGAGAATCGACCAGCAGCCATGCACGCCAAGTGCGGGCAGAGTGACCCGACACTCGACAACCCCCGACACCTCAAACTAGACCGAGTGGAAGACGAGCCCAGCGAATCGCAACGACCGAAACGTGCAACTTAACACGATCATGTCGGATCGGGTCCCACCCGGAGCTTTCGGGTACAAAATGACCTTGGTCGTCGGCGCACCTCAAAGTCTCGATCATAAATCAATCAATGAAATTTCACACACGACAAACACCGCACACAAAAAAGAAAGCAAACAGCGTGCTGCTACTGTACGCCTTCCACGCCGCTCTTCTCGTAGCCCGTCAAAGGATACAAAGGCGCAGCTGATGAAGGCGAAATCCCACTGATGTTTGGGGAATGTGAAGAGCGAGACTCCGATATAGCTGAAGATGAAGTTCTCCGCCAGGAAGTTGATCATCTCGAAGAAGTCCTTGGTCCTGACGCGCGCCTCATCCGAGAGGTTGTTGTACGTGTAGTGGGCCTGGCAGATGCCGCAGAACAGCACGGCCACAATACCTGCCGGCAGGTGACGTCACAGGTGACGTTACAAGTCACTGCGCCGCCTCGCAGCTCGGGCCACGAGTGACGTGACAGATGACGTCAGACGCCGGCCGGAGGACCTGGGATCCGGCGCCCGGCCGCTTATCCCACACCGGGTCCTCCGGTACGCAGAGCGACGCATATCAAAGCACGCAGGGCCCTCTTTCAGCGGCTAACGCTTTTAAGCCCGAGCTACTGAGCAACATATTGAGCCTGTAAACCACACTATGATTAATGTGTATCGCAATATTCAAGCTAAAAAAGCCGTCAAAAGCATACACAGCTGCACCTCTCGTCATAGTCAGCTCACCAGTCCTGCCTCGCCCCCCCCCCCCCTCCCCCCCCCCCCCACCCTCGTCTTCACCAGACTGAACACGTCAGTGTTAACACACCTCGAGGTGTAATAAAGTACACAGGCCGTGGTGTTGTTTTAGACCGCACCTGTGCAGGTCCCATATGCCACGCTCACGGCGCGTCACAGGTGCAGTAGCCTTGGCGGCGGGGGCGCGCGCAGCTGGCGGCCGCGCGGTTTGACGGCCGGGGCGCGGAGCTTCACACCGTTTACACTCCCACGCCCCTACCTCAGACGTTGCGGCTCGTGGGGCCTCCACACGCCGTGCCAAATGGGGCGCCAGCTCGCGAGTACAAAAACATTGGGCTTAGGTTGCCCCAACTCTGCACATGGCGTAGAATGCTTCTACCTAACAAGATGCTGAAAATATCCGGAGTAATTGATGGGAGGCGCGTCTTTTGCAGAGACGGGGTCGGACCAGCCTGACATTTTATGATTAATTGTCGAGCTGTTGTAGCGTTTTGGGACCAGGTGCGAGGTGCTCTCAGGAGTGACAGTGGGGAATACGGCCGATGGAACCTACACCTGCCTCGGTTTTTTTGGAACTTATGCCGGCAGTAAATACGATTCAAACCTGTTTTTGAAGCTGACCAGGTCGTCCATATGGAACAAAGTAAGAGTGAGAGCAATCTGACGCTCCTCGTCTTTGATATGTTTAAGGGCTTTCCGAAGAGCGAAAGCGTGCGTTCGTGTAATGAAACATACAGCCAAGTAGTTCATGCTACTGTGGAACGTGACAGAAAAGTTGATGGGTGCGTTATGATAAGAGCTAAGAAAATTCGTGCGAACTTGTGGTGTTGTTATATGTATGTGTGTTCTATAGACAAGAGGGACGGGCCATATAGAATAAGGCCACGGGAGGGCACTAGATCGACAGGATATGTGTTCCGTGAAAGGATGGGGGGAAGCAGGAGGGGACAGGGAGGACGAGCTCGAATAACCAAACTCACAACTGTTACTGTAAACTGGATGCTGTGGAAAATTATAATGGACGTGATGTGATGATATTATGTAATGGTGTCTCTGCGTCCTGCGGAGTTGACATAGCGTTTTTCAATTAGAAGGGAAGTAAAATCGGAAGTTGAGATCAATAAATGGATCCAATATTCCAAAAAAGTGGGGCAACCGCGCTGCGAGGCGGGGCGAGGCGATATCAACACGCTTAGCCGCACCGCTCTCCTTTCTTTCGCCATCAACCAGTGCCGCAGTGGTACTTACAGGCACATGGATGCAAACACACGCTGAATGTAAGGCACGGACCAGTCGACTACGGTTACGTCCTCACGCGCCACTGGAGGCCACCGAAGCTCCACAGAGCACAGCACTCGGCGACACCGTAACATCAGACGGCGAGCGGGTCGCTCCAACGGATGCCCGGTATACAGCTGTCTGTGTTCACCACGGTAGGAACGTGAGCTCTTGTCCCAGCGCGCTTCACGTGCCCGTCAGCCGGCGCGCCTTCCCTCACCATCCTTCCCCACCCCGTACCCTCCTACTGCCTGCCGGATAGCTACCGCTTCTTCATCCTCCCTTCCCCACCCCGTACCCTCCTACTGCCTGCCAGATAGCTACCGCTTCTTCATCCTCCCTTCCCCACCCCGTACCCTCCCACTGCCTGGCCGATAGCGAGCCTTTCTTCATCCTCCCTTCCCTACCCCACAACCTCCCACAGTCCGTCTGTCGGCGCTCTTACCGGTCAGGTCGGCGGCCTCGGCCATCAGGAAGGACGAGTACGACATGAGCAGGAAAAGCGAGCTCTCCAGCAGCGGGAAGTCGCGGATGTGCGTGAACTTGGTCAGCAGCGCCGTGGCGCAGCCCATCACGGAGCCCAGCAGGAACGACGAGAAGAACACGTAGAAGAAGAGGCCGATCGCCTTCAGGAAGGCGATGGCCTCAAAGCCGTCCGATCCGGTGGCGTACAGCTTGGCGTAGTTCTCGATGGCGCTGCAGAACAGAGGCCGGCGATGTGGACGACTTCAGTTTCAGAATACTGACACTACGGCGTCTGGCATCCCCCGTAGCTGGGAACATCAAACGCGGGCAACACAATGAGGCCATTGCAGCCGCGCTCTGGCTACCGCGGCAACAGGGCGGCCACATTCCACAACCGCTGCAGGCATGACATGGCGGCCCCGCTTGGGCTGCGGCCCAGCTAGGCCCGGGGACGAGCCGGGGACGAGCCGGGAGCGGGCCGGGAGCGGGCCGGGCACCAGCCGGGGACGAGCCGGGCACGAGCCGGGCACGGGCCGGGGACGAGTCGGGGACGAGCCGGGAACAACCCGGGAACGAACCGGGCGCGAGCCGGGTACGAGCCAGGGACGAGCCGGGCACGATCCGGGAACAACCCGGGCACGAGTCGCCGCCGCCGCCGCCGCCGCCCCACTCACGTGACTAGCACGATGGCGACGGCGTCGTTCAGCACCGACTCGCCGAATACCAGGGCGTACAGGTTGACGTCCACCTGCAGGTCGTTGAAGATGGCCAGGATGGTGACGGGGTCGGTGGCCGAGATCAGCGCGCCGAAGTACAGGCAGTCGAGCAGCGACGGCGGCGACGAGAAAAGCAGGCCGAACGTGTACTGCACGCCGCTGGGGATCGACAGAGCCGGGGTCAGACAGGTACTGCACGCCGCTGGGGATCGATAGGACACTCACACACTTAACCGGCCCGATAGGACACTCACACGGCCAGACAGGACATTCCGCGGCCCGACGGGGCACTCACACACGACACTCAGGCGTCTGCACAGGACAGTCAGGCATCCGGACAGAACGCCAACGCTTCTGAAGAGGAGGCCCATATATCAGGACGACGTACATGTATGCACGCACGCAGGCATTTACGCACGCATGGACACGCGCACCCATACACACAAGCGCGTACGCACGCACGCACGCACGCACGCACGCACGCACATTTCCGTACTGGACACTCACAAGTCCGGCACCGGCACAACAGAACGCAGCGGGACACTCGAATCCTTCCAGACGCAGCACTACAGTGTCTGAAGCCGACACTTTCGCACCGTGATCAGGCACTAATAGCGGAAATGGACCGCAATGTCAGCGTCCAAAGAAAGCCATCAGTCACGCTGCCAAAACACTGCACCCGACGGCTGACCACGACGGCCACATCGATCAAAACACCGCACCTGACGTCTGACCACGACGGCCACATCGATCAAAATACTGCACCTGACGTCTGACCACGACGGCCACATAGGTCAAAACACTGCACCTGACGTCTGACCACGACGGCCACATCGATCAAAACACTGCACCTGACGTCTGACCACGACGGCCACATAGGTCAAAACACTGCACCTGACGTCTGACCACAACGGCCACATCGATCAAAATACTGCACCTGACGTCTGACCACGACGGCCACATAGGTCAAAACACTGCACCTGACGTCTGACCATGACGGCCACATCGGTCAAAACACTGCACCTGACGTCTGACCATGACGGCCACATCGATCAAAATGCGCGCCGCCGATAGCGTTGTCAGCAAATATGTTAACAGACCTACAGCTGCACAAAAAACATCGCACAATCTAAAAAGCACATGGATGAAAATACCACCCGAATCCGTGGCACACAGCAGAAACTGGGTCCTACGGTATATGACGCGTTTGTTACGAGCTTGTATACATACAGTGAAGGATAAATGGGCCGGTCTATATACATATATATATATATATATATATATATATATATATATATATATATATATATATATACATATGACTATATATCGTTCCATTTATATAGACTATGACACACGCTGCGGTGTATGCATGCAGACTGCCGCCGCCATTAAGCCGCATTGCGGCAATTAGCTTAGCCTGCAACCACAAGCGTAAGTGCGAACCTCTCGCACTTGCAATACATACGGAGAGAATATTATATGAATATCTATCAATAGATAATGCCAACCGTGCGCGAATCCATTCCCTCCTGGTCGATGAAGTCACGCTACACGTCATGTCGACTCCGTCAGTCCAAGCCACCGACGGGTCGAGCCTGTTTCTCTCTGAAGTGATTCAATTGGCGATCTACAATGTCTGTAGAATTTCGAAGGGACTACATGGGAAGCGGCTCTTGCCTCGTCGCGAAATCTCGACGTTTGCTTACATCCGAGCGTTGCGAGACAGCTTCCTCTCAGCCCCCGCACAATGCGGCGACAAATCGCCCGAATCCGACTATGAGCAGGTTCTGTCGCGGTGACGGATCGCGGATACCCCGCGCAGTCCACACATTTGAACTACGCACTTGGCCTTAGTCTGGCGATAAGGCCGCCACTTTCGGGTCGTAGATGAGCCGTCAGCATGAAGCAGTTGTATCGCCTGAGTTGGAGGCTTAAGGTCCGCCACCTTGCACTGATACCATCCATTCAAAACTCGCCAGCGTGATACAACAGAACCAAATGGCAAACGACGTACAGAGTTTGTCGCGAAAACACGCTTCGAGCTGTTATTGACTTCCTGCAAGCTTGAGACGATGGGCATTCTACTGTTTTCGCGGCACTACCACTGCATGAATGGCATGCCTGCGCGCTGGCACGATTCAGAATATCCTTTCTATCATGAGGGCCGGACGGGAAACGCCGCAATGTAACGTTAGCAGTGGCACTAATGCAGCGAGAGGTCCACACGAGATACGCGACATCTGTCGGAGGCGACACAAAACAAGAGGGTCGGCAAATCCAGCCTGAGCTCAGATGTCGATATGCGTCACCGCCGGTCATCCAGCACGGCATCGCCGGCTGCTGCACGTTCCCGAGCAGGCACATCGACCGCAAGTCATTGGCATGACGTCACTTCCATCCTCTGTTGGGCCTCTGAACGTGAATCACGCGGCCTCAGTGGGAGCGGGGTCGGCCGAGAGCCGCTGCCTTAGTTCGACGGGGCAGCGACGGGAGCTCCCGCAGTACTGACCACATGAACACGGCCTTGTGGTCCAGCCGCCAGCTGTTACACTCACCCGATCGCAAACGCTGAGATCGTTGTCCCGATGAAGGCGAAGCACAGGATTGAGCCTAGGTTTCGAAAGAAGAATTTCTGCGAAAGAATCGCATGGCGGTAACTCCCGCGCGGACCCCAGCCCGTCAGCAATCAGCTGACGCAAGACACCCCACAACGTCGGCTGTGGTGAGACGTGTTTATGCTGTGCCGAGGTGACTGGACGGCCTTCAACGACGGATCAGGACCTCGGTTATCATCTAAGCCATGCCATACCGCAGTCAAACACTGAATACGCGTCAAAGAAACCGAGCACGAACTGGAGACACAGCGTCTGCGGTAAAATAAAGCACGGTACCAAGTCTCTAACACGCATCGTCATTCCCCTGCACGAGACAACGGCGACTTGACCTGCGACGTTGCCACAGGTGTTCGGTGGCCGCCGGCGCCGGGCCCCACGCGGTCGTAACTTGACGCGCCGTCTGCGGGTGGCCGCCCCGCGCCGTCGACCGCGGCCGGGCGCGACGTCCGCCGAGCGGGGGCGCCGTCCGCGGCCGACACATGAATCGCCCGCCGCCGTATCGATTGGCACCGGACGGCTGACGGCGGACCGCGCCCCCCACCCTCTCCATCCCCGCGTCGCTCACCCGCTTCAGGCTGTAGCCAGCGTTAAAGATGATGGGTGGCAGCACGATGTTAAAGAAGATCTCCGGGTCGAAGGTGGCCTGCTGGGCGAACTCGTTGCCGGTGGCGTCCTCCACCTCGCCCGTGAGCAGGTAGGCGTACGTCCTGTTCTCCACTGGCGGCCGAGGTGAGGCGCGGTCAGTCTCACCGTCCGTCGGCACGGGTCACACCGCCGGCCCCATCATGGCCACCAGGGAACAGAGCGTGTTCGGCCGGGCACCCCGTCAGGACCGTCGGAGCGCTGCACGGGTCGTACCACCGACGCCCGGGTCATGAAGGGACGCACCGGGAACCGCTGACAAACGCAGCCGCCCCATGTTACCAACACAACGCGGGTCAAGGATAGAGGGAGGTCACGACCGCCTCTCAGACCAAGCCCAACAGCGCCTGCGAACCGGACGGCCCGCTTCCCATCACGCAGGGCCGCGGCGAGCAGGGTCAGGCCACGGCGCCTCACGCGGCCGGCGGTCGGGGGGCGGGGAAGGCATGCGCCGCCGAGACTCCCTCGTCTCGTCCGGGGCGGGTGTCCCGTGCGCCGCCCCCACACCCCGGTACGATGCACCAACCCCGTGCGTCACACGTGCGAAACGAGCGGCAGATCACGCCAGAGTGCGGTCCGCCATCACTGACGAGGCGACGGTGCGCACCAGTGGGACAGGCGACAGACAGAGATCAGGCTGCCGCCCGCCCGTGCCACGCACTCCCAGTTGCTCGACCATCACCGCGTGCACCGAGTCAATGGTGGGTCTGCTGAAAACCCCTCCCGACGCCATGACGCCGCTGACACTGGCGCATCGCCCAGTTCGCCTCGCTGCCGCAGAAGCAGGCGCATGCGGGACCCCGCCGTCGTCTCTCCCGACGCTCAGACCGGCGCCGAGCTGCCCTGACCGCCCGTCAGTCGTTAGGACAAAGCATGCCAACGCCCCGCTCGCGTCACGTGAGGGCGTGTAAGCCGATTAACGTCGGGGGCTACCTCAAGCCGCACCGGCGGCCTGGCCGTGTCGAGACGAGCATGAGTGCACCGCAGCAACGGTCCGTTCCCAGCGAACGGCAGTCAACAACGGCCAGCACTGGCGCTATCTGGGATGATATCTGCCTGTGCGTGGTTTTAATATAAGTACTACTACGGTGAGTCACATGCCTAAAAGAAGAACATTTTTAAACACGGGACATCAGCACGAGGTATGTACGTGTGATCTGAAAATGGGATGCTGAACGAACCAAACAAATTCGTTTGGTGACTCACACAAGTAAGAATGCAGTAATGCTAGCATGTACAGCCAACGCTTATGACCCGGCCGGAATATGACGAATCATTTATTCAAATCGGCCCAGTGAAATAATATCCTAGGAAAAAATAGAACTAGCAAATTATGATGCATTATCTGGTGTCAGCTTGCGCTGCGGGACTCCAGCCGTCAGCGTTGAATATGTGTACACTGTTGGTGATTTTAGCAGCATGACCGACAGCTTCTATTGCGAGACTCCAGCCATCAGCGTTGAATATGCGCACACCTTTGGTGATTTCAGCAGCATGACCGACAGCTTCCATTGCAAGACTCCAGCCATCAGCGTTGAATATGCGTACACCGTTGGTGATTTCAGCAGCATGGCCGACAGCTTCCATTGCGAGACTCCAGCCATCAGCGTTGAATATGTGTACACCGTTGGTGATTTTAGCAGCATGACCGACAGCTTCCACTGCGAGACTCCAGCCGTCCGGGTTGAATATGTGTACACCGCTGGTGATATCAGCAGCATGGCCGAACGGACCATATTTTACATTTTCCTCGTTTTCTAACTTGATATACCGTGCAGTGTCACACACCTTCTCAGAACCAATCGCTGTGCGAGAACTTCGGCCAAGCGGGGTTGCAATTCAACAACACAAGTTCCATGGTCGATGCTAGACTCCGCCTTTGACCTGGTCTGGTCTGGTCTCACCGGTCTGCCGTTCTCTTGCCCCGGTAACACCTGACCCAACCTCGACGCGCTACACGACCGGACCGTCGTGTTAGACCCGGCGGTGACCGCGGGCGTGCCGGTGTCCGCCGTCGTGCCGCTCCGCGTCGGTAACCTGAGCCGGCGCCTCAGTGTGGCCGCGAGACGCCAGCCGCGGGCGGCGGCCAGTGGGGAGGGGGAGGGGGCTGGGGCGTCCGATCGATGCGTGCAGCAATACCTGATCGCCCAAAAACACACACACACACACACACCCACGGGCACGCGCACATCGCGCATGCCAGCGGGCAGGCGCCTTACCGGGGCCGCTCCCCTCCCCGGGCGGCACTGTCGGTCAGACAAATAGCACCTGGTCACCCGGACTATCGCGGGCGGTCGGCTCAGCACAGGCAGAAGGAGCCCAGCAAGGTCAGATCAGTGCAGGTCAGGTCGCCACGGGTCAAGGTGGCAAGGGTCAGGTCAGCGAGGGTCTGGTGAGCGGAGGTTATGTAAGCAGGGGTCAGATAAGCAGGGATCAGGTTAGGATCTGGTCATAAGGAGTCAGGTTAGCGGAGTGCAGGTCAGCAAGGGTCAGGTCAGCAGGGTCGGGTATTCACGTGTCAGGTCAGCAGCAGAGGCAGAGCCAGCAGCAGGGTACTGGACAGGGTAGCATGCCAGCAGCGGTCAGGACACCCCACACGCAGCGTGTGCCTTGGTCCGACCAGCAGGACGGCCAGGTCAGCACCGGCGAATGTGAGATCAGCAGCAGCGGCAGCGGGCGGACCGGCGGGTCACGGTGACGTCACCACCCGCCGCGTCACAGCAGACACCGCGGCGGCGCGGCCGACCCAAGCTCGTCCTCCAGCACGGACGCTCCACACCTCACCACAGCCAAACCCTCGTGGTCAGCAACTACGCACGGCCTCGGGCTGGTAAAGAGCAGTCCAGCGCGGTAACCGCGCAATCATAAGCGAAGAAGACAAATGGAAATAAACTTAGTTTCAGGAAAATTGTGTTGTCTTACAGGTTACAGGGTGTCCGTGCGACTTTCCTCAAAGAAAGTTGTTGTCTTCGCGAAGAGGCTTATTGTAAAGGTATGTTGACGACCATTTCAGGGAGAACTGCCGGAACATTTTCATCGCAATCCGTTTAAGTGCGCGTGTAGATATACACATCGCTTGCTCTGAAGAAATTGTAGCACCATACTCCTTCGTTCAATGATGCACCACACTCACGTACGCGTGTCTTTCTACGTTTATCTACGCTTGGGACGAAAAGAACACGACAAGCAAAGCCGTTCAGAAACCCTGGCTCTATCAACCCAGTTGAGCAGTTGTGGGCCGTCTAACATTGTTTGCTAGTCTGTATACCAAATAGGGCCAAATAATCTAACGTGATAAAAGCATGCCACGGTCACCTCGCAACAACCCGGCCGTCTTAGCCTTTGTCCAACTGACGCGAATTGCTGCATTCCCGACGCCAACCGTTGCTTTTCCGGCGCAAAACGCTACTTTTCCAACGCGAACCGCTACTTTTCCCACGCGAGCCACTACTTTTCAGACGCGAACCACTGCTTAGATAGTGGTGGTAGTGGCCCCCAGATATTCGAGTGTGCTCGCGCTGGTTAACAGATGAGGCCCCGTCAAGAGCGTAGGGCCTTCCGTTCAAATATGAAATACCCACGACACAATGTAGAGGGCCCCGAATAATCCAGTGCGCCAGAGCGGGTTAACAGATAAGGCCCCCGAAAAGAGTGGAGGGTCTTCCATTCAAAAAGGAAGTACCCACAACCAGATGAGGAGGTCCCCCACGATCGAATGGGCTCGAGCATCTTATGAGAAGGGGCCCCGACAGGAGCGTAAGGCCCTCCATTCAAATAAGAAGTACCCGAAACCCGGTACGGAGGGCTCCCGAAAGAGATGGAGTGCACCCGAACAGGTTATTAGATGACCCCGATAGGAGCACAGAGCCCTAAATTCAAACATCAAGAACCAATATGCAGGGCCCCGAGCAATCCAGTGTGGCCGAGGAGGCGAACAGAGCGCCCCCACTCAAATAGCACGTGCCTAAGGCCCAATCTGGAGGGCCCCCGAACGTTCGAATGTGTCCGAACAGGTTATTAGATAGACCCCCCACAAGAGCGTGGGGCACCCATTCAGAAAAGAAGTGCCCAAGACCCAATGTAGAGGGTCCCCGAACGACTGGTGTGCCCAAGCAGGCCAGCAGATTTGTTCCCGACAGGAGTGTAGGGCCCTAAGCAAGTGAGAGATAATTGGAAACGACTAGACCAATGTAGAGGCCCATGAGCATACCGCAAGTGTGTCGGTAGGTTAACCGAGACCCACGGAAAGGACCCCTGGGCAACCGAGAATACTCCGGCAGTTTAAGGTATGGGACCTCGGTTATAGCTCCCAGAGCCTCTGGCGAATGGAAAGAATGCGTGGAAGGGCCCGTGATTGGCAAGAGTGCCCCTGCGCGATAACAAGAAGGGCCCAACAACAGCGCAGGGTCTTCTGAGTAAATGCAATGAAATGAAGGGCAACGTGGAACGCTCATTAACGATCGAAATGATCCTGCAAGTGGGCATACAGGCCCCCGGAAACAGCAAAGGGCCCCTAGACAGTGCAATGGTGCTTAAAATTTCCTGCTCACAGCTTTTCCAATCCTTGGTTTTTTTCTTTTCTGACTTCTCATAAGCCCTTCATCTTTGTTTACAACTGTTCTTGGGTGAATGGAAGTCCAGAGATATCCATTTTTGTTGCATTTGGTGTTTAAAAATTATACCTGTTTGGCCGCCTATGGGTCCCCCGGAGCCAATGGGCCGTTTCAGGGCCCAAGGGGTGGGCATGGCCCCGTGCCCCCCCCCCCTCTGGATCCAACGCTGAGGTTGGAAAGCTTACCACCAACTGGGCTATGCTGGCCCTTTTGTGAGGTTTGAACCCCAAACAGAGGACCAATGTAAGGCCATGCTGCAGCTGACGGAGCTATCGTCAGATGCTGCAGTACTGGACAGACAGCAGCTGCTGTAATTCTGAGCCCCCAATGGCACCAAATTCAACATGTGCACCACACATCTGAATCTTCGCGTCACAGTCGCGGCCTCGCACGCACGCACCAGATTTGCCTGCCATGGTAATGAATGCTGAACAAACCTTTCTGATGGGGTTCCACACTTGGAATGTGCCAAGGCCAGCATGTATGTTTTGCACAGTCTGATTCAGCACCGCAAAGCTGCTAACCCAATGGTACACATATGACTACCTGTTTGCAGAAACATGTGCATAACCATTCATTTAGAAGCAATGGCCAAAATCCTGGTAATGAAAAGATCATACAAAAATATGTCATTGGCAAGGTCTGTGGATGTGGCCACTGTTCCATGGCAAGATGAGAAAGGAAAGCTGTGGCCACATCAATGGGAATTACTAACACAGCAACACATGTATGCGTGCATCTTCAGATTGTGTGCACATGGAGATAACATTTGACAGGCTACACTCTTGGTTTTCATCAGTTAACTGCAGCATCCCCAGCATTAAAAAAAAAATGGCACACTTACTCTTGCGTTTCATCCGAAACCATAGATAGTCGGGTGGCAGTGACTCATTGTAGTCGGAGTGTGGCACTGCCTGAACCTCCACATGTGTGATTGCCGAGGGGTCACCTGTGTAACGGATGAGGGCACCCACCACCAGGCCTGTGGAGTAAATAAGGAGTTAGTTTTATGCTGCATTGGTTACATGGGCAGTGGCCAACAGGCTGTATGAACACCATTTTCAAAAATAGCAATTCCTAACACTAGGAATGTTCAGAAAATATCAGCTAGTAAACTGGATAGTGACTTCTGCTACAAGCAAAAGGTAAGTGTTAAATAGTGCTCTAATTTGGATTTGTACCTTAAGCATTATATTAGGAGACTACACATGCTAAAATAATATCAATTATCAGTAGTGGTTAACATTATCCTACCTAGAAATATAGTTCCAGTTTAAATTCAATTTAAGTATAGCCTTTATGTCAAAGCATAAAATCATTGCAAAGGGCAAATACAGACATAGCATAAGTCTCACCAAAAATCAAAGCCAATCCAGTTTCATGTAGATAGCGCATTCTTCTGTGCTTGAACATCCATATTGTCAACACAGTAGTGATCAGAAGGAGCATATACAACAGTATGTTCAAGCTGTCAATTCGGTGCTGTTGTTTGATTTTCTCATCCAGCTCAATGTCACTTTTTTCACTGCTTAGAGACATACTGGTGCTGAGTAGATTGCTTCCTTAATAGCTATATCAGCAGAAAGCTAGTCCTCTTGCTGTTGTCATATCATAGACATGCTCTGAAACACAATATGGATGAATAAAACCCAACCATATGGATACCATTCCCAGATTAATAGCATCTCCTTTTAGATCTCAAAGGATTACATGAACTATGAAAAGAAGTACCAACTTATGCCACCAAGCATTTGAATGCCCTGGTAACATTATTTTGGAAACTGTTACCACATAAATAAGACAATCTTTGAGCCATCAAGTGTGTAGCAACTATGAAAAGCAATAGGCATACAGCATGTTAGTATGCTTGTCTGTAGCACGAGCAAGCAAGCCATGCATGGTTTTCATGCACCACTTGTGTGCAAGTCAAAAATTCGTAGGAAAAATTAACAAAGCATTGAAACATTCAGTCCTGACAGGAAACAGCAGTTACAACATTGTCCAGACAGAACTTGTGAAAGCATCAATCGTGTGCTGCACAGACTGTATAATTCAGGAAAAATATGATAAATAGGTTCATGTTTGCATGGTCCCAATTACAAATCAACACCACCATGGAAGCCCGCTAGCCGTGAACTGATACCGGCCTCAGACAACAAAATTAAACACGCACTGAAACGACGCCAGCAAGTATGTACACCGGACAATCATAGCTTTTGCGCAATACACACCCCAGTCTAAGGCTGCACGATCACGTGCCCACTGTGCACTTCGTCGCCAAAACGACCGTATATTCTCGATTTCTCGATTCTTGCCAGTCTCGCGTTCATTTGAGCACAGTGCAATAATCTAGGGTGTTCGAAACAAGCCGATCTTGAAATTAACTACAAAGAGGGCTTTTAAACCCAATAGAATTATAGTTTTCACAAGAATAGCATCCGCTTGCCAAATCCGAACAGCCTGAATGAGCAGCTGTGATCAAGACTATTTTGTGTGTTTTTTGCGTTGCTTGATAAAGATACTAGCGTCTCAAGGTTTACTTCTCAAAATATCTCAGGTTGGTTTAAATACTTGAGTATTAAAATAAAAATTGCATGATGAAGATCTTCATTCTATATCAAAGATAGTTCCCCAATTATTCATCTCTCACCTAAAGCTATGGATACAAGTGACGTTTCTGTGCTTCATGTATACCGCAGTTGGGACAATTAGTGATATAAATGATCACGGTGCCCTGGTTACAGTATTGGCTTGGCCGATGGCGATTTGTTATGACTGGGATGATTGTTGTGTGCTTCGGGTTCGTTTGCAATTAAAAAGGAAAAATCATTTTTAAAATTAATGCTCTGACCACCTTCAACGCGCTTGATTAACAAGTCATGCTTCGGACCGTGGGCGGGTATGTACCAGTAGGCGATATGTAAATGCATCGTGGGGTATGAGTTGTGAGGACATATATGGTGTAACAAAGTGCACAGGACCTATTGTTTGTCATGACTTGACCACTCATGTTTTACTGTTAACTGTGACTGGTTTGCAACTCTGCCACTGAATGGAAGGAATGCAATCACACACAGCCAAACTGAGTTTAGAATGAGTGGTACAGAAATGTGTGATCTGATCTTTGGCATAACAAACCTGCATGTACTGACATGCTTAAGTACAGTGTTTGTAATAAGGGCCTCTGGTGAATGTGGAACAGCTGCATCATGTGATGCTACAAGTGTTTAAAATTAATTTGGACATAGTTATTTTGACAGCTTATTAGGTTGTAGCTTTAAAGTGATGTGATAAGACAGTATCAGTGGGTGAAGCTCCTGCCTGCACATTGTAACCCTTGAATGCAATCCTAGGCGCAGGCTTCATAGATTGAAATAGCATTCAAATGCAATGCCTTAATAGAAACATTTAGGCTTCAATCTAACATTGCTAAGCATTATATAATAGCTGAGGATACAGTCTAAGCCAAATGATAATAGATATGTACATTAATTTAAGTGTTGATATCTGTGATTCTTTTATAAAGGCTATATAACTTATTATTAGGATGTCATGAGGCATGGGTATATTGCATGATCTTATGATACAGAACTATGTTGGACATCAGAATACTCTGCAGATGCATTGCAACATTGTGTTTGTATTACTATGTTCACTATCCATGCAGAGATGCCTCTTCCTGAAGCTCAGTTTGTAGGGTAAGAGAGTTTTGAACAGCATGGCATGGCTATATTGGTCTGTGCCTCAAAGCACTTTGTGTGTGAATATTTAATGACTGTCAGCATGCAAATAGCCAAGATGATCAGGTGGGCATGGCCCATGCCTGTGCCGCAGGGGTCATATAGTATTGTATAACATTGCATATGAGACTTTGTACTCTTTTTAGTTTGCAGTCCATTTTGTCACCAAATGGATTATGTTTCCTCTACAACTATGAAGGCCAAATCTAGCATTAGTTTACCTGAAGAGCCAAGTTTGAAATGTAATGTTAATTGCACTAAAATAAATCATCCTCATGAAATTTGTTCCTTATCAACCCTCCTGGGGCACTGTGATGCTGGAAGTTCCTCATTGCACCCTGGATTCATCTGGGAAAGCAATTATTAGTTGAGTGGATATTGTAAAATGGTGTCATAGTTGACCTATCCATAGACACCTGAGCAACAGATAGCATTTCATTAAGGTGCATCATCCTGTGGGTTCAGTACTCACCCAAGGTATCATGTTTTTGAGACAAAAGGTGGATGTATGATGGGAAGCTTTATCATAGCGCTGAATGGCATGCTGAAGGTCTTGGTGGTATTTTACTGGTAGACTATTGCAGATTTATTCCATTTTTTTGGACAACTTGCTTGGAAGGACTACTGTCCACACAATAAGCTTTGCTTAGTGAGTAACATAATCACAACATCATTCAAGCAAATGCAGAGAGACATTTTTTCACAATGCACCTTTTGTGGCAAAGAACAAACAAATCAACCAGAAAGATGAGTAAAATTGTGATGAGGATGATACCAAAACTTAAGCAAGGCATCAACACCATCAGGTACCTTTTCAACCCAATACTTATAACCATGGGTAAAAATGGGCATCATCATCAATTGTTTGTAGAGTTAATGAGCTGACTTACATGCAACATTGTTTGAAAATTGGCTGAAATTACATCCTGCCTCATACCTGCCATCTTAGTTGATGCAGCGATGGTAAATGTCTGCTTGTTTGGGCCCAGGTTTGACATATATTGGAGGGCTGTTGGGTCAACACCAGTCCCTTATTGGTCGATTACTGCCATCCTCATGGATCAGCTAATGTAGAGCCTTCTAGATGATTTGCTGGGGGTAGCATCATCCTTCTCATGTAAATCGTCTCAAGTGTTGATTTTCTATGACTGCTGAAACCTCATGTTAATGCTAAAATCTGGAAGAAAGTACAAGAACAGGTCAATCCATCACTTGTGCCCCAGCGGGCGCAAGCCACCGACCACCTGCACGCAGGTCAATCCATGACTTGTGCCCGAGTGGGCGCAAGCTACCGGACCACCTGCATGCAGGGACACACATGTGTGCCACTGCCATTGGCTGCTGGTTTCCTTATCTGAGTGTGCTGATGCCTTGCCATTGGGACCCCTAGTTGTCGAGATTTGTCCCTGGTTCTGCTCTGTGGCCAGTTCTACAGTGTTTTGTTCTTGTTGTTTTGCTTGCTGCGAACATTACGTTTTCTGTGTTAGTCAAATGTGAAATATGGCATTGTTTTGTTTCTGCAGCTATGCGAAAGTTGTCCCCATTTTAACATCTTCCAAATATCTTCAAAATGTTCCAGCATGACCTCTAAGAAGTTAATCTTCTTAGTGCTGAGAACTTCGTGACGTCACGCTCGGTGATTGCAAAGATGTATAAAAAAGCTGTGACTAGCCATGTTGTGTGCCTTAGATAGATACAAAAATACATGGTTAGTTTGAAGCGAGGACAGGATCGCCGTACGTCAGAGGCAGAAGTGTGCAACCGCAGCCCTGATCTCACGCGACTTCAAATTTCTCCGTCGATTTAGGCCACCTTCCTGTCAAAGGTGATTGCTGACGGTTAAGTTCGATGAGGGGTTGCCGAGTTACCCCCCCCCCCCCTCCCCCTCCCTCCAACCAAATACCAATTTGCACAAATGGCTCATGGCCTCGCTTGTAACATAAAATTTTTTAAATGCTGTGGGGTTCTTTTTAGCCGCACTGAGAGTTTGTTGTTGCAGCTTTGCTACTAAAAAACTGATCAAGGATAATAGATATTTGATCAAGAATAATAAAAAATTAAGTAGACTTATAAACGAGTCTAAATTGGGCCCAGAAGACTCTTTGCTGCATCATGAAGTGTGTTTTCTGGATCAGCAGGCTCTATTCTGTTTTAAGAAGGTCTTTTGAACGGCTTTGGAGGCCTCATTGTGAACTATAAGTCTCCTGTTTTGAATGGGGAGTCGCCCTCTATATTTTAGGAGGTCGACCCGGTACGTCAGAAGGCGATCGCTCCGGATTAGGATGCCCTGTTTTGGGATAACGAGGCCCTTTTCTGTATGCGGAGGCCCCGTTTGTGAATCGAAGGGATCCTGTTCTGGATAAGGAGATGGGAACCAGATACCCTGTGTTGGGACAGGGAGAACCATTGCTGGGTGATAAGGAATCCCCTCTGCTGGACCGTCTAGACTGGCTATTTGAGAGGCTAAGTCATTAACACAATAGAATCGTGCAGACGTGAGGAGTGGGGAGTGGGTGGGAGGGGAACGCAGCAGCTTATGCCCCCATCGGCCACGCCCCTGCAAAATACCGATCAAAAAAACATTCTGGAAGAAGGACACAATACATTTTGCAAACGTGGGTTTTATTGAGCGTTGCGACCTGTTCTACTACCACGATGTCCACGGCTCTCACTGCGAGCGTGATTATTTTCCTCACTTGAACCATCTGATTGCAGAATTATTTTGCCCGCCGCATTGCGCCTGACCGGCAGCCAAATTCCACGGAGCTGCATTCGCCATGTTCAAGCGCATAGGCAACTGTTCACAGGCAGTAAGTCTTGTGTCGTGATGTGTTAGCTGTTCTAACATATGTTTGGGCTCGTCGCATCTTGTTCATGACATCCAATAATATGTATACAGGCATTTGTTTCTTGTTTAATGTGGGTCAGAATGTGCTCACATGCTGCACAGCCTTAGCAGTCAAGTAGATTTCCATGGCATCAAGTATGACAGCAATGTAACAGGGGTCAGTGTTTGGTGCAGTTTTCAGGTGCTGCTGCAAAACCATGAAGTGGAAGTGGGTATCAGTTGGAAAATGTAGGCTCCGGTTTTCAACCCATTGCCTTGAGTTAGGTCTGAAAAAGAGTAAATTGTTCACCATTTGAGGCATAATTCAAGATGCTTTGATAATTTATTTGCATACTTGCCACACCTTCGATTTTATCCAGCTTGAATATTTGCACTTTGGCTAGTACTAAGGTCATAAATATGCCATAAGTTAATTTTTTGTTTCATTTTGCTCCATGTTATTGTCTTTATGGAATGTCTTAAGAAGACGTGTGCGATACATGGCTATCTCGTATTACACCCAGCATTTGTCACTTGTTTATCTCGTTCGATTATTCACACTGCTTTTGTTTTAAAGATGACTTGCTTTCGTGCTTCATCGAAAGCTTTACCAATTGCAGGGGGCTGGCTTGCGCGGTTTGGAGGCAAGAGCAAGCCTGTAGTGAACCCAGAACAGGGCGATGTCACCTGGAGCAAGTTTGTACATGCCAGCATCTTCACCGTCGTGGTAAGTCAACACACTGCCGTCCATATCCCGCAATTAATTTTTGAATACGCAAACCTTGACTTACGCCCACTGTGTAAGGGGCTTTGTGCTGGCTCCAGTACTCCGTGGAACCGGGGCTGCTTCATGCCATAATGCGTTACATGAGGCCCGCAGTCGCTCCGGTGTTCTGCTCGGTGAGGCCGCTGTCTTGTGGAAGTGATTCTAATTTTAGGGTGTCCTGAGTGTCCGTCTCATTTTCATTTGATGCCCCTCTGGATACAATGTGTGGTGGCTGCAGTAAGGACCGCCAGTCCGTTTCCTCGGCCTCGCCCGCGATGCCGCCACGTGTCGGCGCGGCCTCACGCTGTCGCCATGGCCACAGGGGTCCGGCGCCATCCTGGCCGGCTGCGTCATCTGGGAGTACGAGGGCGTGCGGGCCATGATGCGTCGCTCCATGGACCGCGGCTTGCTGTGGGGCCGCAGGCAGGCGGAGCACGGCTTCAAGCGGGTCAGTGGTGCCGCCCCGTGCTCCGCCGGTCACTGATCTAGGACGGAGCAGGCGACTGCCTCCGGAACGAGTCACGGAAGACTCGTGGTCCCCGGACACCGCGGGTCAAGGGTCCGATACAAGGCAGGGGACTGCTTCTGGAACGGGCCACCCCATGGGGGACTCGTGGTCCCCGGACACCGCGGGTCAAGGGTCCGATACAAGGCAGGGGACTGCTTCTGGAACGGGCCACCCCATGGGAGACTCGTGGTCCCCGGACACCGCGGGTCAAGGGTCCGATACAAGGCAGGGGACTGCTTCTGGAACGGGCCACCCCATGGGGGACTCGTGGTCCCCGGACACCACGGGTCAAGGGTTCGGTACAAGGCAGGGGACTGCTTCTGGAACGGCCACCCCATGGGGGACTCGTGGTCCCCGGACACGCGTCGGGTCAAGGTCCGGTATGGGCAGAGACTGCCTTAACACGGGATGCGTCACGGAAGCCTGTCTCAACTGCAACAGAACTGCGTCCCTGACGTCACGGTCCTACCTTGTTCAACACGTGTGACTTGGGTTTTGATTTAGACAGATTTCATCAGCAACAACTGGGCGTCGCTCTGCCACGCGACTACCACGACCACCCGTCTTGCCTTATATATATATATATATATATATATATATATATATATATATACTATGATACATAAAATATAGCATATATATGACTTGCTCGGGCGTTTTTTTCAAAAGTATCGATAGCTCTTTGTTATGCATGAGCAAATTTGCAATCAATTGCCAGTTAGCTCATATATACTATACCTAAGCATACTAGCCAGTTGTTTCCGAGACATGTTCCCCGTGGCAAAGATATGGAAAGTGGGTCTCTTCAACGTCAACTAAACAAATAGGTATTAACTCACTTTGTAACATAAGGGAGACTTTCCCGATCCATCACAAAACGGCTACCAGGACTGTTGAAGAAACGAGGGAGAAACCTCACAAAACTAAATATGCGTCGGCCTTTGAATCTGGCATCAACAGATGCCTAAGTTCATGCGATGATTATAATACAATTTTTGAACGGATTGGCCATTAAGTACCCACCAATATGACAGCATGTAAGGTCAGTCATGCAGTCATGCATGACATGAATCCGGTCCGACATGATACCATGGCCCGGCCCGGTTTGACACCAAGACTCCGGTCCGACATGACACCATGACCCCTGTCCGATATGACACCATGATCCCGCTCTGACACGGCACCATGGCCCCGTTCCGACACGACACCTTGACCCCGCTCTTAAACGATACCATGACCCCAGTCCGACATGACACCATGGCATTGGTCCGACAGGACATCATGACCCCAGTCCGACATGACACCATGGCATTGGTCTGACAGGACACCATGACCCCAGTCCGACATGACACCATGACATTGGTCCGACATGACGCCATGACCCCGGTCCGACATGGCACTATGATATCGGTCTGACATGACACCGTGACCCCGGTCCGACATGGCACCATGATATCGGTCCGACATGGCACCATGATATCGGTCTGATATGGCGTCATGACTCCGGTCCGACATGACACCATGGCGTTGGTCCGACATGACGTCATGACCCCGGTCCGACATGACACTATGATATCGGTCTGACATGACACCATGACCTCGGTCCGACATGGCACCATGATATCGATCTGACGTGACGCCATGACCCCGGTCCGACATGGCACCATGACCCCGCTCTGACACGACAGCGTGACTGCCGTCCGCGTCTCACCATGACCGAGTCCGCCGACGTCCGCAGCCCGAGTGGCGGAACCAACTGCACAGCTGGTGGGCGTCGCAAACCGACGGTCAGAAGCTCTTCTGGCCCTTGTGCCTGCTCAACGTGGTCGTGTTCCTGGCGTGGAAGGTGCCCGCCTTCTCGCCCACAATGCTGCGTTACTTCGCCTCCACCCCTGCCTCGCGTACGTCTGAGGCTCTGGCTGGGGAGGGGAGGGAGGCGGGCGAAGTTCTACGGCACGCGGGCCACGTGGCGGAGCGGTGTTCTGGGCTGCAGGCCGAGCAGATGCGAGTCCAGTGCTTTTGCTGATTGCGCAGGTGTTAAGCTGTTAAGGGCAGCTGCATTCCTTGACGGCCGGCGACTGGAGCCCGTGCCGGAGCTGTGGTGACGGCCGGCGGTTGGAGCCTATGTCGGAGCTGTGGTGACGGCCGGCGACTGGAGCCCATGCCGGAGCTGCGGTGACGGCCGGCGGCTGGAGCCCATGTCGGAGCTGTGGTGACGGCGGGCGACTGGAGCCCATGCCGGAGCTGTGGTGGACCCATGTTCGTAACGCTCAGCTGACCCTGGTCGCTGTCTGACCATGTTCGGCGGCACTGAGGAGCCCGTGGTAGTCCCGTCAATGGACGCGATCTGTCGTGGACCACAGCGCGTTGCGCCGCCACGCCGTGCCTGCGCCCTGACGCGACTCACCTCCGCCCGGCAGCCTGGTTCCGGCTGCCCATGCTGCTGTCCGGCTTCAGTCATTACTCCTTCACGCACCTGGCTGTCAACATGTTTGTGTTGCACAGTTTCTCCACCGGTGAGTGGTGGGCGGCGCGCCGCGTGCCGCGTCGTCGTCGGTGGACACCTCCGCTCCGGAGAGATCCGAGGCTGAGGCGCCGCCAGAACGTCTTGGCCCTCGCTCCCGCACATCAGTCCCTACAGTGAACGACTAGCCATGTGATGAGCTGTCTGCCATGTGTTTGGTGCTTTACAGAAGATGTCAGGCGCATGAGATGCTCTGTGCGCCTCTTCGCTTATTCGGGCATCAAAAGCTGGGCGTGGACACGGATACGCGTGTGTGTGAACATCCTAGCATCCTTGTGCGCCACGCACTGACTGCAGCTGGCTGGACCTGTCATGATAACGCGCTAGTTCTGCACCGTTGCAACGTTGACGCGCCACGCGTGTGTGTGACGTTATCGTGGCGTCGTGCACCCCTGTCGGAACGTGGCTGTAACGACTGCATCTACCACGACGCGAGGTGACGTGACTGGATTTACGGCCCATTACGAAGAGTCGCGCACATTAACTATCGCAGCCCACCCGCACCCAGCCTGGTCGGTGGGGACCGACGAGTCCGTTCCACCCGGTCCGCCACGGTCACGCTGGGGGCGGCACCACGACCGGTCACGTGACACCGTGATCCGCCACAACCGTCAACTCAGTGCTCGCTCAGCTTGCACCCTAGCGACATATCCGTGAGCCACTGCACCTGTGCAGACACACCAGCGCCGGCGGCGGCTCGCCTCGTGCACCACACGGACTGCTGGCAGCTCCACTGCACCTGTGCAGACACACCAGCGCCGGCGACGGCTCGCCTCGCGCACCACACGGACTGCTGGCAGCTCCACGCAGCTCCCCACAGCGCGTGCTGTCGCGGCGCCACCTGGAGCCGCTGCCTCCGACTGTAGCGTGCCCGACAGCGGGCCTGCGTTAGTGGGGGTGGTGGATGAACTGCGTGCGTCCGTCTCTCTCCAGGTGCCGTGGCGATGCTGGGCAAGGAGCAGTTCCTCGGACTGTACCTCAGCGGCGCGCTGGTCTCCTCGTTAGGCAGCTACCTCTACAAGATGTTCGTCTTCACGCCGGCCGTCTCCATGGGGGCGGTGAGAGACGACACAGCCGGATAGTGTACAGCACACCGGTGTTGGCTTCCTGGCACACTGGTTTGTGGGGTTCAAGGGGTTTTCTTCAACTTTGAACTCTATGCCAGGCAGTCGCAATGCCCCTTAATCCTCACCTATTGCTCTCTCTCCCCTGACACGAGTGCTCAGTGCCCCGGCTCTCCTCCAGACTGGCGCGATGCTTCTCACTTCCATGACGTGATGCTGCTCACTCCCATGACGCGATCCTTCTCTCTCTCCTATGACACGATGCTTCTCACTCCTCGGACGCAATGTTCTCAACTCTCCCACCAACACAATGTTCCTGGTTCTCCTTACACAATGTTCCGAACTCTTCCGACACAAAACTACGGACTCCTCAGACACAATGTTTCTGATTTTCTCGACACAATGCTACTGACTTCTCACTTCCATGACGTGATGCTGCTCACTCCCATGACGCGATCCTTCTCTCTCTCCTATGACACGATGCTTCTCACTCCTCGGACGCAATGCTCTTAACTCTCCCACCAACACAATGTTCCTGATTCTCCTTACACAATGTTCCGAACTCTTCCGACACAAAACTACGGACTCCTCAGACACAATGTTTCTGATTTTCTCGACACAATGCTACTGACTTTCCCGACGCAATGCTTCTGACCCCCTTCCCCGAGACACCAGGCTCATGACTCCCCCAGCGCAACGCTTCTGAATCCCCAAAAATGTTTGTGACTCTCCTGACAGTGTTCCGGATTTTCCCGACAGAACGCTCCTGACCCCCCACACACAATGTCTCTGACTTTCCAGGCGCAATGCTCTTGACTGCCCTACACTGTCGTGAGCAAGTATTTTAGGTGAATGAGGTCACCATATAATTGACCACATTATATAAGTGACCATATAAATGTTAGAATGGCGTATTGTGTGAATATTTGCAGGTCCCTGGGACACGTTCAAGTTGACCTAATGTGTGATGGAACCTCGACAAACTATTTCGGGGCCCGCAATATCCTGCTGGCGCGGCCTCCACGTCGGTGCCAAGGGGCGCGTGGGCCTCGGCCCGTTCTGCCCGACCCTGCTCCTGACTCGGTCCGCTGGCTCTGCGCCTGACAGTCGGGCGCCATCATGGCCGTGCTGGGGTTCGTCTGCACCGAGTCACCCGACTCCAGGCTGGCCATCATCTTCTTGCCGATGTTCACCTTCACGGCCGGCACGGCCATCAAAGCGGTGATGGCGTTCGACACGCTCGGCGCCGTCCTCCGCTGGAACTTCTTCGACCACGCCGCCCACCTGGGTGGCGCCCTCTTCGGCGTGTGAGCTCCGGGGCGCGGGCACCGTGTGGGGATGGTGGGCTCGGAGAGCATTCTCGGAGAGGAGAGGTCTCGGAGAGCGTCCCTCGCAGAGGCATCTCGGAGGGCGTCTTGCAGAGGTCTCTCAGAGGGCGTCTCACAGAGGTCTCTCGGAGGACGTCTCGCAGAGGTCTCTCGGAGGCCGTTTCCAGCGTCAGTCCTGCCAACACGCCATCAGCGTGAGCTGGCCGCCGAGGCGCCATGCGTATTGGCACACCCGTGCCCGGTGAAAGTGGCGATCAAACTGCTCATTCTTGACTGCGGTTGTTGTTTTTTATTAGCGTAGACCAATTAAAAGAGCGGTACATTGTACGAGAAGGGTGCGAGTGGGTCGAAGGCATATCCTAAACTTAAATCGGGTGCGGTGTCAGACTTTGCACGCGTGTTTTGCCGGTGCTCTCAGGTGTTGTACAATAACAGCCGCTTCCGAGACCGCACGTCACCGTGCCTGGTATCCCCACAGAGGCAGCTTTCCAAGGTTGCCTGCTTCCCTCTGACCGGACGTGCAGCCGCTCCGTCCACAGAGGCCTGCTCTCCGGCGCCGGTCCCGCTCCCGGGGCCGCGCCGCTGACCACCGTCCGGTCCCGCTCCCGGGGCTGCGCCGCTGATCACCGTCCGGTCCCTCTCCCGGTCCCGCTCCCGGAGCCGCGTCGCTGACCAGCGTCCGGTTGCAGGTACTGGTCGCTGTACGGCCGGCAACAGGTGTGGGAGCGGCGTGAGCCCGTCATACGCTGGTACCACAACCTGCGCGAGGCCACCCGACGGCCGTGATCGCCGTCGCCGGTCCGTCGTCCTCGTCCGCCAGCGGCGTCCGGGCGTCCCCGGTCGCGTCACGTGTGTGGCGGAGCCTCGACACGGACAGCGCGCGCGGCCGGAGCCGGTGCGCCGCCGCCGGCCGAGCCTGCAGCGGCGCCCGCTCACGAGCGGCCCGCCGCCGCCGTTTGCCAGCTGTGCCGCTGTCGAGGTCGGGCAGCTCCCAGTGGTCGGCACGCGTCTAGCGATGCTGCGTCCCTCGAGGCCCGCTGGTGCCGCTGGTGCCGTCGGCGCTCCGCCGTCTCCTGTTGTGCCACGTGTCTGGTGACGAGCCGAGCGTTCGGATGAGCGCTGTGAAGCCGCGGCGCCAGCGCCGGCGCGCTCGTGCCTGGCGCCCAGCCGCCGGCTTCATCCTGACGGGAGCAGTCACTCGCGTGTCGAGTTTAGGGCGGTGATTACGGCAGAGTTACGTAGTCTATAGCTGAAACGTTTGTTCTGGTTTTGATAAAGGCATACAGTTTTGACGAACCCGTTGTGTTCACTCCCCACAACGGTGCGCTGGCGCAGCTGAAATGGAAGCCGCTCGCAGAGGGATGATTTCTGTCGACATTCTTCAGTCGCGTCCAATGGACACCGGCCGGAGGCTGCACCAGCTGCTGGCCCTCGATGGCAGATGGGCGCCGTACCGTGCGACTGTCCTGACTCGCATGCAAACTTGCGTCCCGAAAAATTCGGGTGCAAGGACATCCCGCTTGTCCAGCCGGTCGGATGTCCCACACCGCGCCCCTGTTGGCTGCGTCTGTCCCAGCGTCCAAACGTTCCGCCGTGCCACGCACCCCCCATGGCGATGAAAAACACCGCGTGGTACGTGGCTTCCTGTATATACCAACATACACAACATATGTACACACCGCGCGCATAAATAAGCAATACGTTCTCGTACGCTGCTCGATAACGCACGCGACAATAGGCCGCTTGAGTCGTCCCATTTGGGGACGTCATAAATACAAGTCACGCGCTACCTCGAATGGCCCGGTGTGCGCTTATGACGTCAGAATCGCGTGACAGCGCGCCACAATCTGCACACGGCAGGGACGCGACCTCCGTCCGCCACGGCCGCGGTCCCACATCACCCACGTTGCCGTGTCCAAGCCATGGGATCGCGCACCGCGTCACATGTGGGCACAGGCTCGCGCCCGCCCGGCCTGTTCTCCGCGAGCGGAAGCGACCGCGTCCGGCGCTGGCGGCGGTCGTCATTACAAAGGTACAAACGGAGTGGGGTCGGCCGGCGCGCTCGGTCTGTCGGGGCTGCCAGTAGCCTGGCCGGTGCGCGCCGCCGCCGCCGCCGGCCAGGCCGAGCTGGACAGAGCTGCCGACACGGCACAACCACACTTCAGAGGCAGCAGAGACGGGCGGGGGAGACGGCTTCACTTCTTCCCCTCTAGTTTGGCCTTCTTCCAGTCCTCTATCTTGTGCTTCAACTCCGTGGCTGCAAAAGAAAGTGGTATTTAGCACTGATGCGTTATACCTTCCCGAGTCGTATGCGGGGTAGCGCATACGCTTTCTCCAAACGCTTTACGGCACGGTAAAATGAACCCTGACCCTGGCGTCATTACTTTTACCGTGACCGCGACCGACCTGATCAGCCCGCAGTCTAATGTGTCACGAACCACCGCCTGCGCACGTCAAGGTCATCACAAAGGCACCGCGGCCCCCCATTCCGAACAATACCATGCCATGATCTGTCGAGATGTGCAAGACAGTCAATAATACAGCCCCGCACATTGAGACAGTCGGCCAGACACCATTTGGACACTGGACATCAGACATTGTTTACAATTGGGACACATTTCCGTGTAAGGGCGCAAGGCCACGTGGTCACGAGCTTACGACTCAACACCGCCCGCCCGACCACTATGCCTCCCGCTGCTCCAGGCCAGCGCCACAGCACCGACCAGATGAGCATGTCCTCGGTGAGCGGCTGCCGGCTATCCCGGTGTCAGCTCCCCTCCCCGAGCCTCGACTGACCAGTGATCAGCATGACCTCGGCGACCGCCTGCCGGCCACCCCGGTGTCAGCTCTCCCCCCCCCCCCCCCCGAGCCTCGGCTGACCAGTGATCAGCATGACCTCGGCGAACGGCTGCCGGCCACCCCGGTGTCAGCTCTCCCCCCCCCCCCCGAGCCTCGGCTAACCAGTGATCAGCATGACCTCGGTGACCGGCTGCCAGCCACCCCGGTGTCAGCCTCCTCCCCGAGCCTCCACTGACCAGTGATCAGCATGTCCTCGGTGAGCGGCTGCCGGTTGAACGGGTCCGTGGACGAGTTGAGCAGGTGGCGCGTGATGACTGGCCTATCCATCACCTTGCCCGACGGCAGGATCACCGGGTCCTCCATCAGCGTGTCCATCAGCGGGTCTGCGGCGGCGGCGCCGCGGCGCGTCAGCAGAGGACAGACTCAACGGACGTCGGCCGGTCCGATGGTACGCCGCAGAGCGGTCCCGCCGTGGTTATGGTCATCATACCGCCGTGGCCATCATACCACTCCAGGTCATGTCGTGATGCACAATGCGGGGAGTGGCGCTGGCAAAGGCCGTCAACACAGACACTCCCTGAACCCTGTGCGAACCGCCAAACCGCCAAGTGACAGCGTTTCGTGAGCAACTATTGACGATGCAGAGACCAGAGCGCAGGATTCAGTTCCCGGCATGCATCTCGCCTCCCACAGCCCGGTGTCGTCTGCTTCCGCAGCGGAGTTCTCCGCGATCTGACTCCGGGACACGGCGACGGCGGCTACCTTTGAACTCGTCGGGCGCGTCTCCGAACTCCACCGCCTTCTGGGCGTTACGGGTCCGGATCTCCAGGCTGCGCGCCGCCAGCTGCCGGAACGCCTCTATCTGCGGCTGCGGCTTGATGACAGCCCTCTCCATCCGACTGACGGCGTCAGAGAACAGCTGCGGCCTCAGGGAGCGCTGCAGACGGGCATACACACGTCAGAGAACAGCTGCGGCCTCAGGGAGCGCTGCAGACAGGCATACACACGTCAGAGAACAACCGCTGCCTCAGGGAGCGCTGCAGACAGGCATACACACGTCAGAGAACAACCGCTGCCTCAGGCAGCGCTGCAGACGGGCATACACACTTCAGAGAACAGCTGCTGCCTCAGGGAGCGCTGCAGACGGGCATACACACGTCAGAGAACAGCTGCGGCCTCAGGGAGCGCTGCAGACGGGCATACACACGTCAGAGAACAACCGCTGCCTCAGGGAGCGCTGCAGACGGGCATACACACGTCAGAGAACAGCTGCTGCCTCAGGGAGCGCTGCAGACGGGCATACACACGTCAGAGAACAGCTGCGGCCTCAGGGAGCGCTGCAGACAGGCATACACACGTCAGAGAACAGCTGCGGCCTCAGGGAGCGCTGCAGACAGGCATACACACGTCAGAGAACGGCTGCGGCCTCAGGGAGCGCTGCAGACAGGCATACACACGTCAGCGAACAACCGCTGCCTCAGGGAGCGCTGCAGACAGGCATACACACGTCAGAGAATAACTGCTGCCTCAGGCAGCGCTGCAGACGGGCATACACACGTCAGAGAACAGCTGCGGCCTCAGGGAGCGCTGTAAACAGACTGACGCACGGTGACCGACAAAAACAGTCATACAATCTGACGTCATACAATCCGACACCACTAAAGGCGTCATTACTGAAGCTGAGTTCGTCCATCTGGATCATGGCACCACGACCCCACTCGATCTCAGCGCCACCTGGGACGTCCAACCTCCAGCAGGCGGCCGGCGCCGCTCGGGCCGGCGCCGGTCCGAGCCGACGCCGCAGCGCCGCCCCGCCCCGCCCACTGACCTCGTCGTTGGCGATGGCCGTGGCCAGGCTGGGCGAGTCCAGGTGGAGGTAGATGTCGGTCAGCTGGTCCAGCAGTCGGCGCGGTTCCCAGCCGTACTTTTCCGGACTTTTCACCTTGAGATTGTTGCCTGGCAACCACGTGACTAGTCAGGATGAGCTCCGCGAGTGCGCGGGGCGCCCGTGCAGCACTAGTAGATGCCCCACTGCGTCACCAACAACGGAACTCGCACGCTTTTAAAACACGGCTTTCGCCGAATCGTTCGTCTCTCCACCGTGTGTCGCAAACACGCACAGCAGAGCAGGAGCATGGGGGAATCCGCCCGTAAAACAGCACCATGGCGTCTGACGGACGTCGGCAAGCCCTGGTGCAATATCGCTGACTGTGACGTGACGCCGCAGAGGACAGCTCAGCCAGGACCAGGCACGGCTGCCACAGCGAGACTGGCTGCCGCCGGGCCGCCGCCGGTCGGTCCACTCACACTTGGGTCCGCACAGCTGCTGCAGGTTGAAGTTGAGCATGGCGGCCAGGCGGTCGGCCAGCTCCGGCCGCAGGAACGGCTCCTTGATCTCCATGGTGAGGTAGTGGAACATCTCCACCGTGTAGCGTCCCAGCGTCAGATACGTCCTGCGAGTGACGTCACAATCTGACCGCGGCGCCACCGGCCGCCGCCCGGCGGTCACGCACGACAGCTGGCGACTCCAGTGACGGCAGGCTGGCCGTGCCCATGGCATGGCATCAATCAACGCGGCAGGCTTGATACGTGGCTGTCTCAACATTTTCATCGTGTACGACGTGACCCGACATGCGCGACCGTGGCTGTGGCTGTGGCTGTGGCTGTGGCTGTGGCTGTGGCTGTGACCGCGGCTGTGGCTGTGGCCGTGGATGTAGCTGTGAATGTGACCGCAGCCGTGATTGTGGCTGTGGCTGTAGCTGTGAATGTGGCTGTGGCTGTGGATGTAGCTGTGAATGTGACCGAGGCCGTGACTGTGGCTGTGGCTGTGGATGTGGCTGTAGCTGTGAATGTGGCTGTGAATGTGGACGTGACCGCGGCCGTGACTGTGACTGTGGCTGTGGATGTGGATGTGGCTGTGGATGTGGCTGTGGATGTGGCTGTGGATGTGGCTGTGAATGTGGCTGTGAATATGACTGACTGTGGACGTAACCGCGGTCGTGACTGTGGCCGTGGATGTGGATGCGGCTGCGCAGAAATAAGTGCCAGCACCGGCACGCGTTTGGTCTTCCCAGCTCCCAGCAATCCTACAACCTTCTCCTCTCTCTCCGGTGGTGTACTGATCTGCACTAGGCCTCGTCCGAGTCCAGCTGCCCCGTGCACGTCTGCTGCTATCCTCTCCCTCCCCGGACATGCACTGACCTGCACTGAGCCTCGTCCAAGTGCAGCTGCCCCGTAGGCGTCTGCTGCTACCCTCTCCCTCCCCGGGCATGCACTGACCTGCACTGAGCCTCGTCCGAGTGCAGCTGCCTCGTCCGCGTCTGCTGCTCCTCCCGGGAGAGCGCCTCCCAGCGCGCCCTGTCCTCCTGCTCCGACTGCAGGTCGTGGATGCGCTTCAACGACTCCAGAGACTCGTCCAGCAGGAAAGTCGTGTCATTCATCAGGATGTTGATGAACACAACGAACTGTTTGCCGGTGCTGGAAGTCAGACGCGTTCAGTGACGATCATGACGGAGCTCCGCGCGGTCATCCATTTCGGGGGACATGCCAACTGAAGTCGTTCTCCGAGTCTTGGTGCTAATGTGATTGTAAAATGAGCGTTTAGTCGAGACCCACATGAATACCTTCTTGTGGAAAGGGCTTCCAAAAACGTGGAATAGCTCGACGAACACAGCGAAAAATTACGTTTTCTGAGCCATCTTTACCACGCAACACAAAACAGTCAGCAGAAACGCTTGGAGACAAAACGCATCTGGTCTGGATCAAAAAAACAAACAACGCAGGTTACATCACCACGCAGCCTCTCTTGCGAAACATACTTCTCCAGTCGACCATCCCATGAAAGGAGCGCGAGCGGCTACCGTCCCTGGGCTCCCCTGAACTGCAATACTTGTACAACAACCAAGCTGGCAACACCCAATAGAAGCATATTTCGCAGCGCGTTGACAGCGACGTCGCTTACTTGGACTCTGCGATCATGAGCTGGCGGTGGCGTGGCGAGTCCCACATGGTTTTCAGCACGATGCTGATGTGGTAGCGGATGGTGAACTTGTCGTAGAACTCGTTGGCCGAGCCGGTCGACTCGACGTCCGTGTAAAACTTCATGAGACTGACGGAGAGCGGCCCCGACAGCGGGTGCGCCATGATCCGGTGGAAGACATCGTCCATGCCCTCCTGGATGGAGGGGTTCATCACGTACAGCACCTCCACCAGCTTGGCCACCAGGTAGGGGTTGTTGAAGAAAGACGGCGAGCAGCACAGCACCAGCAGCCACACCAGCATGGCGTCATCCATGTTGTCGCGTACCAGCGCCGGTCGGTACCTGCAGCACATGCCACGGGGGGTTCACCGACATCCGCACAGCAAACCAAGCAGTCCGGGGCAGACGCCTGCTCCAGTCAGCGGTGCAGCTGACACGGACAGCGGCGCAAGGCGACGACGATCGGCGTCCACAACTGACAGCAGCTAACGACAGGTGAACAGTAGCCATGCGATTGCTGACAAGCTGCCACCGAGCCGACGCAGCCCACAGCCCACACCTTCCTTCCGACGGGAGCAGTCGCTACGGAGATCGGCCGACCGGCCGGCCGGCAGATGGCCCGGCCGGTAACCCCGCCGGCAGCAGCACCCGCACCGGCGCCGGCCGGTGTGCTCACTGTAGTGTGAAGAGCAGAAACTCGGCGATGTCCTCGATGTACCACTCGAGCTGGGCGCGGAACGTGTCCGGAACGTGCGAAGGAAGGCTGCCGCTCTGGGCGCCCATCTGGCGCAGCTGCAGCTGGCACGTGTGCGCGTAGAAGAGGAGACTGCGCTGCAGCAGCGCCGGGTCTAGCAGGGCCGCGTCCGCCGACAGCTTGGCCTCGCTCAGACGCTGCCGGCCGACCACGCCCGACACATGGTCACACGACACGGCTGACAGACCGCAGCACTGTCACCGGGGCGCGCGTGACGCGTCTCCGAGCCGCCAGAAGACGAGACTCGGCGCGCCGCGGAGCGGGCGGCGTCAAATTAGCCAGCTGACGCTACGTCCGACGACCGCCGCGTCACGCACGTCACGCACGTCACACGTCACACACGTCGCACGAGACGCCCGGCGGTGCGGCGCGTGATCGATCGGTCGCGCAGCTGATTTGGTGCACACCGAATATGGCGCATGGCATGCGACGCCCGACGCCTCTGACCCGCGCCGGAGCCGACACGCGTCGACAGACCGTTGAGAGCTGTCCGACCCAGGCCACGGCAGGCAGCACATCGCACACGTCGGAGCCTGCCGCGCGACATCAGAGCGGGTCACGGACGGCCGGCGCCGACGAGGTCGGCCCGCGGCGCGCGCGCACTCACCTTGTGAAGGTTCTTCCACTTGGCGAGCATCTGCCTGTTGCGTGCGGCGTGCGGCCCGTCCTTCCAGACGGACTCGGTGCTCTTCAGCTCCTCGATCTGGGGCGGACGACGTGGGGGTCACCTCCGCTGCCGTCTGCAAGGGCGCCGCTCCCCGCACTCTGGCGCCCTATCAGACGACACCCCCTCCCCCTCCCCCTCACCGCGACGGGTAGTACGTCAGTGGTACTGACGCGACCCAGGCACGCTGACAAACCAGTCAAACTAACTAGCCGGGATTGTACGATGCCGCTGAACAAGCACAGATGGACGGCATCGCGACCCCGGCGGCGCCGATGCTTCGTTTCAAACGAAACGCTCAAGACCGGACTACCCAAGAGCAACCACCGGCAGCGCGCCACTCGGTGCGCACGCGCATCAGACTGAGGCGGCGGCCGGTGCCCACTGTCGCCTCTCGGCACACTGTCGGCGGCACGCACCAGCTTCTGGTAGTCCCGGATGGCGCGCAGCCGGTGCTGGTACTTCCTGGTGGCGGGCAGCACGGACAGGTGGTGGCAGTGCAGCGTCAGGTACCAGCACTCGGTGTGGAAGGTGGGCTCACTCCAGGTGACGTCCGGCACGGCGCCCGACGCTGCCGACCGACGGACGCGGCGTCAGCCCGACACGGCACGACACGGCACGGCACGGGGTCGAGCCGCCGCACACACACGCGCGCGCACGCCGGCTGGTGCGAGGGCTGGGCACCATCAGGTGCGCATACACAGACATGAACGCCGGCAATACGGCAGATCTCAAGGAGATAGGCATTACCAAAGCTGATTCCCCGCCCAAAAGGACGCACGCAATATCAATCAATTAATGCATGGACATTTCAAAACAATAGCTGAGTAAATTTTCCTTGTCATCAATTAAGTGTCAGGTATATGACCCAGTTGAAATGTTATGAAGCTGTCGACAAGCAAAGGCAACGTTATGCATGCATTTAGTAAATGACTAAAACAAACCAGAGGTTGGTGGACAAATACTCTCTGATGGGTTCACGTTACCCATTCTCTGCGTCCATTCCTGAGCTTCCTGTGATGTCATTTTTACTCGCGTTTCGTCCTCTATCTTGAAGCGAAACTTAGGATGAAACGTAAAGCATACGTCCACTTTGTCCAGTTTAACCTGCAATATCATGACAGACACTGTCAGCTGACTGTCAAACCATCGCTCTCCTCAACACCGCACGGGGGTGCACCAGCTGTCAAAACATTGCCCTCCTCAACACCGCACGGGGCTGCATCGGCTGTTAAACCATTGCCCTCCTCAACACCACACGGGATTGCACCAGCTGACTGTCAAACCATCGCCCTCCTCAACACCACACGGGGTTCCACCGAGAGCCTCAGTTCAGCCTCTATCGTCAAGAAATCGCACCGTCCAAAGCATCCCACAGTACTGACATCGCTCTCTGCCTGACTCCGCGGGGCATCGGCGGCCGTGACCAGAGCTGTGACCAGGGCACCAGAGCACCAGAGCATCAGAGCACCAGAGCACCGGCGCCCGTGGGTGGCCGCGTCGCTCACCCTGCTCGCCAGCCGCATCAGCACGGTGACCAGGTTGAGCATGAGGCCGTCGCCGGCCACCAGCCGGTCGTCGGCGTGCAGCTGGCCGCGCCGCTCGTTAGCCGTCAGCAGGGCGGCCAACAGCGCCAGCGTGGCATCGCGCGAGCTCGTGTTCACCAGCAGCGCGTGCACGATGTGGAAGAGGTGCGTCTGCCGGACGGCGGGAGACGGCGCGTCAAGGGGGGGGGGGGGGGGGGGCCGGGGCGGCGCAGTAGTAAGAGACGAGAACATCAGTGGCCGCGCGCACCGCAGCTGCGCCGGCGCCACTGCGGCGGCGGCCTCATCGCTCGCCCGTGTCGTGCAGACTGGGTATGGCCACCATACTCGCCCGTTTTAGCTGCCATAGGAAAATCACGATGACCACGGTGTCAACTCTCATCTTCATACCAGCCTGAGCCTATTAAATACTTTTCCTGACGGATACGCTCATAGTTAACGCCTTCAGACCAAGTCAGCAGACAAAGAACAGCCCGCAATCAAATGCACGGTGAACGAGCATGAGGCTGTGCTGCCTGACGTCGGCCACTCACCCGGACGTTCTCCAGCTGCTGCTGCAGCGTCTTGTTGAGCATGCGCACTGCCTCTGGACTGGAGGAGCCGCCGTATGACTTCTTGATGACCTTGCAGTCGTCCTCGGACAGGACCGAGTAGCGCATGAACGGCCCCAGGAAGGAGAGGGCGGCCAGCTCCCGTCCGCCGGCCGGCGACAGCGGCTCTGGCAGCCACTCGGGCTGCGCGCGCACACGGCGAGACGTCAGACAAAGGCCGGCTGGAGCATGACAAACACCGACCCACGCTGGCGTCACACAGATAGCTTTGGACTATCGGCGGATGACAACTAAGCCTGCCGTTCCCTGAGTGTGCCAAAGTCCCAGCCTACTACTGGCGGCCTACCCATCACGCCCTATGGCTCCCCCGCTGCGCCGCGACCCCCGGTCGGACGTGCACCCCGTCTGCCGGTCTGCCGTCGCGCGCTCACCAGCTGGACGAGCAGGTCGCAGATGACGCGGCGACCGGCGGCGCGCACTTCGCACAGCTCGGCCAGCACCTCCAGCGGCCGGCCGTGGTCCGGCTCAGACATGGAGACGGAGCGCACCATCAGCGAGAGCCGGCGCAGCACCGGCACCACCACCTGTTGACGGGACACGGGTCAGCACCACCTGTTGACTACAGCACGGCAAGCCGCTAACCACAGCCTCGTGACGCGCCGCACAGCAAGTCGTTCGGCAGGACTGCCATCAGCACCATCCCGACCACGCAAGTCTTCTGACCTTTTGTCTGACCTAGAGCGCCCGCTCCTGATCCCGCGACTGGTCTGGAGCGTCCGCTCCTGATCCCGTGACTGACCTGGAGTACCCGCCCCTGCACCCGAGCCTGGCCTGCTGGTCCGCCCGCCCCAGACCGCGCCACTGACCTGCTGCAGGGCGTCCTGCTGCCAGTGCAGCTCGGTCAGCAGGTCCTGCAGGAAGCCGGGCGGCAGCAGACCGCCGATGAGCAGCGCGCGCAGCAGCGGCGGCCGGTGGCAGGCCGGCGGTGCCGCTCGGTGGCCTGTCAACCGACCGCGCAGCACCAGCGCCGCCGCGCGCGTCGCCTGCTCGCGCAGCGAGGCCAGAGCTGCGCTCAGCGGCGGCTCTCCGCACCTCTGCGGCGGAGGGAGCACCCGTCAGTCGGTCAGCCGGGCCGTCAGGCAGCCGGAACGCTGCGGCCGGCAGCAGCTGGCGCTGGCGGCGTTCTTTCGGCGGTGCCGAGGGGATATCGTTATCATTCGGATTACCCAAGCCTCTGTCGAGTAGGACTTGCTGCTCGCTTTGTGCGTGAGTGCACAAAGCGAGCATCAAGCGGCGCTCGCTTTGTGCACTCGCGGCAGGGCAGGCCGGGCGGGTTCTGTGGACCACGATTCCCGTGCGGAATTGTGGTCCACAGAACCTGCCCACAGCAGTTGGGCTCTACAGGGTTCTACTGAGACCACTGTCGGAACCTAGAGTAACATAACTTCCACGGCTCACGTCTACCCGAGGGCTCCGTGGGAGACCCTTTGGACCTACAATAGGGGTCCGAGTCGGTGTAATCCCTCCTCCCGATTGAAGCAGTGCCAGAGAACCCCAAAAGCCTACATGGCACCCTCTCTCTGGTACCTCTGTCGGAACCACGCTCAGTATGCAGTGACCGGCACTAACTGCTCACCCCCGGCGTACCACAGATCACCCGGCCGGGGCTCCAGCCCCACATGCACTGACCCGCGGCGCCCGTCTGATCTCGTCCTCCACGCGGCCGGCGCACTCCATGAGGTAAAGCAACAGGCGGAACTCCTCGCTGGCCCGCGACTCCCGTTGGCTGTCCGGGTCTGCAGCACACAGCCCGGCCGGCGGGGGTCAGTGGGCGGGGCGACAGCACGGCCCACACACGGCCACAGCCCGGCCGGCGGGGGCCAGCGGGGCGACAGTACGGCCCACACACGGCCACAGCCCGGCCGGCGGGGGTCAGTGGGCGGGGCGACAGCACGGCCCACACACGGCCACAGCCCGGCCGGCGGGGGCCAGCGGGCGGGGCGACAGCACGGCCCACACACGGCCACAGCCCGGCCGGCGGGGGCCAGCGGGCGGGGCGACAGTACGGCCCACACACGGCCACAGCCCGGCCGGCGGGGGTCAGCGGGCGGGGCGACAGTACGGCCCACACACGGCCACAGCCCGACCGGCGGGGGTCAGCGGGCGGGGCGACAGCACAGCCCACACACGGCCACAGCCCGGCCGGCGGGGGTCAGCGGGGCGACAGCACAGCCCACACACGGCCACAGCCCGGCACGCCCGGATGTAACGAGGACTTGGCGACACAGCGCCGGTCCCTGGTACTGGTGAATGACATCAGCGTTGGTGTGGATAATTTTCCCACGCAACCGACAGGTGGACAACACACGGCGCACTGCGGTCCGGCGACGCGATCAAGCATTCCACGCTGGCCGAACAGCTTACCGCACCAAAGTGCTAACATCAGCCAAAAGACAATACTGCCAATCCCCAGACCACGACGAACAGGCAGCACGCAAGTCGCCGCTCGGATCGCGAGCTGAACGACAGCCTGACACTGAAGAGAATGCGTCTAGTCACGTCTCGAATCATACCTGGATACTCGCAAATGTAAGGCACAATGGTCAAGTTGCGTGGCATAACTAATTTTCGCAAATCGCCTTTATTTCTCTTAACAGCCTGGTATATTTCTGACTCCAACCTCGTGCTGCTATCCCATTCCATAGGCTGTACTCTAGCTCTACTTCTCTACCAGCCGACAGCAGACATAATTTTGCTAGCTAAGGCCAATCATCTCTCGAGTTGCGAAGCTCGTCAGCGGTGAAAGCAGACTGTGAAGACATCAAGTCTGCCATCCTGTGGATGTTATGTATGTTAATGTGCCGCATGCACACCTCCCTATCGTACACCGAAATCGGCAAGACGCCGCCTAGTGCGGCGTCCCAGGCGCGGACGAGGGACCCGGAGCGCTCGGCGGCCGGGGCACACCCGGACACTCGGCGGCGGCCTGGGGCACCGGCCGTGCCTGATGTCCCAGGTGCGGCCGGGGCCCGGAGCGCTCGGCGGCCGGGGCACACCCGGACACTCGGCGGCGGCCTGGGGCACCGGCCGTGCCTGATGTCCCAGGTGCGGCCGGGGCCCGGAGCGCTCGGCGGCCGGGGCACACCCGGACACTCGGCGGCGGCCTGGAGCACCGGCCGTGCCTGATGTCCCAGGTGCGGCCGGGGCCCGGAGCGCTCGACGGCCGGGGCACACCCGGACACTCGGCGGCGGCCTGGGGCACCGGCCGTGCCTGATGTCCCAGGTGCGGCCGGGGCCCGGAGCGCTCGACGGCCGACAACTCACCGTACTCGGGCCGTTTGTGGCCGGCGGCCGGCGTCGGCAGCGTGGCGGACGACATGGTCGCGTCCAGCAGTACCTCCATCAGCGCCTGACGAACAGACGAGGGCCGGCACAGCGTCAAGTACGCGCCAGGCACCAGGGCAGGGGCGGCAGCGTTCAAAGGACGGGCGACACAGTGTAAGGCACGCGTCAGGCGCGAGGACGGGGGGCGGCAGCGTTCAAAGGGCGGGCGACACAGTGTAAGGCACGCGTCAGGCGCGAGGACGGGGGCGGCAGCGTTCAAAGGGCGGGCGACACAGTGTAAGGCACGCGCCAGGTGCGAGGACGGGGGCGGCAGCGTTCAAAGGGCGGGCGACACAGTGTAAGGCACGCGCCAGGTGCGAGGACGGGGGCGGCAGCGTTCAAAGGGCGGGCGACACAGTGTAAGGCACGCGCCAGGTGCGAGGACGGGGGCGGCAGCGTTCAAAGGGCGGGCGACACAGTGTAAGGCACGTGTCAGGCACTAGGGCAGGGGCCGCAGCATGCAAAGGACGGGCAGCACAGCGTAAGGCACGTGCCAGGTGCGAGGGCAGGGGCGGCAGCATGCAAAGGACGGGCAGCACAGCGTAAGGCACGTGCCAGGTGCGAGGGCAGGGGCGGCAGCATGCAAAGGGCGGGCAGCACAGTGTAAGGCACGCGTCAGGCGCGAGGGCACCAGGTTCAGGGACCGACGACAGCCAAACAAACAGAAGATGTCTAAATGTCATGTACTCGCCATAGGTGGAAGTATGAGGAATGAAGAGATCCCACGTTATTAGTATCGCTATCACGCAAGTAGGGACCCGTGATTAGCGCTACTATACGTAGGTCCGTTTCAATATGTCCGTGTTGTGTATTGTACGGTCCATCTAACTTTTTCTGCTGAATCGATGGATGGCATCCAGATGCATCCCGGATGGTTCAAACGCTCAATGTTTCTTGGACTTCAACAGCTACTGGACTCCGCTCCAGTTACCGATTTCTGTCTACCATCTGACGGTAGCACGGCCCGATTGCTGCCCACCATCTGACGGTAGCATGGCCCGATTGCTGCCTACCTTCTGACGGTAGCATGGCCCGATCGCTGCCTACCTTCTGACGGTAGCATGGCCCGATTGCTGCCTACCTTCTGACGGTAGCATGGCACGATCGCTGTCTACCATCTGACGGTAGCATGGTCCGATTACGTGCACCATTGTCCAGCGCGTCAAAAGCGCATTTGTTGACCCCTCGGGCAACGGCTGACCATCAAAACACCCGCCTGTCAACGCTCACCTGGTAAACGACAACACACAGACGGACAGTCTCCTGCTGTCCACAGAGCCCCCGGCACATTCTCACCTGGTCGACGAAGTCGTCGACGCCGAGCGTGTCCAGCTCCGCGGCGGCCAGCGTTAGCGGACGCGGGGCACCATCGGGGCACGGACCGCCGGCCGGCGACACGCAGAGCACGCGGCACACGACGGGCAGTACGGGGTCCGGCGGTGGCGGTGGCGGCGGCTGCGGCTGCGACGGCGGCTCGCTCGGCTGGCGGCGGACGGCGGCGCGCAGTCAGACGGGCGAAGCGCGGCGACCGACGCCGCGTGTCACACGGTAAACACGGGCCTACAACAGCGCAGGCATGAGGCGGCGCAAGATCCACTGCCGGAGACCACGCCCGACCGACACAGGGCAACCGCACACCAGTCACTTGATGGTGAGTCGACCACACACCAGACGCACGGCACTTCGAGAGGGGGCGACTACGCTGGTACTGGTGATGCATTGGACTTTGGGTCCACAGAACCGGGTTAACACTCGCACATGCCGATAATAACGTCACTGCTTCGGCGCATGGAGTTCATGTTCGACTCCTTATTTTAAAAGGCGCGAGAAGTTGCGGCGAAAACTCGCGAGGCAGTTACACAGGCGGTGCAGCGTCATCCGACGACGACGACAGCAATGAAGGCGGCTGGACTATAGGCCGAGGTGTGAGGTAGGCTGCCCAACGGGCGACGGCGGGGTTCCACTGACTCGGAGCCGCTTGGTGCCGGCCCGCTCCAGCTCTTCCGTCTCCATGGCGTCGATGCACGGCTCCAGCGTCAGCTGGCTGATGGCTGAGCGCTCCTTCTGCGGGCCGAGCAGCATGGGCTCGGCGGGCCCCTCCAGCGGCCGGTCCAGCTCCATGCGGCACTCGTCCTCCACCGACACCCGCGCCGCGCTCTCTGTCCGCGCCGAGGCACGTCATCAGCACGCGCCAGCGGGGCCGAACGCCCACCCCAGCACGTGCGCGACACACTGGGGGAGGCTCAGCTTTGTTTGGCCAAATCACCGAGATGTGGCATACCTTTAACATCATCATGAAATGTTGTCCAATCTAGCATTCGTTAATAAACGGAAGACAAGGGACGGGATGGCTCAGTGACACAGTACCAGCTTCCTGCACGAAAAGCCAGGGCCAGGCCAGGTTAGTTATTGTGTTTCGCTTTATGAAGTAAACAACGCTAGATTTCGACATCCGTGGAATATGTATCAAGCAACGCGAGCATACACACTTATTGGACGTCATACGTACCTGCATATTTCCGGCCATCAATCACCACCTGTCTGGGCCACCGCTTACCATTTGGCTTCTCTCCCAGCAGCTGGCCTCCGTCAGGCTGGGGCTGTGACGTCGCTACGTCCGCCAGTGGCGCCACGGGCGCCGCAGACATGGAGGGGGCCAGCCGAGCCAGGCGCCGGCGTCGCATCTGCCGACGAGCACGTGACAATAAGCCGCGCGATCCGCTCCGATCTATGGGCGATCACGAGACAGGTCTCCAGTCTGATGGTCGGTGTTGTGCAGTGCCACTGTAGGCGATCACGAGACAGGTCTCCAGTCTGATGGTCGGCGTAGTGCAGTGCCACTGTAGGCGATCACGAGACAGGTCTCCAGTCTGATGGTCAGTGTAGTGCAGTGCCACTGTAGGCGATCGCGAGACAGGTCTCCAGCCTGATGATTGGTGTAGTGCACTGCCACTGTAGGTGATCATGAGACAGGTCTCCAGTCTGATGATCGGTGTAGTGCAGTGCCACTGTAGGCGATCACGAGGCAGGTCTCCAGCCTGATGATTGGTGTAGTGCGGTGCCACTGTAGGTGATCATGAGGCAGGTCTCCAGTCTGATGGTGGGTATAGTGCAGTGCCACTGTAGGCGATCACGAGGCAGGTCCCCAGTCTGATGATCGGTGTAGCGCAGTGCCACTGCACAAACATAAACTAGTGTATGTCACACTGGCGAAATGACGTCCGTGGTTTGCCTTCACAAGGCACAGTGACAGCATAAAGAAACTTGTATGGCAGGGAATCACCAAAAATATTCTCAACGCTGCCCATAAGTACACCAAACATGCCACCAGTGGTGCCGAGTACATTTTGCAGTGAACAAATCATGAGTTACCTAAATTTAGTAAGGAACACATTTTGATCCAATCATTTGACAATGACTGGAGCTGTTCAAAAGAAACACGACCATTTGGGATTCACCCATCTGAGGCAAGAGTGGTTTGAGTCACTTTAGATGTTCAATAGTTTCCCTTCACTGGGACGACATGCAGCTGGTGGCAGCGGCCGCGCTTAAGGTCAGGTGACAGAACAGGACATGGCGGGCAATACCCAGCACTGTGGCACATTAGGTTTCTTATATACAAGCTGCCATGAACATGAGATTGCACAATCAGGTGGTGGGAAAGTGGCTCATGCAGCAAGCTCGGCATGGATGCTGATGGCAGAAATCCATCCTGTCAAAAAGTTTGGGCTCCAGCTTTATACAGATGCATGTCTGATCTTGTCATGTACTACATAGGCCTTCAATAAGTCCAGAATTAACTTCCATCACTTAGAAACATCCAGGCAAAGATATTCCCATAATGTCAGGGCAAAGCTCCAGGCAATACCTAAAAAGAATGGGCACTAGATAACAAATATTGTGACAGAATGAATATTTTGGGCTGTCATACACATTCACAGAAAAAAGATGTATACTTTGAAGTCAGAAATACCAAACCTATGGAATGTACGTCATTAAGAAAACTGAAGTTCGCAGTTTTGCATTGGTTTGATGTCATAGGTCAATTTGGCAGTGGAGGATGTCTGTGGCACTGGCAACGTTTCAGCTGTTCGAAGGCAGAGGCTTGTATTGTGGATGGCCATAGTGGTCAAAAGCAATGCTCTCGAGCACATAATGGTCACATGCATAGAACAGCCCATGAACAGCATCAGGGATACAGTTACTTATTCAGCTGAGGGGTGGGTGTTCCAGCCACCATCTTTGAGAATGAAAGGTGGAACAAATCTGAGAAGACTTACTTTTTGGCATATTTTGTGGGTAAGTTTAACCTTCTCCTCACAACTCCCTCCCCTCAATATACTTTTGAAACTGTACCTCTGAGAAGAACATCATTTTACGGAGAAACACTAAGTAGGATGAGGAGCATGGTGGGGAGAAAGGACTGAAGCCACTGACATCAAGGAACAATGTACATGTTGATAAAGCTTTGGGTTTCTCTGCTGAGGTTCTCTGGCATTTATCATTTGTCTTCAATACTGCACCTAGGATATCACTGGCTGAGCTTTTCATATAATTAATGTGGTTAGACTGTGCTGTTCATTAGAGTTAAGTAAAGAGAAGTATTGGCATTGGCTTAGCAATCATACAGGCAGTGCTGGCATCACCTGTGAACTTTTTTTCAGCTGGTAAGTGTTCTGTTCATTGGTGACATGCTAGTCATGCCATCCCAACCCAGTAATGACAGCCAGCATACTCTCCGCAAAGAATGCATGAGGCAGTGGCTAACTGAGTGCTAGCTGCACAAGATCCATGATATTTTTTGCCAGTGATGTACTGGTATTGGGATGCTGACCAACTGTGGACTGTTCACATTTTACCAATGCAATGTAGACATGGTTGATGAATGGTTCACAGGGGATGGATTGTTGCAGATCAAGAAAATGTGACCAGCTGGGGATGACTTATTGTGAGCCTGCCTCTGACAATAGTGTCCCCTATGAAGCCTGCATTGGCTCTTCTGCCCTGCCACTGAAATGAGCAATTTATTGCAGCTTTTTCATTCTACCAAGGGCCATTGCTCTGGTGCATAAATCTGCTGCCACAGATATCACTGGTATGAATAGCACTGAAATACTGCTGACACACAGTAAGTACTTTTTGGTAATGTCAGTCATTTTCTCAGCTTTAAAGCCCTTGAAACAATCAGTGATATTTCACTTGACATAATCGGTGCTGCTTTTCACATGTAATGCTGTTTTAATACTGTTTTTAATATTGTTTTTTAAGTACTGCTATGCTCAGTTACACAGTACCCAAATTGAGTAAATATACTTGCTCCTTGTTTTCATTATATTTGTCCTCATTGTTTCAGATGCTTCAGTTCCAGACTGCATTAGCATTCAAAGGCATGTCACATATTTTAAACATTAGACCAGGCATTCATTTACTTACTGGGTGTGTTATATCTCAGGCCTCCACGATGTTTGACATGATCAAGAAGTCATTTGAAATACTAGACAAGCAGGCTTCTTTTTGTGTTCATGTTGCTAATCCCACCTATTCCATACCATGAAAATTGTATGGGGACCCACTTGTCACAGGAAGATGATCTAGGTGGTAAGGGCACTTGGAAACCTACTGTGCACAAACAGGTTGAAGAAACTGAAATTAGGATTGATGTCTATGCACTAATACCACCAATCCCAGCATGATCACATGATCATAATGCACTGGATATGACCCAAAAACGTGAGCCCAATAGCAAATTGTGTTCAAAGATGTCAATGGAAACAGAAACTACGGGCTGAAGACGTTAAGCACCAAGCTTCATAACCCAGAAATGAAAATCATCTGAGGTAATAGGTTTTCCCATCATACATAGTTAACTTATGAAACAGCCTACCTAAAATTATCTCCTCTGCACTATTTCTGTAGGTAAGCTGTAGTTTCAAGGAATGAGTTGGTTGGCTGAATGGTGAAAAATGGCCCAGGCTGCCCCAAAATGTGTCAACAGGTTCCTCCCCAGTTTTTAGCCACTTCCTTCCCAAAGTTGGGGGGCTTAAGCCCAAAATTTGGGGAAGGGCTTCAGCCTCACTCCCCAACTATATAGGAAACTACACCCCTGTCTGTAGGTATTTAGAAGTAGACCTGACCTGCATTGAAGAGACAATATGCATGAAACCTCTATAAGAAGTATAATACCAGCCAAGCCATAGGAATCAAGAGCCCACAAGCCATTCTAGCCATGGCAAAATTGTCACCTCTGCACCATCCCTGTAAGCAGTGTAGTTTTGAAATAAGTTGGGAGACTGAGCAGTAAACAAACACCCAGCCTGCCCCCAGAATATGCCAACAAACAAGTCTCTCCACAATTTTTTTCACTTATGAGGAACCCACAAACCATTCTGCTTGTATAATATCCCACACCCATTACAAGTATAACCAATTATTAATTTGAGCCAAACCTGTTTCAGGTAGCATGCTTGCTTTGCATTATATGGGAACAAGTCAAAAGGTCTTCCTGCAATCGTCCGGAATGTGGCAAAGTTTGAGGTGAAAACTCAGGTATTTGTTGTTTTTGTTCAGGCGTTCTTACCTCCTCAGGCGTCAACTCATTCATGATGGCAGGCTTGAAATCTAAATCGGTGTCCTTAAACCGAACTGAGGGTAATGATGTCTAACACTGAGATTCTATGGTGCAACACGTTCTTTATTCGTAAAAGTAGGTTTAAAGACGAGTCAACGCAAATCAGAGCACGATCACTCCACGCTGGGCAACCACAAATCCAACACAAAGCGACGACCGCAAACCACTTCTCTGTTCTCCAACAGTGAATTCTCACAGCTGAACCGTGATGCGGCAGAAACGGTAGGAAGCGCGTCATAAATGAAACACAACAACAATGAAGGAATTGGTGATCAAATTGCAAACGTTCTGAACAAACGACAAACATTGACTTCCGACGCTTTGGACAACTATTCTGATCAGAGGCGAACGCAAGTGGACGGCAGTTCAGTTCATGATCTTCCCTAAATGTATGCGGAGCTCCAAACTTTAAGGGGAAATCTATGAAAGACGTGCATTCGGAGGCAGGCTAATCTACCGTGGCTTACATCAGCATATCAAAGCGTTAAGTGGGAGACTCAATGAAAACACAAAAGGGACGGCATCGGTGGGCCTGTGATGGTGCTCTTTAAAAGAGCCCGATAACGGTCCTTGCCTGCATCCAAATTTTTATTTCGTTAACAGTTATCTTGAGGAATTGAAACGCAGCAAGAATGAATGAGCGTTTAACATGGCTTCTCCATTAGACTCTCAATGAAACTATGGGGCGTCCTAGGATGCGCAACATCTCTGCCACTTTTTCAAACCTCTTAAAATCTTGGCAACGCTTGCGCGCCTACATTTGATGGAAATGCGTTAAACAAAGGAACGGGACGGGGCAGTGCCCGTCTGTTTCAGAGTTACACCTTGATACGGAAAGTTTCAAATAACTCGGTTCTCCAAGGTACCGGATGTAATGGGGCGACTGTCGATAGCCCGGTAGTGAGGGTGGCTCCTAGCGCGGTATCGTGGCTTGGTGTTTGGAGAAGGATGCGCTGTCCGTTCTCCCAATGTGAAGGGGACAGAAAGTTTTGCTCCGATTGGCATATAGTGTAGCGTATTGTACACAGTAACGTTGACGGTAGGAGTGACGACATAGATCACATGTTTACTATATGTTATCGGACAGACAGGCTTCTCTGAATGACCGACCAGCACAGCATGGCCAAAACCTTTCGGCAAGGTCACTGTGTGGCAAGGTTGTGCATGTCCGCACAACTACTGAGGCATGACCGCGAGATGTAGCGGGAAGCTCTGAGTGAGAGGTTATGAAAGACGGCCAATAAAAATATGCACGAGCGCAGCGATTGAATCGTAACGTGCTGAAGGTCTATTCGTACACCAAACCATATTCAAGTTTTCGAACATTCGTAAATAAACACTTCACAATTGCACTTCGCATGAGTAAGGGGGGTCTTCAGCATTCATTTTGCAGCATTAGGAGTTCATAGGCCTTATACTGGGTATTCGACCTTCAATATATCAGGAGGCACTAGAATCGACGACGTTTCAAGCCGAGCTTCTTCTTTTTTCTCTTTTTAAGGGAACGCGAAGCACGACATCGCGCAGCCTCTCGCGGAGCGTCAGTGACTGCAGAGGTCATATTAACGCTCAAGGGCCATGGCGCACTCAGGGTTCGAACTTGGGCCCCCTACTTGGGAGCCGAAGGCGCTAACCGCTGTACCATTACGCCTCAAAATGAAATCCTTTCCATCGTAAAGTAATTTTCTTGATAGGCGAACATTTCCTCTTCGTAATTCGTATTCCTCTTTCACCATGCAAATTACCGGCTGGGCATCACCGAATCGAGCACATACCCTCCTGTCATTATGGCATCGCAGCTCCACGGAAACAGCTTAAAGCAATGTCCCGAGGTGGACGGGTTCTGCGATGGCAGCGCCACGTCTGTGACCTCCTAGTGACCGACCTCCGTTGTTTTTGCCCGCGCTGCGACAAGAGCGGTTTGACAAACAGGCCGTGGGACCGCCCAGCTGAGGTCCGAGAAAGCTAACTCGGCGAGCGTCGATTGTTTGCTTCCGTTTTTGGGCCGTGAGGCAGTATAACATAGTGCTGTGCCTTCCCTAGATCGCATTTGATGCCTCAAAAAAGCACGTTTTTGCCGTCACCCTGAAAATGTAACTGTAACTGTTGGCTGTGTCCTATTCAGTTAGGGAGCTTCAGCCCCCCCCCCCCCCCTCCTCCCCCCCCCCCCGTGAGTGTAGTAGCTTATGGCCTGATAGCTAGATGTGTTAAGTCTTGAGCGGTCTATTATTTGAGAAACACGACTGGTAGGGCCTTCAGATTTTATTGGAGACTTGTCAGGGGTGGATTGCACATGTACACAACGCGTCAGTGCCCGGTAGCGCACGGTCAATGGAATGCTGCTAGTGCGCCATTACTGTGAGTTTCTAAGGACAATAAATCAAGTTAGTCAAATTGGCAAAGCATGAACTGTCACAGCATTGGTGTCGATTTCTTAAAATGATTGGGGGCCAAAGTCTCGGAAGTCGCGTTAAGGGGACAGGTGTGAAAACTTCTCGGATTTGTCCACTTATTAGCTGTATACACACACACACACACACACACATATATATATATATATATATATATATATATATATATATATATATACTTAATACTTTGCAATAAATGCATGTTTTTTAAGGTTCATGTGCTTAGCCACCGGAATCACATATGGAAGCCCAGCAGTTTGCATTAGTTTCTTAGGCAAGCACTTGTTTTGCGTGGCTGAAAGGGTGAAGTTGCATCTCCATCTTGCACATCCAAAAGCGAAATCTGCATATAATTTACCCTTATTTGCTTGATGATTTTTACGTTTGATCTATGCATTAATGAGAATAGCGTCCGCAACACATGTGGCTATCAGAACTTGTTTACACATAGGTTCTCAACAAACCGAAGTTTCATCGATAAACATGTGCATGTCAGTTAACGTAACACAAAACACAGACACTCTCCCATGCACCAGTTACAAAAATGGTCCTCAACATTTCGCCAAAAAGCTTAAGTAGATGACATTCCGTTAAGAATGTCTTTCTGTGCTCATTTCATCACGCGCACTTTGCAAGCCCGCTTTGTTTCTGGAGGCCATTGCTCCAAGCCCCTGCGTCTCTGAAGGGAACACGACCCTAACTCGCTTCAGTTCGAATGTGTGGTATATGAAGCCTCGTAATGTCAAGGTCATGCGCGGCGCAGTTTGAGCGTAAAGGCGTTGCAGATTGAGCTGGCTCTAAGTGGTCACATACGATTACACTAATATGCCTATACTCGGGCACAATGACCTCACTCGCACAGGTGCGCAGCCAGAATCCGGGTAGTGGGAGGGGCACAGGATTGAGAAAAAATAAAACATATAAAACATTACCAGATGCGACCTACTTGATTTTAAGTGACACAATTTGCTCCGCCTTATTTTAATATGCACCCTTATTCACTAAAGCAAGGCAGAAGACACCGAAAGATGTCATTCTGTTAGTATTTTGAAGTCAATAACCTGAAAAACCAGGCCATAAATGATAGCATAGAGAAAACTGTTGCTTTTCATTTTGCACCTGTTCAGTGGACTCTTTCTGCGGGATAACGTTCAGGGGCTTTGGCAGAATATCTGCTGTGTTTTACAGAGACATTGTGGACATAGATGATAGCTGACGTAGAATGTAGATCGAAATGGAGTGATGGATTTTTTTGACATGCCCAATCCCTGTTCGTCTGGGAATTTACAGCCTTTTCCAGAACCCGGATGCCAAAAAATACGTCGCATGTTTTTGACCGTGTGCGTGCGTGTTAGCCGTAAACAAGAACCTTTATGTCTGACGTTGCAGTCTCCACAGACCGCGCGGGGTTGGCCCTGGGGCTAATATTAGGTGGAGGCCAGTTGGTGGACAAAAACGGTATCGTTCCCAAAAAAGCACCTTTGAATGCTTGATGATGTCAATTCTTACGTTTAGAAAGCAACCCGTGAGCATGTTTCACCTTAACAGCTTTCAGGCTCGCAATATGAAAACACAGGCATTCGCAGCACATTAGACAGGTACTGGAATTTGACCATGGAACTACACCAGCTATGGTAGAATCTCTGCATTGGGGTTGCAGCCACTGTTAATCTATTCAGAGAACATCGCAGAATTATGCAAGAAACACATACGCTCAAAGCTAAAAGTTTAAAGGTAGGATTGATTTAGAAAAACTTTTGGAAGCATTATTTCACGACGGTTGTTCTCGCGCGCCAGACACCAGCCGCCCGGCGTCAACTGCGGTGCCTGACGCCGCTCGGTTTGATGGAAACTGCCACCCCGATCATCGGTGTTCTTGCCTCGAAGATTGCGAGCACGCAGACAAAATGTTTACGTAATTTGTTTCACATGTTGAATGAGATAAGGATGGACGCCCTTATTTGTGTTGGCCTTTTTGTCATTTTTAGCCTCATCCCGATCTTTTCTATTATAATTCAAAGAAACCCTTACGTTTTCCGGGTAAGACCCCAGTTGGCAGAACACTTGAGGCACGTTATATTTTCCGGTCAGAGGTTAAAGTAAGGGCTCATTCCGTTACAGCGCAGGGTGCCTGACGGCTGCCATGCTGGTGACTCGGGGGGGGCGGGGTCTCCGGATCGATACGGAAGCCCTTGGAGCGATCAGTCATACACTTGTCGCCTGCTTGACGCCGGAGCCCCCTGAACCGAGTTTTTGGCCCCGGATAGTTGCAGGCCCCCCCCCCCCCCATTGACGCGCAAAAATCCCTCACTGCTCCTGGTGACCCCCATAAGGACTACAGTTCAGCAAAGCGATCCCTTGGCTGAAATGGGATGAAAAGCTCTCCGTTCTGAACTGGAGCCTCCGACTGTCACTGGAACTTCAGTTGCCTTCTTTTGGTCTCTCGTCATAATCTCTTATATCCACTTTCGTTGTCAGAGGGTCTGTGGCGGTGTTGATTTTGTGTTTTAGGGCGCGCCGGCATCAACCAACGCAATAGGACCTCAAGCGTTCGGGGTCCCGTCCCTTGTTCAGCAAATGTTGTCCTGGCCGATTCAAGACCTCTGCTTACATAGAGCCCTCTGCTAGGCACTGTGGGGGCCTGACCGACACAGGAGCACGCATTGTTTCAGGGGTCCCGACCAATACAAATCGCGGGTCCCCACCTTGTCTCTATTAACGAGTCCGCCACCACCAAAGGAGTGTAATTTCGGAACACAGATCTGGAGAGCTGAAAGGGAAAAACCTAGCCATAGACACGCTAAACAACAAGTTTCTCAATGGATTTGACCCACTTTTCTCTCAACGTTATGAAGTTGGAGCCCCCCCCCCCCCCTTACCGAAAAGGGAATCCCCATCTCTAATACTTTTCCTCGCTATTCCTTGGCGGAAGATGTTAACGTTGGGAATCATTATCAGTTTGTTTGGCGTGGATCGTCGGAACCAGTTTCCGGTAATCGACGGAAGGTCGATGTCATGTAGCTCCGGGCTTTCTTAGAAGTGTACAGTCTTGGGAGTAAGGAGTACAAGTTGATGTGCGGGGCTATTGAAGGCTGCCACGGAGATCCCCCGGCTAATAGCCGCAAGGTGGGGTGCAGGCGGCAACTCAGCACTCGCGCTAGGCATGTTGTCAGGTAATTGCCGCTATTGGTTTAGTCGGCTGGCGTCGATCAAGTCCTCATAACTGTTCCATCGAGTGCTCACGTTCAAGTGGAGGTCGGCACATCTCAACCGTTTTTCCGAATGCAAACGGCTGATAACCTGGTCGCGTTTTTTGGGTCTTAATTTTGATCAGTTTATTTTCATCTTATGCTTTCAAAACAAAACCACGTAACATGTTACAGTCTTTAGGACATGAAACACTGCTACTTAAAACAGACAATGACCAACACAACAGTAGACCAGTGGACAAGACAAACTAGTGGCATGACTAGAATTATGCATCATGCCAAAGAAAACAGAAAATTAGCAGCTGAAAATGACATTGCAGCCTTCATTTCCTTTGTTTCTTTATCTGTGAAACAATAAGAAGAAACCCGCTTTATAATGAATGTAATCATGATCTTTCATTGCACATACCCTGCTTTACTCCGGCATCAAAAGGTTGGGGGAGGCCAAATTCGCTGTTGGGGAGAGCAAAATGGACATGGGGGGGGGGGGGGGGGTAGTGACCCACCCAAAAGAATGCAAGTTAACACCCGTGTATCACAGTGCATAAAGGCAATCGGCAATATCTTATGAGGGAGTCGGAATGGGTAGGGGTAGGGAATGTAGGTCCCCTCAACTTAGGTAAGACGTGGCGTTTGCCTTGCTAACAGTAAAAGTTTTAACCTGGGCCATGTGACGCTGCATGAAAAAAATTGCATCGGAAGTGTTCGTCCTCTTCCCCGCACCCTCACCTTCTCGAAAGTTCACGCATCCCCAACTACCCATATATCAGCGCTCTTTTTGTAGCGTCCCATTCTACAAGCATGGAGAATGTCCCAAAAAAATCAGATGTTGCCAAGGACGCCTGGGTAGCTCACCTCACCGGCCGTGCCCTTCTGCGCATGCTGTTCGTGTACTTAGCCTTTCCACGGGTTGTTCGCACCGCATCGTGGAGACGCGTGTCCGTGGCAACGGTAGTCTTTAACTCCTGGCTGCCTGCCACTCGTCCGCCAAGGAAGGCTCGATACGCAAGCAATTGTTTGTGCATCTACAACAATATCGTCAGGACCTTGATTAATGCTTACTTTTGCACCGGTTCTTCATCGCACCTCCTTTCATCAAACCAATCGCATGATGAAATGAGTGAAACGAATGAATAAACAAATGAACGAATGAAGCGACCGTAGCCGGCTGCATCTGCGATGACTGAGTTCAACGCCACTCGAACATGCGTGTGGTACTAAACTTAAACTGAGGGTAGTGCAGAGCTTGTGCACAGTCACGCTCGACCTCGATGGGAAGGAAGTTACATGCTTCGGCTCGAGTTTTGTGCGTGCAAAGCAGGTAGTGTTAGCTTCTGTCGAGGTGAGTTGGTGCCTGCCAATGTGGCCTTATCTTATGCCAGTAGCCAGGTGCGGGCCGGCCCTCCTTCTATGCCCCGACAGGTCCTTCTGGGGAGGGGAAGGGAGCAGTGTCAGCTGAAGGTCGACTGTTTTTGCGCGCGGTCACCGTTTTTTTGCGTTTGGCTCGGTGAATGGCGGTAGACTGGCCCAGTCTGCGTGGCAACAGGGCGGCGGTCCGCGAACGTGGCCTCGGATGGCAACAGCGGCAGGTCTTCGCAGATGACCGCCGGAGGTGCGACCCATGGCACCAACACACCGGCCCGCGACCTTTGCCCAGCGGCGTGCCGTTAGTGGGTTAGTCTGAAGGCACGCCCGCTCGGCGGAGGTGTGGCCTGGTCCAGGAGTTCACAGCGGCTGGTCGTCGCCAAAGTGAGCTGTGCACGTCAATGACGCGATATTCGACCAGCGCCATGTACAGGGGGCTGAAGTTGGCGTGGCTATGGCTAGGGTCCGGCACATTTTGGCCTCCAGCGTTGGGCTTGACAGCGCATTGGACTATAATTCAACATGTAACGGAAGCGCATCAGTGACAGTGTCAGTTTAATGCATCATTCAATGACTGAATCTTTCGGACGTCAGTAATATCGATACTTAACAATTGCGTCTGGTACCCCGTGGCGGGGTAGGCTGGCCGTATCTTGGCATCGCCACTGCCAATGCGACCCTCCCGGCCGGCGGCCAGGTCACGTGGTTACAACGTCTGCGCCCGGCACTGAATAGCCTGAGGATATGACCAGGCCAGGGTACTGCGCCGACGCTTCCGGGTGGTCACGACTGGGACGGCGGCCGGAGCTGCCTCAGACATGCGTGTCTGAACCTTGCAGGCAATGTGGACTTAGCGCGGACCATTAGTTTACTAATGCGGCTGATTGAAAATATTTTATGAATGCAAGGAAACGCTGTGTATGCATGTTTTTCTTTTAATATGCATGCATCAGAAACATCAAAGGTTTCACGTTTTGGCCAAGCGGAAGAGAGGCATCACTGAGTTTCTGGCGACCAACAACACGCAGGCGTCAAATAAATTTTAGCTATGCAAATGTTACGGTTCAATGAAAGCCATGGCAACAAAAACTATTACCACCCATAAGATAACAGACCAGAGTAACTTTGGCCACCACAGATATGCAATCAATAGTGTTCCCAGCCCAGCCCAGCCTGACCTGACGCAGCTTGACCATAACGCGATTGGAATGGGCACATTATGGCAGTTTTGCAGTTCCATGCAGTTTTCAGGAGTAATACATTTCACGATTCTTTTACATTTGTAGTCTGCAACACTTACCGCGTATTTTAGTACGAGCTGTTGAATGTTACGCATTATCATGCAACAATGATGTGACATGAACACCCCTTTTTCGACAGTGGTCTGCTCCCCATGTAATTGACGGTAAGGGGAAACTTTGGATGTTTTCCGTTTAAGAACCGCATTTTAGGGTACCGCACTGTCAAAGGCGCGGGTTATTACATGTGGGCGGCTTACGTGCGCTCATTCAAAAAACCGCGGATCCGGTGGCCCTGAGCATTTTACAGGACTCATGTCAGATCTTGGCAGACCATGCACATAATGCCATGAAGCCACCCGCATGATGTAGGCGTGTGTGCCGTCTACAAACCACATATGCCTTCCAACACTGTCCGATCCGTAGGGAGGGATCGGACCACGATCCAACCGATCGTAAAGCGACCAATGTCGCGTTTTTTTTTTCGAAATCGATCTGGCAAGCAACACGCTGCCGCCTAAACCGAGTGAGAGGTAGTCGTAAAAATAGCAATAGCCCGAAACGAGACCGTCAGCAAATTTGCAGATTTCGTCGGAAAAGCCCTGTCCCTTCGTTTTACGCTAGAATCCTTGGCTATGACTTGGCTGTACAGTCGCGTGTTTTTGCTAAAGGCCCTCTGTCCAGCAGACATATTCCACACGTGTGTGGCTGCGCACTGAGCAGCCGAGGGAAGTAACAACACGGGTCAGAAATAACACGGCTGAGACAACAGCATGCGCTTCTACCGTCACACAGATGCGTTCTGTGCACCTGAACGCATACGGGTTCAGATATGTAGTAGGCCAAGCGCTGTGAAATGGAATGGATAAACTTTCCAGTTGTCACGCGTTTTGCTAGATATCACTAACGAGTGTCCCACCTTTGGAACAAATTTCGAAAACATGGTATGGTGAACTGGCATCAATATACATACCGCTGCGAGCGAAACTGCATCACTAATAGTACACTGCGCGAATCAATTTTACCTACCTCCAAATATAAATTACACGGTCAACAATTCACACCAGCACTAACTTTCTTCCTTCTTTTCGTATTCTCATACGCTATGTAGTGCATACGTATTTCTAAAGCCTTGGACGATGCTAGCACACCCAAGACAACGTTTACCATTTTGAGATTCAGGGTCCTTTTGGATGATTGTTCGGGTTTGCACACCATATGTAAATAGCAAATGAAGGATTTCAAGATTATTTAACACGCGTTCGGGTGGGGTCAAATAGCCCACCGAATGTTTTTCGAGAACAGTTTCAGAACGGCGCGGCGCAGCCGCGCCAAATTTTGCGTAGTTGTAGACAATTGAGTAGCGGATCGTTTGGCGTCACAAATTGAGAGATACCTTGTAAGGTCGCTGACCTACGGCAGGTTAAAGTCAGGCAATGGATTCAAAGAAGACAATTTTTAGGGAATCGTTCAATCTGACGCAACAATGGAGTATTAGACGAAGCCATACATGTCTGACATGCTTTCTTAGGCAACACAGCTATTGAATGACCAAATTACGTTGACCTAGGGTCAGGTATAAAGATCGGACCAAGGTCAAAACCAACCGATTTTACTACTCTAGGGCTTGTAGTATGGGATAGCTCTGGTGCTCATTTCTAATTTATTGATAGCAGGAACCGCATTATACATCTTGCATGGACCTCTTGGAGGTCAGAATAGGTCATCGACCTAGAATGACCTAGGTCAGCATTTTGTTTTTAGAAACGTACTGCCTGGCGTAATCTTTGTCGTTTATTCAAATGCAAAATTCAGAGCAGTCTTGTATTATTTTGGTCACTTTAACCTCCAAAAGGTCAAAAAAGGTCACTGACCTTAACTGAGCATATGACCTTTTGCTTGGAAGCAGTTATCTAGGTTCTGGAGCTTTTTGGAGACCAACCTGTAATTTGACCTATTTTGCCTTGTTTGACCCAAAGGTCACGACCTAGGAGCCTCAAACTTTGACCTAAGTGAGATCACGTAGAGGTCAACTCATCCTGTAAATTTGGTGTTTCTAGCTTTCTTATTTCCCGAGATCCCAGGAGGGTCAACTCCACCCCCCCCCCCCCCCCACCCCCACACACACCCGAGCAAAGGGTATCTAGCCGGCCACTCGGGCGCGTGTTAACAGCCCTGTTCAGAGCAGGATTAATAGTTTTTTTTTTATATTTTGGTCAATAAGTCAGTATTGGCCTGCATAGTTGTAATGGGCCACTCTCACGCTGCTGACATATCCGTAACGGTAGTGCATGAAGCCATTAGACTGAACCTTAGTTATTGGCCTCGGTTTTTTAACCGTGTTGCCTGCCTGCGCCAGCTCTGCCTGTCGTTCCAGCCATGATCACCTCACCGCAATGTTCAAATGCCTATGCGTCTTTACATCTTCAGGCTATGCCGTGTGCATGCGTGGTAAACGCGTGAGTTAACCGCCGGTCGGGAGGTTCGTATTGGCAGAGGCGATGCCAAAATCCCGATTGCCTGCCCCGCCATGAGGTGTCGGATTCTGCTTTATGTCGATATTGCAGGCGTCTGAAACTTTCAGTGAGTAAGTGACGCATGGAAGTGGTGCTCTCACTGATGTGCTTCCAATGTATGTTGAATTATTGCCCAATTCGCAGTTTAACGCCCGCTGGAGGCCAGCATGTGCCGGACGCTACCCATGATTATTTCAATATACCTCTATACGTGATACCGTGGCTTCCATGACAATACCGTACTGCCCATTTTCCCCGCATGTGCCTTGGCACGTGGCTGGTTCAACCAATACGACACGCGTCGTCTTCACGTGGAGGCCCGGGCGGCTCTGCCACAGAGGTGACGGTGGCACATACAGGAGCATGGAGGCCCAGATACAGGGGCATGGAGGCCCAGATACAGAGGCATGGAGGCTCAGATACAGAGGCATTGAGGCCCAGATTCAGAGGCATGGAGGCTCAGATACAGAGGCGCAATCCGCCGAATCGTGACTCTATGTGACGCCTCAAACGCGGCGGCCAAATCACAACGTTACATGACGCCTCAAACGGGGAGGCTGTATCATAACGTTAGTGACACCTCGAACGGGGCGGCTATATCATGACGTTATGTGACACCTTAAACGGGGCGCCCGTATCATGACGTCATGTGACACCTTAAGCGGGACAGCCGTATCGTGACGTTATGTGACACCTCAAACGCAGCGGGCGTATCGTGACGTTACGTGAAGTCGCAAACGCGGCGGCCGTATCATGAGATTACGTGACATCTCAAACGCGGCGGCCGCATCATGACGTTATGTGACGCCTCAAATGCAGCGACCGTAGAACGACATTACGTGACACCTCAAACGCGACGGCCGGATCATGGCATTATGTGACGCCTAAAAACATATCACCCAAAATGGTATCTCGAAAATTATTCCACAATGATGACAGTGGTTGTGTGGTCAGATTATTTGCGCGCATCATGCACAACAAAGACTCCGATCATAAGACATACCGACAAATAATTGGTTTAGATGTTGTTAATGTAAAACATACTGAAAACCGGGTTTGTATAACTCTCCGCCAGCCGCAAAGGTACACAAATCTGACAGTCATGTGACATACACACACACACGCATATATATATATATATATATATATATATATATATATATATATATATATATATATATATATATACATCAAGTGCTAGTTGCAACAGATCGGGCGGATTGTGGACAGAAGTGATGCTCACAGTCGGGGTCGCCCGTGGGCCACAATAGATCGGGTAGATTGTGGCCAGGAATGATGCTCGCAACCGGTGTATTCCGTTAGCCATATTCTCTGAAGAAACCTCAGCGTCATTGCGACACTCCGTGATAATGAGAATATTTTGCAAGCCCGCAAGATACTCGCCTATCGGTGCGCTCAAATTACCTAGCATTCGCTTCGCTAGCATCGAAACTTGCAGTCTTAGGTTGATGCCACTTACTCCCTTACCTTCTGAAAGCCTGCTCCAGCACCTGCTTAGTGCCGAGCGCAATGCCAACTTTTTTTTCTTTTTCTTCTTCTCTTTCGAAGCCAATTCACGATTTGCAGGGTCGCTGCTGCGTCATCCGACGCCTTTTTGTCATCTGGTTGGTTAGCAGCCAGCGCGAACGCAGCAGAGGTCGCGCAGTTTTTATTGTTTTTATTCCGATGATTTACACTGGGTGGCGATGGGAGCCGCGGACATCACCGCAGGCCAGCCGGAATCCGGCGCCGGCCGCAGGCGCTGACCGCTCACGTTTTGTCGCGGCGGCTGCTCACGTGAGCCGCCGCCTCGTCGGCACGAGAGTATCACGTGACCGTCGGCGCCGCGACTCTGCTGACGCTGTTACTATGCGCGGTCTTGGCGGGGTCACCAGAATGTGAACCCAGACTACACGGCAGATAGCATGGCATCGGCCGTATCCGACCTCGTGGTGTAGGCCAATGAACTGAGGTCGGGAGGTGATAATGGTAGTACGCGTGGAACGCAGAAAGGAGAATAATGAGTGGAGAAAAATTGGCAATTGAGAAAAAAAAATTGAAGATAAAAATCCTGAAGATCGAGAAGGAAACATTTGTTCAGAACACATATTCATTGGGCACTTGCACAGTTTTTAACAGCTCCCCAATTAACAGAATTTACAGTGAGAGGATATCGACATCAAATAAACTCTAACCACAGAAAACTAGATTTCGTCATTTTTTGTTATAGACTTGTAGATTATCGAAATAAGCCGCTTAATGGACTTTTCAGTGATGGTTTACTCAACGTCTCCAAATAACTGTAGAGGAATGCTTCAAAGGAGAGGGAATAACTATTAAGATAACTGGGAGCAGCAACTAGGTAGTAAATGCGGGCGGTTTTCAATTGCTTCGCTGCGCGCAAATGCAAACCCTTGGTGCCGGTAGTGCCGTCACGAGCGTAGCGCTGACTCGTGCCTGAACAATTTGAAGAGAATGCCAGTTAACATTTTAAAACCGTTTAGCTACCATGTATTAGTGGGACTCTTCGGACCCTCGGACCCTCGGACCCTCGGACCCTCGGACCCTCGGACCCTCGGACCCTCGGACCCTCGGACCCTCGGACCCTCGGACCGTACTGAACAGTGCCCGCGCGGTACTGTTCAGAGCACTGGGGACGTCGAATATCTATGGCTGAGTCCGTGACGTGACGTGACGCGACGTGACGTGACGTGACGTGACGCGGCTCTCACTTGTTTGGCTGCACGGAAAGCCGGCTACGGCACCGACTTCAGCCACACGCGATTGGTTTGCATCTCAGTGTTAAACATTTTGTCTTGATAAGCTCTTCTAAGCTTTCAATGTCTGCGTCATTTGCCTGTCCCCTGCGCGTGGCGACGCTATATTGGCGTCTGTATAAGTTACTCCACCCACATACACCGAAATGCCTCCGGACCAAACGCTAAAGCACGCCCCCTCTTGAGCATGCTGTGGCGGGCACCGCTATTGCTCAGGTGTGATTTTATGTCGTGGATCGTCTCGACGGCTGAACTCCTCGTGTGCGCAAACTCATGGCAACCTGTGCAGCCGTCTGCACTGGGCGTCTGGCAAAAATTGTACACGCAGGCAGACGGACAGATTACAGACGTACGCTCCTAATCTAAGCTTCTAGATTTCAAAATCTGGGCATTTGTCGATCAGCAATTACGACTTTTTATGTTCCATGCCTAAGAATCATGTGCAATGTGCTGGGCGGGGAAAAACGCAATCTAGAAGGCTTCTGTGGCCCAGTGTTGTGCTTATGCTTTGCGCTTTTGTATTTGTGCACCCCGGACCTTTGCCGTTGTACTGTACTATAATGGATGGATTGAGCTACGCATTCTTTACAGCCGTTGGACAGCGGTGGGTCTTGTAATTACGTCCAAATGCACTTTTCATTGCTGCTATAATTCATATCTGCAAAACTAGTCAAAACTATGGCTATGACTCATAGCTACTGACTATCGACCAGCATACGTTGGAATATCCCCTACCCCGTATTTGAAAATGAAATAAAAAGACACACTCCCTTCAAACATCAAATACGAAGGCACAGATATTTTGCTGACGTTTCACTGCGTTGGATGCCGCATCCCATCCGCGCAAGTCGCGATTCATCGCCCACGACACATCGAGCGTCTCAGCCGGCCGGCGTGGCCTGCTCGTGGGTTCGACACACGCTGTCATGCATAGCATTACTACAGGAGTGTGAAGCACAATGTTTGTGCAGGTGTTCTCTCTGTCCAGTTCACATACCGGCCCATGCGAACTCGGTCCAGCACCCCGGAACCCCAGCAACGGCGTGGACGGCTGCCCGCAAAGCTGGGCACTTGACATACCCATCGGGCCGGTGAGTCTGTCGTCGGGTGCAATGAACGGCGAATAATGTCAACGTCAGTTCCATGACGCCCATACAGCGGCTTTTATGTGTCGACATCCATCCGATATCATTGTCGTAGGAAGCTGACGTGCTCGACACACCAGCGAACTAACCGCAGCTAAGTGACAAACAACGCAACCATCCGGCACCCACGTACCTAGCGGGATCAGTTTTTGGAGGGCTGTGCACTGTAAGATTCTTGTCTGCTGTCATCCTCATTCAAATTTATGATGGTTTCAGTTGTTCAACGCGTTTGCTTTCGGCTGTGCAGCGAACAAGTTTGAAGATCCAAATTCTAACACCCAAAACCCAAGACCAGACGACTGTCTGGCATTCGGCTCATTTAACATAGGCCGACGTACCCTGTTATATAAACATGTCGGTGCCAAGAAAACTGCGTCGATTCCGACCCGCTGCGGTGTTCACACATCTCATGCCCGGGCCGCCTGATTGGGGTCACGGACAGCCGGGGGCTAGGGGACTGAGTGCACGTGCACCGGCGGCGCCGGTGGGACCACCTGAGGTCGGCCAATCAGAGGCTGCCGCCGGGGCCGCCCGGTCCGCGGTTGGCTCGCGTCACCGCTGTGCCCCCGGACGTTCGAGGAGGGACGGTTGCAGGCACTGCACCATTTCCCGCCTGGTTGCAGCGCTTGTTGGGGGTACAACACCGGCCAGCCCCGCGCGGGTGCAGGCGACCGACACTGCATCGGCGAACGCAGAAATCACGGTTTCGCGACATTATCGGCAATTTCGGACGTTTCGACTGGTGCAGCAGATCAAACTTGTGTTCTGTAAACAGCTGCGGCAATGATATGAGTCCGCATTACAGCGCACGTGCTGTATATGGTGATGGTTCAATTACAAAAGGCGGTGGTGGATAATTCTTAAAGCAAATTTTTACGAATTGCCTGCCACCACCAGACTCCGGTGCGGAAGTGCCTATGTTAGCAACAAATTGTTGCGACGCAGTTCACTGGTACCCTGACCGTGTTGGCACTGTAAGCATCGTTCTCTGTTACTTTCCGTGCCGTATCGTAAGCATTTTGGCAGGATTCTGCTGCGGTGAGAAACTGCCACCCACAACATTCTATTCCCTTTCCCGCCCTGCCCGCATTTAGCGTTTAGAGCAATATATTTGGATTCAAGCTGTCTTTCGTTTTTGGTGTGCATATACACTAACGTTTCACCCAACAAGCAGCATAGATTAATGTGTAACTCATTGAATTCCGAAGCATCATGTCCATGCTGCATCCGTTTTTATTTCAGAAGTAGGTGAAAGTTGATCACTACGTCTTCTCTTCTAGTGAGAAGAGAGTATTCTCTAAGTCTTCTCTTCTAGTGCCAAGTCTTACCCTCGACAATCGAGCCGTTTTTGACCCACCGCAAGATCCCCGACGTCACAGGGACGCCGCTCAGCATCGTCGTCACGTCACGTAGTGTCGTCGGCATCTCTCTGCCCGTGACGACAAGCTCCTGCAGGATGTCAACAAATGTCCCCTGTCTCTGAGCCGTAGTCGGCGGCGGGAGCGGTGGCGACACCGGTCGCGGGCAGGTGGCGCGCCGCGGCGTCGTCCGTCACTCTCGAAGCTGCCGCGGCCGTTTCCGCACCAGCCCGCTCGTCCACCGTCGGCTGCGCTCACTAGGCGGCCTTTCGAAATCGGTACGGATGTAGAGCTCTTAGTCCAGGCTAGTGATGCCAGTGTGGGTTTGCTCGAGCTCAATGAGTGCGTCTTGGGACAAATCACACACGCTGACCCATCACTCGTGGAAGAGGCTGAGAGAATGCGACGCACTTCTTGAATTGTAGAAATCATAGCGGATGTAAGCTCTGGGACAAGCTGCAGCGGTAATGCGGTACGGCACTGGAAATCGACGAAATGAAAATCCGTGTGCATTAAAGATATAAGTGCATTAAACATCCACAATTTTTGGGACATGGTATTTGCACAGTCAAATCGCGCATTATCGCACCTTCATCGGGCTGAGCAAATTTCTGCAAGCTACCAGCTTTCTCCACTCGTACTTTGTGTTCCCCAGCCTTCCAGGATGGATAAAATCATGGCAACCTACTTCGCAAGCCGGCGCTCATCACCCCGGCATGACGAATAGCCAGGGCGTTCTAAAAATAGATCAATATCGAAATTGATGGCATAGAAATTATAACGGCACAATTCTGCTAGTATTACAAGATCGCCACAGCGTTTTCAAACAGGTCGTCACAGGTCCGGGCCAGCGCTGCCGCGTATTGCAGCGGTGGATTACCAACAGGCCGCCGACGTTCGCACCGTCTTACGACACGTACCCTTGCACAACTGGCCGTGAACACGATCCTCCCGATTGGAGCAGCACCATGCGCGGCGGCCGTCTGTGGACGGCACGCGACGCTCCTGGCGGGGCAGGTGCAGCTGCAAAGGCAGGCCTCTTCTCTCAGCCGGGTGCTGCTGTTACGGGGAAGTGGGCGGTATCCATGCGTGCACTGGCTCCGTCTGGATCGGTCAGCCAGCTGGATCTGCGCCGTCTCCCGCGGGCAGACGCCTTGACCTGACTCGTCCGACTCGACCGACAAGCTGGGTCGCCCCCCAGGAGCGGCTCCCCCCCCCCGCCCCGTTCCCGATCGGTCACCGCTGGAACCAATCACGGCTGGGCATCGCGACGACATGACGTCATCACGTTATGTCTCAGGATGAAGTGTATCTGTCTCGCCGGCCTGGGTGCTGGTGCAGTTCTTTTCGATGTGATATGTCGGATGCAAGTGGTACTGGTGGCTGTTACTCGTCACCATCGGACACGACGACCGAGGTTTGATTGACAATGAACGGCGCAAGCAATCGCTAGCATGTCCATGCCCCACCGTTAACTAGCTCGTTGACGTTTGTTAATGTGACGTAGTACGTAAAGACAATGTTGTAGTGGATCGCTGGACCTATTTATTTCGTTGGATTCTAAGCCACAAAAGCAGGGGCTCGGCCTGCAAACGTCATCTTTCCTTCGGCACAACGACAACGAAGCATTTGTTTGCCGTACAATCGATGACCTCCGTCGGCCGCTTTATGCCCACATCACTTGCGTGGTGTCATCGACCCGCGCTGCGCAGCGCTGCCCAGTGTTAATGGGCTCGGACCGGCCGGCCCGGGTGGCAGCGGTCGCCGTGGCACCGGGTCCGTCGTCGCGGCCGCGAATTTCCAGGCGGCCACGTCACCCTCGGCTCGAGCATTGTCCAGGCTCCCGCAGCTCCCGCAAAGTTCACGGTTAATCCACGCTAGGGTAGGCTGCATGCGCTCGTTAGAGCAGTATGATGGGCTTCACATTCCGCTAGCAACGTGCAGGCAGGCACTGGCTGTCGAACTTCCTAATCTGAACTGGGAGATGATCGAAACTTGCTGTTACACAGTCATATCCTGTCTTGGCACCGCGCCATGACAATGTTAACGTGCAGTGAGTGACTTTTAAACCACCGGTACCTCCTTTTCCGAGTAACTGGTAATATCGAACCACACCACTCTGCACGAAAAAAAGCGGCATTGGCAATCACTGCAGCACATTGTCGGGCTTACCAGCAGGACAGCGGGACCACTGAAGGCCTAGAGGTCTACTTGAGGACCGTTCATGTCCCACGTAATGAATGTAGACCGGTGAAGACCTTTCATGGTCATAACCCCCGTTTCCATAGCACACATCTGTCCGTCATTTTCGTTTTAAGCAGAACGCAGACATGATTCCCCTTTCCATGCGTCGTCTTGCAAGCACAGAGTTCTGTACTCCTAAATCGAGCTCAGACATGCCATATGGGCGCGGCGAAGAAAGCTAGACCGACCAGCCATCGGGCCAGCGACAATGCGTCCTGCCTCGACTCCACCAAACAGCCATCGGGCCAGCGACAGTGCGTCCTGCCTGGACTCCTGCAATCAGCCACCGGGCCAGCGACAATGCGTTCTGCCTCGACTCCTCCGATCAGCCATCGGGCCAGCGACAATGCGTCCTGCCTCGACTCCACCAATCAGCCATCGGGCCAGCGACAGTGCGTTCTGCCTCGACTCCTCCAATCAGCCATCGGGCCAGTGACAATGTGTCCTGCCTCGACTCCCCCGATCAGCCATCGGGGCAGCGACAGTGCGTTCTGCCTTGACCCCTCCAATCAGCCATCGGGCCAGCGACAAGGCGTTCTGCCTCGACTCCACGCTGCTTGACGCCGGCGTGATCGCGCAGGACGTTAGCACATCGCTTCACCCGGCGACCTTGGCAATGACCTCGCCAGATCCGCGGGTCAAAGGGATTGTGGCGGGGAACGGTCCGCACCTGGCGGCATCGCGACTCACCTTCACCTGACCTACGACGGTTATCAGCTGGTCTAAACACACAAACGACGCCAGTATTGCTATCTGAAGTGGCTGGTAATGCTTTCGGCGGAAGCACGCGTTCGCTTATCATTTATCAGCTATTTTTGCCTGCATCGTGATACGGAAACATTCCGTGGTTTTTTGACAAACATTGGTTTGATACGAGCTTCTCGGCATCGAACCAAGTTAGCGAACGACTGTGCGAGAGGAACCGGACTGCAGATTAATGATATCAGCAGATAGAGCCAGGGACACGGAACACCAGGACTGAATCCTGGGTCAGCGGTTGTATTTAACAGGGCATCGCGCTTACTTGCGGCGGTCGAGGGAGCCGGTAGCACAACACAATTGGTTAAAAGCATGGCTTTCGCGCAAGCCTTGAAAGTTTCGGAGGAAACGTGGCTCCATCGTGGCAGATGCAGCACACCTTAAACTCCCGGCTATGGATGCGGTTGCCATTTTGCGGAGAGGTTGTTCCCACAAAAATTGCCTCGGATGCTGGATCGGTTATGGCTGATGCTGCCGCCTTTGGCCCCGGTGCAGGCAACCTTACGGGAGGGTGCGTTAAGGTCAGGCTCACAACGCATACAGTAGCACGAAGGTAGATTGGCTTTCTCGTGGCCGCGCTTACTTGGGTAGCGGTTTGCTTCGCTAGCATATAAGCATTGCTGACGCTAAAAGTAGGCATTGTCCCACTGCGGATTTATGCCCTACAAATTTGTGACGACGCTTCACGCTACCATTTAACTCAAGCTGACATGTCTGGCCAAGCTCAGTGGGAGCCGAGCCAGGTGCTAGTGCGACACGACTACATTCGTGCGCATTCAAAAACTGCCCTACGTATGCCAACACGCCATCCAGACACGTGGATGGCCTGTCTGATCTGACTGGGAAGCTATTTTGAATCTCGATCTCACTGTTCCGCCCTGCCCAGTGCCGGTCTAAAGTGTGATTCCTCTGCGGGCGAAGTTCTCTGAATCCAGCTCGTGCCAGTGAGTTGTTTTCGAAATGAAATGCGCACTGGGCACCGGCGCCAATAATCATAGCGGGGTGTCTGTCGGATGGAGCCGGAGTTGTTCCGACAGGGCAAGTGGGGCGGCGTGAACCAAACCGGCACCGCCCCATTACTCCTCGTTATCAGAGCGAGCTGATATCCTGCGCTTCCTTTCCTGCGCGACCGGTTTCCACAATCCTGAGGTGCTTCGTCACACGGGCTGAGAGGTACTGAAAACTGTGCGTCTGCATGCGGTAGAAGCCATGCCAGCAGTAGCGCAGAGTTGACAATTGCGTCCGTTTATCACAGCACCATTCTTCTGGGGGGCTGGAAAGGAGATCTTCATCCACGGTACTGTGGAGCGCAGGGTCAGATCCCTGGACCTAACGCGGTGTTAACCCTTTGTGTAGACCTGCATCGGCATCTTTGATCATTCAGGGGTCACCCAGAACGGTCTTGGGTTCTTTCCATACTCTCTGAAAGCCTACGCAGTTCACCGCAGCGTTGTGGCTGTTGGCCCAGTACAATTTTTAGATTGAACCTCGGGACGGATTAGTAGTCACATACAGCAGCAATGACTATCGAAATTTCACCTTTACGTCAATGTTAACATACAGCTGTGAAGAAGCGTTCGCCGTAAGCCCAAGTGACGTCATTTTTTCTGTACCGTTCCCCAAGAGCAGGTTACCAGGAATGCCCCTCCCTCTATCCCAGCGGCGCAGAATCTTACGTTAACTTCAGAAAACATGAAATTAAGTCGCGGTTCTCCCAGTTAACCGGGAGCAATTAACGCAAAGAAGCAGGGGAAGAGGTAGGACCCGGACCAGACCCGGCAGGAATCGCGTTATTAGGCAAGGACATACCATATATGAGAAGGCTTAAAGAAGTCAGCGAAAGTCAGCTAATGCAGCTCACTAGAAGCACCCAATTAACTACTGCCACTCATTTACAGTATCAGTAAAAGTCGTCAGCCACGCAAGTCGGAGGAGCAATTAGCTGGTCATTTTCATGCTGGGTTCTGGGCTGGATCTCCAGGGAGCCCAACCAGCTGAGCGGAGCTTGTTGCTGGGAGCACTCCCGGAGCAAACGGCGTGGATTTGGGTACAAGTGTACGAATATGACCATACCAGAACGTGATTATGGAGCATGAAGGTTAAGTATGGAGCGAGTTGCAAACCTGCAGAGCAAAAAATTTCAATATCTTCAGATATGTTGGTTACGTAAAAATGTGTTCACAAAATGCTTGCAGATGATGTTCTTAACGATGTCTTTTGCTCCAGAGACAACAGCCATTCTTGATAAATATGACATCACAACATTGTTTCACAGATTAGGGTCGAGGCCAGATGCTGTGAATAAGCTATAGTTACGATCAGAAAATAGCTGATCTAAATATTTTGCTCACGTCATGGGCACTTTATTTGATTCGTAGGGCTTGTATATTGAACTGAATGATGCAGAAAATATTGGAGTTTGGACTTTGTACATCACAGCTAACTTAAGCTAGAACTATTCGCATCACAGCTATCATTTGAGGTTTAGAAATATCCGATGAGATCAAAATTTTGCACAGCTTAAAGATTGGCCCTGAATTTCGTGTGGTGCACACGTTTTCTATCAAACGCACATCCCTTTTTGCAAAATTACCAACCCATCTAGTTGAGAAGCATAATATACACCCCAATTCGGGCAGCATAATTCAAATACGGAAGAAGTTAAGTGTTATAGAGCAAACGTTTCGTTGTTTTTTTCAATAAAGTACCTAATCATACTAATTATTTCAACATTTCTACTTAATATGCACAGAACGAAATCGAGTTGGGGGCGTAAATCGGGTGCCGGGTGCCGATAAGAGATTTGTCTGTCGTTACTGGTTCGTCACTGGTATTACTTGAACAGATTAACTGCTGGTATCGCCATTCTGGTCGTTATTGGTCCGTCTTGCACCTACATTGAAAAGCCGAAATGACATGCTGACCGTACTTTTCGTCGGGGTATTTAGAATTGGTATACAATTGCATATACCCGAAATATGTGGGAGAGTTTGCGTCTAGTCCCTTTGGAGTACAAGTCTTCCGTCACTGTCATTTCATTAAATACCCTGAAGATGTTTGTTCTTTTTACAGTTGATACCAGTCTTTTCATGTTATTGATTTTAGGTGTGCACCAAGATTTCCCAAGCAAGACACTGCTTAAGATGTTTGAGCGATTCATTAATGCATCCACGCTTGCCCCATGCGGTTGGCTCTACATAGGTGTCCATTTAGTACGCGTGCCGATACCTGACAACAATCCAAAAAATGAAAACAACGAAGAGCAAACGGTCGTCTGATCAACCTGTCGCCTCGGCTGTCAAAACGCACTTCCAAATGTTGTTATTCAGGCGAGGCAGCAGACCCCATATAATGTCTTGATAAATGAACCGAGGCTTTTCGCTCTACGTAATGTCTCTGGAGTGGTAGTTTATGATAGCACCCGGTGAAATGGACTTAATGCCCAATGTCGGTACTTAAGTGCGTCTTGACCGATAACGTAACCAGGAGAAGTTTCCTAGAACTCGCCACGATCTAGGGCATCCCGTGGTCAACCTTGATAGGCGATGTTTCTGCGTTTTTCATGAAAGTGTTTGACAACGTGATTGCTATGGTTCGTCGGGTCCGAAATGTTTCCATCAAACCAAATAGCGTCGTTTGAACGAAAACGAGGACTGCTTTATGACACATATGTGATCACTAATGAAATGGTTCGACCCTTAATATTTTCACCAACAACTACGAGAGCGAAATACTATCAGTTGGTAACTGGGTTTAAAATCAATAAAGAACAGCGGAATGTTCCAATGCACTTGCTCTTGGATCTATAGCTTGATATTGGAATACCAATCAAAACATTATCCAGTGAATTTTGTACGGCTTTGCTTGAACAGTGAAAGACCGACAGAAAAAAGCTAGTTGATAGATAAGCACGTATTTACTTTGCTTCTCCATCAGCAGCAGTGAGCCAGAATCGCTTTTGAACTAGGGTGGGAGTGAAAAGCTCCATCACAAAAGGATCGTCCGGGAGTTAAAAAGTCAATTCACAAAAGATGGAACTTACGAGCTCGTGACTGGTGCTTTAGCAAACAAAAACATCTATTTCAAGTTGGCATGGACGTAATATCATAAACCTAGCAAAACTGTTTTGTTTTTTAACATCTTAGGCCATTAAAATGAAACAGAAACATTAAAGCATAGTAATTCTATGACAGTAAAATGAGCATAAAGAATTATGGATACCAAAAATTTGAACTGCCCTTTGCACTTTCCATCCACAGCACTTTTAACACAAAACAAAGCAAATGAATTCAATAATAAAATAACAACGGAAAATTCAACAGGCATAAAGCCCTCAAACCAAAAAAAAAACAAACTTGGACTCTTGCACATCAGCCCATCATCAAGTCAAACACAATAGACATACATCTGGCTTCTGTTAAGATGGGGTCAGGGAAAACAAACACTTTGTCACTGTTTCTTACAAAATACCAATGCCTATTTCCATGAAAGTAGCGTAACTACGCCTAACCTAAAGAGGCCTTACTCATCTCATCCTGTCTAACCTGTTTGTATCACAGCAGCAGTTGTGAGTTGCTGATTCTTGCACAATTCTTGTTACCATTTACCATGCACTTAACCAACATAACCTAACTTAGAGTAGCCCATATGTTGAACATCATCTCAACTCATCATGTCAACTCACAAGTGCTGCTGTCAACATCTGTTGGCGGCAGCACTTGTAATAAAAACATAATAAAGTTAATTTTTGGCTGGTTTCAACTTGGACTTTTATTCAGTTCATTTGTGTATGCTTGTTGACATTAGACAAAGTTGACAACACACAAATCAGAACACTTTAAATCACTTTCAACAACTTATTTTGATTGCCATGGTTAACCTATGTCAAGGCAATAATGGGTATGCTCCACCAAACAATCTCTCTTCTCCAAAAGCTACATAACTTTTAGAGGACCATGCCAGTAATGCTGCTTGTCTTTCAAGCTCACTCTACACTCTACACTCTACAGGCTTAGATTTATCATTATGGAGCACCGCTATTAGCCAAGAGAACGGTTAACCGAGGATTTAACAGGGCAAAAATGGCGGTAAAAATAAGTTCCGTGTTTAAATTGTCCCCTTCATTTCCTGTGAATTGTTCACTCTTGGGTGCATATAAAACATGTTTGGGCGGCTGGCGAATTAATCCAATTTATGTATGAAATACCTGCAAGTTTGCAGTTGGAGCATCTTGCAGAGAAATTGTGAAACATTTTAAGCAACAGATGACACCTCTAAAGGAAATCGAAAAGGCAGGAAGAATATAGTGGTGTCACACTCGTATGATACCAAGAAAACAGAAGTAGTTAAATAAATATAAAGACTATGAAAGACTTTTTGGAAAGATTTTGCAGTCAGCTGATTTGACTTAAACTATGTTAACATGGGTGCCCAAATGGTGATATTCATCTTGTAAGTTGAATTCAGAGCACATTTCTTGAATTTTTTATTCTTGCATTTCGGGAGTGGTGCAATTTAGTGGTCAACTTTCCTCGGAAAAAAAGCGTGGGGTAAAATTCTCTTTCAGGCCTTGCTACCAGGATCTGCTTTCGTGGTGTGGTGGTGAGACCAAAAACATATGTAATGCGTGAAAACCTTGCATTTGGCACACAGCTGCCGATTGTCATGCATTTTGTAAACAAACCAAACTTAATGCGTGCAAGCGGCTGGAGTCACTGGGGTTCTTAGGCTTGGAGGCACCTGGCGCCCTTGCCCTGTGCATACATAGACATGATTCAGATGTAGGTGAGGCAGGACATAACCATAGGTGTCCATGTTCTGTGGAGCCTCGTTTATGCCCGGTGGTTTCAAGTGAGCTCGGTTTTGGATGACATCTGAAAACCTCAGAAAGGGAAATAGGGGTTTGGCATGTGCGATTAGACAATGTCAGGCAGGAGTGAAAAATTTACATAGAGCATAGGGAAATGTTTTCCATAGGGAAATGTTTGAAAGCAACACCTCCTCATAGGGTGTTGCTTTACACGCAAAGTCGGCAATTCTAGGACACTGGTCAGCAGTGCAAGAAGCCAAAACCAAGGGCGTTGGTGAGGCTTAGAGGGCTTGGTGAGGTGATTTTTATAAAACATTTTGTGACTTCCTATTTGCCCAAACTTGTAGTGTAATGTTATGCCCAGACGGCACGCGGACGATTCCAATGCAGACTTTGTAGGTGGAGAGCCGATTCTTGGTAAGAAGCCGGCAGTGGTCGAAAACTGCAGAAGCGTCAGCACTGGCCTTGGATGCCTGGCGTCTTACGCGCCTTATCAGATGGCTGGAACTCAAGGCGGGTAACATTCGGTTTACCCCCACTTGCAAGAAGGCAATCCTTACAGTACCGCGGCTGTACTACAGACAGCTGTGGCGATCTTCTGTGACGCAATATTTACTGTTTTGTGTGCTAAGACGTTGAGGAGGTCGCAGTCATTATCTCATAATAATCATCCAGTCGTCCATCGCATGGACGGAAGGATTTCCGGCTAGTTACGAAGCCGATCGCTTGGGAATCAAAGAGGCTAGGATGTTGTGGTTTTGCTGCGAGACTTTGAGCTGCAACTATTCGAACACTGAGCTAAAGAAGCATACAGACTAGGATTGAGATGCATTGCCGGTGCAGTGCCTGAGTATTTTTCCTTCAAAAGAGAAGACAGAAACCTGGGGTTGCACCTCATCCGAGAGCCGTTTAACCGGGAGGTGCGAATTCAACAGAAGTTGCCTCCGAGAGTGAAGAATGCGTGTTACCTCAGATGTGTTATGTTTCTAGTGCAGCCAGCGGCGATTACTGTACTGATGAGGCATGCAGGCGTCTTTAGGGGATTCAGTCCATTCTGCTGAGCCGGGGGTAAGGTGAAACATATCTCATACTTCAACGCAGGAATTCTACTTTCTTCACTTCACTCTCGGAGGCGAAGTACAGATGATGCTTTGTGACGTTTATGAATGATGACAGAATGACTGAACTGACATAGGGAGCACATTTTGACGCCACCTGACTTAGTGGCATCAGATCAGCAAAATTACAGTCGTCGCCTGTTCTTTATAATTCTTGCACATATGTCAGCTTGTCAAGCCATGTTAGGGCACTATAAATTACTTCGTTCTGAAGAGCATGTAGTTGTGATCGTCATAGATGCCAAAACGCTCTCAAAATGGAGTTTTTAGTTTCTATTTTTGCAACACATGTTTTGTCAAAAGTCGCCAGATTATAGCAGACGCGATTCGACGACTTGCATTTAAGCTTTTGCACCATATTTCAATTTACAATGAGCTTATCGATGCTTATTTTTGGTGAAGTGCTTCCCATTTTTCGCTTGCTGGCATTTGCAAGAATTTTATGTTTTATAAGTTCCAATCCGATGTGGAGGCTGAAAGAGCACAAAACCTCCCGCACAAGCTGAGATTCTCGGAGTCACACAACATTAGGGCTAAAAAGGCATTTCTTATGTCAAGTAGCGTTGCACTCGTCTCAAAGCATCTCTCAAAAGGGACGAAGGTCACCTAATTGTGGTGCAGCCTTTCAATGTATTAATTCCTGGTGGTCCAACGGCGTAGCAGGATGGGAAATCCCTTGCCCTGCCTAATGTACTCACTCAGGCTTCGTTTCCTTAGCCTTCTGTTGGGCGAGGGTAGATGAACTTCCCCTTGAGATGTCATGAACTATCGAGCCGATTCTAAAAAACCAAGCATAGATTGATTTGTCTCGTTGAAATCTGCATTTCCAAAACATTTTAGGGATTTCTTACAGCATGGATTTTTAAAAATTATTGTATAGTGGCACAGCAAAGCTAAAAGCTGATGAGTGCATCCGAGAGAAACAATACCGGATTATAATGCGATGTTTTTCCATTGAGTGCTTGCGAGTCAAGTGGGATGGTGCGTTGGCAGCAGGCTGCCCAGCATAACGAGCAGCCGCATAACTTGCTTCGACTTCCTGTGATAGCTTGTAAGTCAGTGTTGAAACCCTATCGACTGGGTGAGTAGTCAGGCGTTTGATTACGACCTCTCACCACTGCACCTCCCCCAGCGGCGGGAGGCTCGGTTAGCAAAAACTGAGTGGTTAAAAAACTGGATGGATGAAAAGCTGAATGCTTATGAAACTGGGCGGTTAAAAAACTAGTTATTTTCAGAGCAGTCTCTGCCCGCGATTTTCATACGATGCGGCACGCTGACATTCCCGTTTAGATATGCCCTTGGATCTCGCTGCGCTGGTACAGTGATCGCTCGTGGATCTCGATGTGCAGATAGTGAGCCCCCCCCCCCCCCCCCCTCCGGCTGTCGTCGTCTCAGTTTGCCGTAGTGACGATGGGCCGACTGTGAGGCTGTTGGCTGCGTCGCCTCGTCGGCCCTGTACGCCGAATCCGAGCGGCGGCCGAGGCGTTGGCCGCGTTCTTCGGCGAACCTGACGCGGCCGACGGTCTGAGAACGCCAGCTGCCCGAGGCGGTCCGGCGATCCCGCGCCGCCTGTCGCCGGCGCCGCCGGGTGCTTCGGGGTGGCTCTGGGCCGCCTGAGGGGTGCCAGGCCCCGGCTTACGGTGGGCTGGTGGCGAGCTAGGGCCCACCGCGCTGTTTGCGAACTGGTGTAAGCGGGATCAACAACTGCCACAGAGCTGAGGCCCACCGCTGGTCCTGAAATCGGGACAAGAAAAATAAATAAATGAAGCGTGGTGCCAATTAAGTGACAGATTGAAGCGGTTTTTTATCGGCTTGCAAACTTCACAGAAGGGAACAGGGGACGGCATTGCCTGGCAGACATCGACACGGCGTATAGATTCAATAGAACAGCTTTCGTATCGGGAAATGTTTATTTGTTCTACAGCTTGAACAGAAGAAGAACCACATATTATTTACAAACGCAATTATATGCGTAATTACTGGGTTTCGGGGTGCCAAAGCCAAAAGATGAAAGGCACCATTCAGCTCAAATACCAAGAGCAAATCATGCCATCGAAAGCACCTTTGCCTATCGGTAAGATGAAGGAAGTTACCTAGCCGCATAACATGCGCGGCCGAATGCATTCGATTCCCTTCTGACAATATTTTGAATACGAGTGTTCACACTAAGCCATCATGTCAATCATTTACTCAAGCCTAAACCAATCCCGTACTGCGTCTGAGCTTTCCAGCACATAGCAACATGTGCAGAGTAGCGCGGCTAAGTGGCAAGTCCCTCATGTAGGACTTGGGGGGAGGGGGCAGATCGGTCGACCGAGACTCGCCTCCCGCCGGCCGAGCACCGCAGCTACAGGCAGGGCTGATGAATGGCCGGGCGGTCGGATCTGTGCAGCACTGTAACCGGGCCAGTGAGGCCGAGGTCAAAGTTGCGGCACCAGATGGCTAGACGACTCTAGCTGGACGGTTGCCATAGCCGGCCGACGACGGGTTAAACTGAGTCGGCCAGCCGTGCCCGTGTGGCGTGACTCTGCGGACCGACACTTGTGCCCGCTTATGGCCGATTCACACGTCACCACAGACGCCTCCAGCGAGCAGCAAATAACAATCATAGGCGTTAAACGCGACCTCAGCCGGAACTTTGCCCGCGAATCGCTGCCGGAAGACGCATGCTGCTGTCGTGCCGAGCGAGGCGGCCCTGAAGACACATACTGCTGTCGTGTCGAACGAGGCGGCCCTGAAGACACATGCTGCTGTCATGCCGAAAGAGGGCCCTGAAGACACATGCTGCTGTCATGCCGAACGAGGCGGCCCTGAAGACACATGCTGCTGTCATGCCGAGCGAGGCGGCCCTGAAGACACATGCTGCTGTCGTGCCGAGCGAGGCGGCCCTGAAGACACATGCTGCTGTCATGCCGAACGAGGCGGCCCTGAAGACACATGCTGCTGTCGTGCCGAGCGAGGCGGCCCTGAAGACACATGCTGCTGTCATGCCGAACGAGGCGGCCCTGAAGACACATGCTGCTGCTCTGATGCGAGCGAGGAGGCGGCCCTGAAGACACATGCTGCTGTCGTGCCGAACGAGGCGGCCCTGAAGACACATGCTGCTGTCATGTCGAACGAGGCGGCCCTGAAGACACATGCTGCTGTCGTGTCGACCGAGGCGGCCCTGAAGACACATGCTGCTGTCATGTCGAACGAGGCGGCCCTGAAGACACATGCTGCTGTCATGTCGGCCGGGGCGGCCCTGAAGACACATGCTGCTGTCGTGCCGAGCGAGGCGGCCCTGAAGACACATGCTGCTGTCGTGCCGACCGAGGCGGCCCTGAAGACACATGCTGCTGTCATGTCGAACGAGGCGGCCCTGAAGACACATGCTGCTGTCGTGTCGGCCGGGGCGGCCCTGAAGACACATGCTGCTGTCATGTCGAACGAGGCGGCCCTGAAGACACATGCTGCTGGTCGTGCCGAGCGAGGCGGCCCTGAGACACTGCTGCTGTCGTGCCGAACGAGGCGGCCCTGAAGACACATGCTGCTGTCGTGTCGAACGAGCGGCCCTGAAGACACATGCTGCTGTCGTGCCGAACGAGGCGGCCCTGAAGAAACGTGCTGCTGTCATGTCGAACCAGGCCGGCCCTGAACAAACGTGTGAACGAACACCGCCTTTTCTCGCATGCTTTGTCTCTTTGGCTTCTTCTGTCTCCACCGATCGTTCGCAATTCTGGGGATTTGTTTTGCAAACTTATGCGTAAAGAGTATTGATTTGCTATTTCACGCGCGCGTTTTCCCATTGTCTTAGTATGTGCACATAAGAGTATTGCAGAATCGCCAGTCTTGTTGCCAGTTTAGAGCTCCATTATGAAAATAAATGGCCTCACTCTGTATGCTACGGTTTCTGCAAGCCTGGAGATCCTCCATATCTGTAGTATGGAGCAAACGCACGAGGTCGCGTGATTTTACACATAAACATAATAAAGCATGCTTTCGTCACGAAAAAGGCAAAAATATATAATACCGTGGATACCTTGCTGAGGCATCGCAACTTCCACGGATTTCCCGAAGTGCTGCGACAGTTTGCTCGAAGGTTATCCATATTTGCCAGGATTGTGTGGCATCCCCAAGTCAACTAAAGTTTCAAACGAACGGAACGGTTGGAACGGTGGCATGGTACCTGTAACGGTAATGGGTCTGGAACGGTACAGTGACGATAGCAGTAGCTGGAACATACATGTGGTTATGCACAAGATTTTAACATGTTTGGTACGTAGCAATGCAATAATTTCAGATGCCGCCTCCATGCAACTGATTTTGCAACTGGTCCACTTATGCGACAAAATACAATTTAGCTTTACGGTGTTACGTTATGCGCTTTTAGGGACAAAAAACGAGGACAGCAAAAGATGCCTTCACGTCATAAATAAAATGTTTGTTTCAGTTTGCAACGTCATTACTATTTCACGCTTCAATTATGGATACGCCACGGCTATCCTCAGATTACGGGTCAAAAATTACGACAACAAGATGCAAAATTCAAGAAGGCAAATCGTGAATGAAAGCAGAAATTGCCAAACGTAAGTAAAACAAGAAAAGCCGAACAATGGTGGCTTTGGAAACACAAAACACAAAGTAAAGAAGTAGGTTGAGAGAGGTCAGACGGCAAAGATCGGCAGGACCAACTCAGCGCGGCGAAAAGTCAAAATCAAGGAAAGGTAAACGACAAAGATTAAAAAGTGAAAGCCAAAAGGAATTCGAATAAAAAATGATAAAATCAAAACAACGAAAACATCATCAAAAGATGGAAGTTGCCGTAATAGGAAGCGAAGAACAAAATCTATCAGGGATAGGCGTCAGAAGGTGTCCAGGTTGTCTCAAAGGATAATTTTGTAAACAAACTCCGAGCTGCAAAAGGCATCGAAACTAAATCGAGAAAGTTCCAATGGAGAAAATCCCAGCAGCAAAAGGTCACAATGGCAGCCATGGATAGTTGACCCTCGGCACGTAAACAGGGAGGTGGAATAAGCACTGAACCGCCAGCCGAGCCGAGATAGATATCGGGTAACACTTTCGATCACGTTAGGAGCGATGAACACCGGCGCAGGTGACCCAAGCCAAATGCAAACATATGTCGCTGAGGTCAAAATGGTTACCTCTAAGTGCACATTACTCCACGAGTAGGCAAGCCCCAATATGAACGTTTGTGGGCAACAGAATGACAGTCGGTCGCCGCGCCTATGAGATTTGGACAGATTGAGCGTCACCTACTTCAGGGATCTATATGATTTTGAGCTTTGGCTATCGATCGGTTCCGTCAGGGGAGCATAAGACCAACAGTTGGACTCATGGTTTGTTGCAGATCGGTTTGTGCTTCTTAACTTGCATACTCTTGGACACTTTTGCACTCTGATTTTTGTTTGCTTTGAGTTGTTATCCTTTTCATTCACTCATGGTCGCACCGGCCATTGAATGCCATTGGCGGCACGCGGGGGTGGGGTGATGGGACACTCGTCTCATTTTTTATGGACCCCGATACTGCATCATACAGCAACTCAAACTGCGTAGTGTCAAAAAGGCTTGGGACATTGTGCTTCACGCCAACAACACGGCCCAGCCTGGGAAGCGGAGTGGCACACATGACGGGTCAGCGCCAGATTCCATTCCCACCAAACTGAGAGGAAATGTCGACAGCGGCAAGCAATACGGTTGCGCGTCCACAACACGCAAAGGGTCATGTCGCACTGAAAGTAAAAGAATTTGCATTATACAAAGCAGTATACTTATTTAAGATATTGAGGTCCCATGCACACCCAGTTTTTTGTTTTCCCGACGCTCAGTCGCCGCTGCACTGGGTTTGCGTGCTTGAGGTTATTTTGTGCATGTGGTACGTGGACCATCTACTAGAGCAAGGATTCCATCTCCTGAACAATGCCTCTTGATTCAATCGTGGAGGTCCTCAGTTTTCTGAAGCTCCTAAAAACCTGACAATTTTCATGATACTCGTCCTCCTCCACTGCAATGACTGATTTGATGAGATCACACAGGAAGTTATTCGCCAAGTCCCGAAGACAACCGAAACCAAGAAAAATTCATTTCACTCAGGAACTGGGGACCAAAATTATGAATTTCGAAAAGAATCGAGCACTTTCCCCGTTTTCAACCAGTGTCTCAAACCTGAACGCAAGGAAGCGGAGCTGAAAGTTGGAAACATTATCTCCCCGTTGCTATCTTTCGATCTATTCAGTGCTCGCCGTTGGCCGGCTTGAGAACCACCCGCGCATGCCCTCGCGGCGCACCCAGCCACACCCCGTTACGTAGCCCCCGCGTGCCTCCCGCGGCCCCGCGCGTGTCTCACGCGGCGCGACGTCGCGGGCCGCGCCACCGACTGCACCAATCAAACGGCGCGGCGGCGAGGGCCGGACCAATCAGCGACGAGGAAGGTCACGCCACCCTTGTCCGCAAAAAACTGCGCGGTCGGGTGATTTACCCGCCGCACACAATGGATGTGTGGCCCGGATTCACCGCCGCCGACATGGGTTTCCACACTGCAGCTTGCTTTGGTGCCGATACAGCGCACGGCGCGGTTCCGTGGATGACAGCTGCCTTTACATCACGAGGGCCTCGCCGACCACGCATAGTTAGCTGCCACAACGCTGTGTCTCAGCCGAACCCTGACTGCAGGCCCGTAACCAAATTCAGGTCAAATCCTTGAATAGGAGTGTTCGGACCAGGTGTGGTCACGTCCGCCCGTTTGGCCGACCATAGCTTGATTCGCAGGAGCGAAACTCCCACGGCCGACCCGTGCGGGGCCAGGCTCAGCCCTGCCGAGGCAACCATTGAACCTGTACAGACCCAAACCTCTTGTGACTTCCTGCGATTAGTAATTCTTTGTGCACAAATACGCACATGCAAATTGATGAAAAGCACCAGGGGGCACCGCACTCACGAAACGTTGAGGACGAGCAGTGTGCAAAACACGATTGCTAAGTAGATATGTCCAAATAGTACGGACTGGACGAAACGAAGTGGAGCTTGCTTAGTGCATAAAAGGATAGTGTTCTAAGCGAAGAGTTTACACAGTACGCTGTGCTATTACTGCAAAGTATCAAACATGGCAGTCTTTATCACGCTGCTCTGAAATATGGCAACACTCAGTATTATACCGATATCAACTCAATAAAAGTCTAAAGTGGACAACATTTTTGCTGCCGTTTGGCGCGGAAAATCTGCGTGTTGTAGTTTGTTTTGTCACGTTGCTGACGACGTAACGTCAGAAACTTTTTGCCATCACTTTGTCATTTTCCATTCGTTGTGGTAGCAATAAGATCGTGGCGATCCAGGTTTACTTCACTAATGCAAAATGAAATGTGTTTACCTTACATGGAATATGGCTCTGCCTGTTGGTTTACAATTCATTCTTTCCCACTTTTGTGTGTTTGAAACAAGTTTTGTCTGCAGCCGGTCTATCTATGGCTTTTGACGTTTTTTTACAGCCAATATTCAGCGCGCATTGTGCAATTAAAGATCGATAAAATTGATCACACATTCTGGCATACTGTGCATCATACAAAGGTATCAGCAAAGAATGTATGTTGCGTCAGGCTTCTGTGGTTCTGGCGCACCCAGTCTGGCCATGCATGACGATAATCGTGCCTGTCACAGCTGCCAAGGTCATTTACGTTCCGCCTGTTGATCAATGCCAAAGTTAGCGAACATGGTGATGGGATCGTGGTAATCATAGTTAAGGCCTCACCTTGTGCTGCTTTATCACATTTGGTTTCATTTGCTTCATTCATCCACCTTCGCACCGCTCGTTGTAGTCAGGTCCATTTTGCCTTCACTTTTCGTCGAATCGGCAATCATTTAGCTGCAAATTGCACGACAGTTCCACACCGGCGTTAATTCTGTTCTTGCCTTCAGCACCCGTCAGTATTTACTTCACGAGATGGCCCGGCGGCGGCTCGCTGCCGTTCCTCGGCATCCCACTCTCAGTAATGCAGTCCCCACCCAACAGATGGACGGTGATCAAAATCCAAAGCTTGCCGCACAATGTTCCTTGTTGCATCCTTTTTCAGTGGCCGCAGAGAATGGATTCATGCCTTTACTTTTGCAGCGATTGTCCATGCTGCATAAATGTTTGCAGAGTAGACTGCGCTATACTGAATAAAATCGGTGCGATGGACGGCGGAGCTATCGACCAGGAAGAGTCAGGTTACTAAAGAAGATAACAATATGCAAACATACATCCACTTTTAGTAGTCAGAAAACTTCAGCAACAAAAACCCTTGCCAGAGTTGGCGGTAATCCTCTTAGGCTTGCTTACTTTCGATGGCCAACGACCTGTCCATTTTCGGACAAGTCACTAGGCCTCGACAGGCTAACAATATATATATATATATATATATATATATATATATATATATATATATACATGGATGTGTCGGTGTATCTCGATAGATTGCTTTCCTGTATGCATGTTTTTTAAACACCACCTCTGATACTGCATTAACAAGCTTCTTGATATATCGTTCGAGGTTCCGGGCTTTTGACTTAGCAGTATCGGTAAGATAAACGATTGTTCGTACTTAATCACTCATATATTCGTCGATACCTGTACATTCTTAAGTTTTGGGGCCTTATCTCATCATCGAATAGATATAAATGGTGCAAGTAGCAAGTCTGAGCTGTTAAAAATGGCACTTGTGCATCGCCATCTTAAAATCTTTCTGCACGGAGAAGACAAAAACTCGCATCGTTACTTGGAGCGTACAAAATGCGTGTGTCATGAAACAATACAAGGACACATACCCACAATCGCATGTACAGTGGCTACCGCCGAACACCTAATAACTCAAGAGTTGGGCAAAAATGTATTTGCTTAGGATTGGAAAGAATTTGTTGAAAATTATGCCTTCCCAAATTTGAAGGTGTGATTGCACGTCTGAAGCATGTCAGCGTTGCCCGTCAGTATTGCATTAATGTGCTCTCATGTTTGTGTGGCATGTGCTCCGCAGGTGCCCCATCTTGCAATTGTGCTGCCAGACGTAGTAAAAGTGTCGGTGTGGCTACGCCAGTGTAGTATATGGAACGAAGTTTGCATTTTTCGAGATAACATATTAATTAATGTACTACACTGATACATTTAAGCTTGCGGGTTTGCCAGGGCTGTTTCTCACAAGAAAGTTGGAGATCCTCCTGTTGCGATAATAAATGGCAGTGTCTTCTCTGCGATCGTTCTTGCTTTTTAAGATCCGGGGGATTATTTAGAGTTGGTTCGTCCTGTTCGTAAGCAGATGTCACTTGATTTTGATATGATGATTTGATGCATTATGGCGGCTGACCGCTTGCCTTGCCTGGGTTTGTTGTCAAAGTGTCCTGTCATATGTCATGCTGTTTTGTTTTTAACTTCAGAATTTCACAAATCGTCATTCACCAAGGTCTGTCTGATTCGTGTCAATTTTGAATGTACTGCTGTCTAATCAAAACGGTACTTAGATACACGTCTAATGAACGTTCTTATGATGCTAATTTTGTAGCGTCGATACCCATCACTGCCAGCATTTAAGAACCGTCCATTGATAGTTTGCTCTCAGTTTACAGTCGTTCTAAATCGCTAGCGTTATCCATCAACAGCCACATCAAGGTGGGATATTCCTATTTGCACACATAGTTTTCTTGTGAACCCTAAGCCAGATCGTTTAGCTTTGAGACGTTCTAGCTTGTCAGTGTATTTAGCCTCCACAAAGATATCGTCTACTTAACGACGGTGTCTGGTTTCATGTTGTTTTTGTTAGGTATGTATAAAGAAGCTTGCTAATGCGAAATTAGTGGTCTGTTTTGTACGCATTTTTGTATTTTGCTTGCTGGACAGCCATCCACGAGGTGGCTTTCCAGATTTTGGCTCGTTACAACGTTTGCTAGCTTCCGGTTGTTACATTACTCACTTACTCGTCATAACACATTACAAAAAATGCCATAAAAGGCGATAGTATGAAGTATACTACAAAAAACGACACTACGAACTAGGCTATACAATAAGATGTCATGAACGATTCAATGCGATAAGATACAGTACGATAAATATGATACGATAAAATTTGAAGCTATAAACTACGTACAAAGTCGAACGGATGAACAAAAAAGATAAGACACGTGCACACACGTACACACAGAGAGAGAGAGAGAGAGAGAGAGAGAGAGAGAGAGAGAGAGAGAGAGAGAGAGAGAGAGAGAGGAGAGAGAGAGAGAGAGAGCGTGTATAGAGAGAGAGAGAGAGTAGAGAGAGAGATAGAGAGAGAGAGAGAAGAGGAGAGAGAGAGAGAGAGAGAGGAGAGAGAGAGAGAGAGAGAGAGAGAGAGAGAGAGAGAGAGAGAGAGATATATATATATATATATATATATATATATATATATATATATATATATATATATATATATATAATCGCCAGGTAAACGCCAGGTACCCAGCATGGCCTAAACATTTGAGTTTAAAACAACCCACTTTTTAATCTCTCCTCAGTCAGAGTTGAAGACCTTGTGGTGGTCGGAGGCAAGTGGGTCCAAGTTGCCGCAGCAAGATCCGGAAGGCTCGCTTGGTGGCTTCCAATCGGCACCTGGGTAGGTGAAGAGACATTGCCCTGGAGGAGAGCGTCTCCCTTAGTGAAAGCGAGGAACGTAGCTAAGGAAGTGAGGAAGTGAGGAAGAGATCGGACAGCCTCAGGCAATTTATTGCTCTTAGGGCTTTGAATACTTTCAGCACGTCCCTCTCTTTCACTAAGCCATCAACCTGGGCCAGCCTAAAGACTTCAGAGTCGGTGTTATGTGCTGGCTGCGTTTCATGCCAAAGACCATCCTGACGGCAAAATTTATAACTTTTTGAATCCTATGCACCTGGAACTTGATCTAATAACCCCATACGCAAGGACAGTAAGCCATATATGGAAAAACGTGGGCTTTGATAATGATTTTGGAGCAGCAGGTGTAAAGCAATGGCTGAGGATATGCAGCGAGATTAGAATTCTTCTTCATTTTGGCACGAACTTTGGCGACATGGCGTTTTTAATCAAGCGTGTTGTATGTATATGTATATATATATATATATATATATATATATATATACAGCTGTGTGTGTATGTGTGTGTGGCGTGCGTGCGTGCGTGCGTGCGTGCGTACGTGTGCGTGCGTAGTGCGTACATGCGCGCACGCGCCTGTGTGTCTGTGTCTGAGTACAAAATTTGCTCGTGGCATGCATCACTGCGGAAAAGAGCAGAAAAGAGCAAAAGAAAAGCACTGATTGAGACTGAGTCACCGATACTGAACATGCCGGTAAATACCTACTCTCCTGTGCCTTGAATCTGTGCGTTATCCAGTAATCTTGTCCAGACGAGCAATTTCCGGGCCATGACTTCCACGCAAAAGCCTCGCAAGATTACCAACTTCCTTGCCTTTGTAACCCCATCTTCGCGAATTGTTGACTGCCCATGTGACGCACGCAGGGAGGAACCGGACCTAATCTTCGCGAAACGAGGATATCTGCGGGGCGTCGGCCTCCAACGCTTATGACGTCATCAAGCGGATTTGATAACCCAGTGACGGCATGTCGCGGCCATGGTCAACATCCCCTGCGCCAGCCGCCGAGTCACCGTTGGCGCCGCGCCGCGCGCAGCGTCACGCAAGCGGCCGCGCTTGGCACCCTGTAAAGACAAGGGACGGGAGCGGCTCGGGGCGTAGCATTAAGCGGGTCGACATGCGGGCGGTACAGGCCCCTGTTGCGATTCCATGCCATGTGCAGGGACGCAGCCGAGTACAGGGCTAAGTGTACCACCCCCCCCCCCCCCCCTCCTCGCCCTCCCCCGTCGCCTCGTGGGCCAAGGGATCTACACCAGACACAGGGCAATTTTGTAAGAATTGTCCCAAATTCGTAAGATTTTACAGGCAAAATGTGGTATTTGCACTCCCCTTCCCCGATGAGCTCTAATTTGCCAGCGTTTCTTGCAATGTGTATGAATGTGCCTTGTTGGGCATGGGAGGACAATAGCTTGTTGAACAATTACTCATCGAAACGCCCACCACAGCAGTCTCTCTGTCAACGCTTGCTCTCCCCGCGTCATCTGAAGGCCAGTGTTAGGGGCTTCAGGCGGCACTTGAACCTCACGTGCGACGGGCTCATGTATCTGAATGCAATCACAGTGCGTCGAGCCAGCACTGATCGTCGTCGCATGATGACGCGGCTGAATCGTCTTCGTGGACAGCATCACGACACGCCGCCGATGTGCATACCGTTACAGCAGGCGCTGCCAGCTGGGGAGACTTCCATGGCCTTCTTGGACACGGCCGCCAGGGTCATCAGTGTCGAGCCGTCATAGCAGACAGTCAAGGCGGCAAGTGGCAAGGTGACCCTAGGCTGAGGTCGTCCAGGACGGAGCCGAGTGCTACAGTCGCAAAGCGGTCGTGATTTGACCAGTCTTCAGTTTGTTGGAATGCTCGTCCAGCAGACTGGGTCGCGGAGGTTGGTGGCGTCGGCGCAGGCTGCTCGGCAGGGCAGCCCCATAAGTGCTGAACACACCACAGCGCAGCTCCGCTGCACACCCGTTAGCGGCGCCGGGCGGGCGGCCGCCGCTCAATCACCGTTCAATTCGGCTGAGCGGTGGACGCTCAGCCACCCCTCAGTCTCAGCGGTGGACGCTCAGCCACCCCTCAG
>NW_023596461.1:38080072-38266656 GCF_011947565.3 Pollicipes pollicipes | reverse complement strand
GGCGCAACGCTTCTCATCAGCAGCAGTGTTATACGCCTCATGAGCCGTTAAACACGGACAGCTATCTTATCATCGCAACAACAGGTACGAAGCTATGGAAACTGCAAGCCAACGCATAACGACATTGCCAGGGGACATTAGCCACGGTAGGCGTCCCGGCCGATGCAATGTACTGCCGCCTTCAGCGCCGCCTGACGCCGCTCCCACAAACGACCCCAGCGTAAACTTAACGCCAGCTGCGCGCGCAGACGAGCTGTGTCTTCAGCCACATACGTCTGTCCGCCACGCTGCGCCCAAGTTGGGCCACAATATACCGTTCCTACCGTGATATTTCAGGCTGTTGCAGCAGTATATGCACGTCCGTGCAGCAGTGACACGCGTCCGCAGCCTACACCGGGACGCGGCAGTCACTGTCTAGTGCTCGCAATGGGCTGGTCAAGGCCGTAGCAGAATAACGTGGACTCAACCACAGCAGTCAGGGCTGCGATGGTCATCTCGTGCGCGCACGGCTTAGCAGTGGAATACATGACGTCGATGCGCAGCTGTCGGCAACGGGTGATCCAGGGGCCAACCAACGTCCACGTCCCAGCAGGAGAACATATGATAGCGATCTAACTAATCCGCAGCGCAGTAATGTGTGTCTTGGCAGCCGTATGAGAAGTTCAACGCAGCATCAACAGCATCATTAACCATTCCCAACAAGTCTATCAAAGCTGTTGTAGAAAAAAAAACTGTTGTTTGGGCTTGTAGACCCACAGTTCAAGCACGTACCACCAATGTACAAAGTTCAAAGCTGTACCAGCGAAACACGGACCGGCGGACCCGGTCGCAATGAGTCACGGGGGACAAACTTCTCCAACTCCAAAACACCAAGCTCGCTGGGAGAGCTTTCCACTGAACTCGCCACACTTCCCCTGAGGCTGAACGAGCGCCACGCCGCTGCCTGACAGCTCTATTTGTATGCTAACGTCGTCAACACCGCCCTGAGCGTGCCGGCCGCTTTTTAGTGGCGCTGGCCGCCGTCAGCGGCGTCAGCAGCGTCCGCGGCGGCGCCGCAGCGGCGGCCCGGCTGCGTGCCGGGCCAGCCGGCAGAGGCGGGTCCAGACCACACACGGGCGCGTTCCGCAGTCGAGCTCGCGGCGCGCCGTCTGCACGCCCGACATTCGGAGACAGCTGGCGTGGCATCCCGACAGTAGCTACCCTTCACACGCACCCTTCAAGACATCATGTTTCACGGCACCAACGCACCAACGCTCCTGAGGGCATTTTCATCTGGACTTCCGTAGAACGCCCGGCCACGTCCCCTAAGAGCACGTGAATGGCCGTCTCCCGCCAGACGAACGGAGCAAATGGCCCACTCGGCAGAGCGGCCGTCCCGGCCCGCCGGCCGTGGCCACATCCGGGCAGCAGCGATCGCTCGTCAAGCAAGCCGAGTCCCTCGCGCCGCGCCGCGATGCCGCCCGCGCACAGCCCACACCGCCACCGTTTGAAGCCCGCGTAAAAAACGCTCCAGTGGCGCGCGCCTGTGGCCGTAACCGAGTTTGATGCGAAAATCGATGGCCGCGGCCGGGTCGGCGCCAACCGCGCCGGGCGCCGGCTTTCCACAGCGGCGGTTAATGAGGCCGGAACGGTCGCGTAATTGGGAGACGAAGGCACCGTCGGCGACTCTCCGCCGCAAAGGCACCTGGCAAATGAGCGCCGCTGTCGAGATGGCCGACGAATCAGAGGGATTTCCCAGGCGGCGGCGGCGCGCTCGCGGATATTTCGGTGGAACTGCGGATTCTGGTTCCGGCTCCACACCCCCGGAGCCGAGTCTGGCAGCCGCCGAGCGCGACGCAGCGTCAACAGCCGACCCCAGGAAGAGGCTTTTGCAGCCGATAAACCCAATAGAGAGGCGCCCGGGCGAAGCTGTTCACGCGGTTACAAATGTACGATATTACACTAGTTCGGCACTCCCGCCCCTCCTGGAAACATACTATCTGTGGAGGTACCTTGTTGTGCGAACATTGATTTTAGAAATGAAATCACCAGGATGGATGTGCCCAAAGGAGGCCGTGCTGGAGATGCGCAGAGGCCGTGCTGGAGATGCACGGAGATCGTGCTGGGGATGCGCAGAGGCCGTGCTGGGGATGCACAGAGGCCGTGCTGGAGATGCACAGAGGTCGTGCTGGATACACAAAGGTCGCGTTGAGATGCACAGAAGCCATGCTGGTGCTGCTGAGATGCGCAGGGGACGTGCTGGAGATGCACGTGCTGGCGATGCACAGAGGTCGTGCTGGAGATATACAGAGGTCGAGCTGGAGACGCACAGAGGTCGTGCTGGATATGCACAGAGATCGTGCTGGAGATATACAGAGGTCGTGCTGGAGATGCACGGAGGTCGTGCTGGAGATATACAGGGGTCGTGCTGGAGATGCACGGAGGTCGTGCTGGAGATATACAGGGGTCGTGCTGGGAGATGCAGGAGGTCGTGCTGGAGTATGCAGGGTAGTGATGAGGAGATGCACGGAGGTCGTGCTGGAGATATGGGTCAGGGTCGTGCTGGAGATGCACGGAGGTCGTGCTGGAGATATGCAGGGGTAGTGCTGGAGATGCACGGAGGTCGTGCTGGAGATATGCAGGGGTAGTGCTGGAGATGCACGGAGGTTGTGCTGGAGATATACAGGGGCCGTGCTGGAGGTGCACGGAGGTCGTGCTGGAGATATGCAGGGGTAGTGCTGGAGATGCACGGAGGTTGTGGTGGAGATATACAGGGCCGTGCTGGAGATATGCAGGTGGTAGTGCGTGGAGATGCACGGAGGTTGTGCTGGAGATATACAGAGGTTAGTGCTGGAGATGCACGGAGGTCGTGCTGGAGATATGCAGGGGCAGGGGGTAGTGCTGGAGATGCACGGAGTCGTGCTGGAGATATACAGGGGTAGTCTGGAGATGCACAGGGTCGTGCTGGAGATATGCAGGGGTAGTGCTGGAGATGCACGGAGGTTGTGCTGGAGATATGCAGGGGTAGTGCTGGAGATGCACGGAGGTTGTGCTGGAGATATGCAGGGGTAGTGCTGGAGATGCACGGAGGTTGTGCTGGAGATATGCAGGGGTCGTGCTGGAGATGCACGGAGGTCGTGCTGGAGATATGCAGGGGTAGTGCTGGAGGTGCACGGAGGTCGTGCTGGAGATATGCAGGGGTAGTGCTGAAGATGCACGGAGGTTGTGCTGGAGATATACAGGGGCCGTGCTGGAGATGCACGGAGGTCGTGCTGGAGATATGCAGGGGTAGTGCTGGAGATGCACGGAGGTTGCGCTGGAGATATACGGGGGCCGTGCTGGAGATGCACGGAGGTCGTGCTGGAGATATGCAGGGGTAGTGCTGGAGATGCACGGAGGTTGTGCTGGAGATATACAGGGGCCGTGCTGGAGATATGCAGGGGTAGTGCTGGAGATGCACGGAGGTTGTGCTGGAGATATACAGGGGTAGTGCTGGAGATGCACGGAGGTCGTGCTGGAGATATGCAGGGGTAGTGCTGGAGATGCACGGAGGTCGTGCTGGAGATATACAGGGGTAGTGCTGGAGATGCACGGAGGTCGTGCTGGAGATATGCAGGGGTAGTGCTGGAGATGCACGGAGGTTGTGCTGGAGATATGCAGGGGTAGTGCTGGAGATGCACGGAGGTTGTGCTGGAGATATGCAGGGGTAGTGCTGGAGATGCACGGAGGTTGTGCTGGAGATATACAGGGGCCGTGCCCTGAGGTCATCCAGAGGCCATAAAATATCCATTACTGAAGAATGACTCCATCAAAATTTGGTCCCAGGTATGCTAATTTGCAATACACGCCACGACGGTGAATAAATCATGGTGACACACATGATGCAAATACCGGCAAGGTTTTCAGTCGCGTAGTCGATAACCAGTTGCAGCCTGTGAGGAAACAGCCCGCTTCAAAGGATACTATCAAAGTAATTGAGCACACTTGCCACTGTCGAGTCCTTTCCTCACAGCAGGCTCAGCTTACACATATTCTGACGCAATGTCAGGCCCTGCAAAGCTACATGCAGAACGTGAGAACTTCTTACCGTGTTCTTACGGTGCGTAACGGTGATAAGATAAGTTACCCTTGCGCCCAATCTGGCATAGATCTCCCCACATTACGTAGTAAGGTGATACGACGCTGTCAACACACGCATACGGTAATACTAGAATACGGCAATGACAGTAGCCGCGCGCCTTCACTGATAAAAAAGAGCAAATATTTAGTCCGCGCACAACTAACTGCGCCGTGCTCAGGATGACAACTGCAGCCTGGCTTCCTGTCTGTGACTCGGTCCGCGCTCGCAACACAACACCACGTTCAAAACAACGGCTTCGTTGGATCTTCAGAGGCTGTGTGGTAAAGCTGTGCGATACGTCAGTGCCTGGAAAACAGATCGGCCCCGCGCACTTTGTATCTGGCCGGGCGCCAAACAGTCAACAGAGCCCCGTGCACGATACCGCGCCGCTACAGAGCGCCCACTGCCACCGCGGAGGCGCCGATACAGAGTGCCCACCGCCACCCCGGAGGCGCCGATACACAGTGCCCACTGCCACCCCGGAGGCGCCGATACAGAGCGCCCACTGCCACCCCGGAGGCGCCGATACAGAGTGCCACTGCCACCCCGGAGGCGTCACTACAGAGTGCCCACTGCCACCCCGGAGGCGCCGCTACAGAGTGTCACTGCCACCCCGGACGCGCCGCTACAGAGTGCTCACCGTCACCCCGGAGGCGCCGCTTCAAAAACCCCACCGAAGCTGGCGAGTGTCAACGCTCGGCACCTGCAGATGGGCAAGCCAGCCTCGGGCCAGACGGCGCGATAAGACGACGGTTACCGTAATACCGGCGCCACGTCTATAGCAAGCAGCAACTCAGCAAAAAAGCGATTAAGCGGAGAAAGCCAACGGAAAGACCAACTTTGGTGCCGACTATTCGTGCGCAAGAAAAAAAATAAAGAAGCGCCGGTGTACCTGACGCCTCAGCGTGCTGCAGACACGAGGGTGCCGACACGTCATTACATGCAGAACGTGGGGCAGACGTCAATCCGCCAGGTCAGGTCAGGTCAGGTCAGGTCAAGGTCGAGTCGAAGTCAGGTCAGGTCCAGTTCCAGGCAGGGATTCTGGGCGCTGTGCCCTGTCAGCGGTATTCGGGTGGGCGCGGATCCCCGCTCACCTGTCGCCGGCGTGTCGGCGGTGCCCGGCAGGCCCGGGAGGAAGTGCTGGTACAACCGCCGCTCGTGCTCCATCAGCTGGTGCCGCGACTCCACCTGCCACAGCACCCGCTCCAGGTCCATCACCAGCTGGGGAGGAGAAGGTGTGTCACCAGACTATCACCAGCTGGTGCCGCGACTCCACCTGCCACAGCACCCGCTCCAGGTCCATCACCAGCTGGGGAGGAGAAGGTGTGTCACCAGACTATCACCAGCTGGTGCCGCGACTCCACCTGCCACAGCACCAGGTCCAGGTTCATCACCACGTCCGAGACTTCTTCGCCATCTGTTTGTGGGAAGTGCGAGACTAGACCCGCAGTGCTCAAAACGCGTCGAACACGCAGTCCAGAACGGAGCGCTATATCTTATCTCCGCCTCGTTATTACGAAAGAAAGAACCGCCTCTGTAGTAACGGCAACCTTCCTTGTTTTTTTTTTAGCCAGCTTCTTTGTGGGAACATCTAGCAAACAAGACCAATCAAATTCCCGTCATCCAGTTTTTTTTTAACTACGAAAGTTTGTGAGTGTGTCAGCAAAAGCACGGCGAGTCGTCAACAGCTAATTCATCCTCCTGCTCTCTGCAGCACGACCGCAGTTCCCGCTCTCCATGCCCCTTCCCTCCCCTGCCGGAGCAGCCACCCACACCTGATATGACACTTCTCCTTTTCAGGGACTAACGGAGATTGCATTCGGTAGCGCCTCAGCGAGCGGGTCGAAGATTAAACGGTCCCAGGCTCTGTTACGCCAAGTTGGAAATGTCAACACCTCCCAGACTGCCAATCAGAATCCGAAGCGGGGAAATCCCAACATGCCGCACTAGGCACGCCAACAAATCAGCAAACGCCGCTGATTGCGACAACAACGTCATAAACTTAAGAATGACGCGGTCTGCTGACGCCCTACACATTTCCCCCCACGCATCAGTTACGCCGTGACCTTTGTCAGTTCCACCGCGACCTTTACGCCCTCGCCGTGGGGAAGGCGACCGCCGCCGGAACCGGGTCAGGCCGGCGCCGCGCCGCAGCGAGAAGGCTACAGTGACGCAGACTTGTACCATTTTAAGCGTCGGGGTTAGAGGACGGTCAGTTAAAAGTATCTAGGCGGTCATCTACGGTGTGGGTCAGTGGTGCGTACCTGGTGACTGTTCGACAGAACGGTTGTCAGTTAGGAGTATATATGCGGTCATCTACGGAGTGGGTCAGCGGTGCGTTCCTGGTGACTGTTCGACAGAACGGTTGTCAGTTAAAAGTATCTAGGCGGTCATCTACGGTGTGGGTCAGTGGTGCGTACCTGGTGACTGTTCGACAGAACGGTTGTCAGTTAGGAGTATATATGCGGTCATCTACGGAGTGGGTCAGCGGTGCGTTCCTGATGACTGTTCGACAGAACGGTTGTCAGTTAAAAGTATCTAGGCGGTCATCTACGGAGTGGGTCAGCGGCGCGTTCCTGATGACTGTTCGACAGAACGGTTGTCAGTTAAAAGTATCTAGGCGGTCATCTACGGAGTGGGTCAGTGGTGCGTACCTGATGACTGTTCGACAGAACGGTTGTCAGTTAAAAGTATATATGCGGTCATCTACGGAGTGGGTCAGTGGTGCGTTCCTGGTGACTGTTCGACAGAACGGTTGTGAGTTAGAAGTATCTAGGCGGTCATCTACGGAGTGGGTCAGCGGTGCGTTCCTGATGACTGTTCGACAGAACGGTTGTCAGTTAAAAGTATATATGCGGTCATCTACGGAGTGGGTCAGTGGTGCGTACCTGGTGACTGTTCGACAGAACGGTTGTCAGTAAGAAGTATATATGCGGTCATCTACGGAGTGGGTCAGTGGTGCGTACCTGGGACTGTTCGACCAGAACGGTGTCAGTTCAGAATTTTTTAGAAGTATATATGCGGTCATCTACGGAGTGGGTCAGTGGTGCGTACCTGGTGACTGTTCGACAGAACGGTTGTCAGTTAGAAGTATATATGCGGTCATCTACGGAGTGGGTCAGTGGTGCGTACCTGGTGGACTTGCTATCGACTAGGACCGTTGTGAGTTAGAAGTTATCTAGGCGTTCACTCTACGGAGTGGTTCACAGTGGGTGCGTACTGGTGACTGTCGAAGAAACGGTGGTCATTTAGCAGTTAGAAGTATATATGCCGGTCATCTACGGATTGGGTCAGTGGTGGTACCTGTTGAATTGTTTCGACAGAACGGTTGTCAGTAACCGTATCTAGGCGTCATCTAAGGAGTGGCAGTGGTGCGTTACCTGGTGACCTGTTCGACAGAAACGGTTGTCAGTTAGAATTTATATGCGGTCATCTACGGAGGGTTCAGTTGTGCGTACCTGGTGACTGTTCGACCGGGACCGTTGGTGGAGTTTAGACGTATCTAGGCGGTTTATCTAAGGAGGGGTCAGTGGTGCGTACCTGGTGATGTTGACAGACCGTTGTCGTTGTGAGTTAGAAGTATCTAGGCGGTTATCTAAGGATTGGGTCAGTGGTGCGTAACCTGTGGACTGTTCGGAAGGACCGTTGTGAGTTAGAAGTATCTAGGCGGTTATCTAAGGAGTGGGTCAGTGGTGCGTACCTGGGTGACTGTTCGACAGGACCGTGTGTTGAGCTTAGAAGTATCTAGGCGGTTATTCTAAGGAGTGGGTCGTGGTGCGTACCTGGTGACTGTTCGACAGGACCGTTGTGAGTTAGAAGTATCTAGGCGGTTATCTAAGGAGTGGGTCAGTGGTGCGTACCTGGTGACTGTTCGACAGGACCGTTGTGAGTTAGAAGTATCTAGGCGGTTATCTAAGGAGTGGGTCAGTGGTGCGTACCTGGTGACTGTTCGACAGGACCGTTGTGAGTTAGAAGTATCTAGGCGGTTATCTAAGGAGTGGGTCAGTGGTGCGTACCTGGTGACTGTTCGACAGGACCGTTGTGAGTTAGAAGTATCTAGGCGGTTATCTAAGGAGTGGGTCAGTGGTGCGTACCTGGTGACTGTTCGACAGAACGGCTATCAGACGCATGGGCGTGTTTCAAGTGTCCCTCGGCTGTCGGTTTGTTCTTGTTAGCGCATTAAGAGCGGGCCGCGTTCGGGGTGTGCATGGTAGCTGCTGAACTGCCGGGCCTGCATGCCCAGTGCACGAAGTTTTTCATTGCAACCAATATTAGAAAGAACTGGTTGCAAACGCCGTAAACGCCGGTTGGCGGCGATCTTAGAATTCGTCTCAAACCAACTACAAGTACGACCCCTACCTGCGCAATAAACATCGTGTCTGTCTCTCGCCCGCTGTCGTTATCGCCGCCGCCGCGACGCCCGTCGCCATGCTTACCTCGGAGCGAGACACGTCGGCCTGGAGCCGCCCGCAGAGCCACTCGCAGCGGCGCTTCTCCTGCCGGAGCCGGCGCAGCGCGTCCTCAGAACGGCGCAGCCGGTTCTCCAGGTCACGGCTGGTGCGCCGCAGCCGCTCACACTCGTCCGACGAGCTCTGCCGACGTGGAGGCTCGGCGTGAGTGCCACCGCAGAAGCGGGCTCGTTTCCCAGCCGGCAGAGTTCATCGCGAAACACATATTCGGTAGCGTCACATTGAAGTCGCCAGCTCTGTAGAACGATAACGCGTCGGCGATGCCCAGAAAATGGCCCCGCCCAGGTGACCGGCCACCGGCGTCAAGCAAGCACGTTCCCTGGACGCCATCGGCCAACTCCATTCCAAGACGATCAGTCCCCCCACCTCCCGCTGAGCAGTCGCCGGACATCAAGCCTCCCGCGTTGTCTGACGACTCCCGGAGGGCGCGCTCTCACCTCCAGTGACGCTCTCAGCCTGTTCAGCTCACGGTCGCGCATCGCGAGCACCTGGTTCGCCTCGTCCAGCTCCAGCTTCCGGTTGGCCAGTGCTGCCTCCATTTCCTCCTGTCGCTCGGCCGCCACCTGAAAACCGAACGTTTTTCAATCATGCCATTCAGGCGCGCCGGCCCGCCTCGCCCAAATCGCGCCGCCGGAAAAGGCGGGCCGCCACGGACGGGCCACAAATAAGGCTGGCGGTGGCGAGTGAGGCCGGTCGTCCAGAGGCCGCGGGACCGGCCGCGGCTCAGCACGCGCCACTGATCGCTCGCCCGAGGCGACGGCTGGCCGTCACCGCAGACGGGCCGGAACGGACCCGAGGCGAGGTCGGAAAACGGCTGCGAGTTTTCCCAGAACACTGCTGGAAGACAGCGTCGTGACAGTGGATTAGTCTGCGACTCATGGACGCATGAACCAGTTCCGGGGCGCAATCGTTACTGTACAATACACAACGCAATAACCCACACGACAAGGCCCACATGCGGTAGTGGAGCCCGCCCCCAGGTCCAGAACACTGACGAAAGGATTTCTATGGCAATCGACAAGAGGACAGCCCTATCGGAACGGAATGACGGCAATGTCCAATTTTCACTTCCAAAGCTATGGCAATGTTTCCAATAGGGATGCTACAAGCTGTGTACAGGAACTCATCATGTCAGAGATGTTTTTCCGACAACTCGGTAAAGATTCGGCGCAGCTGTACTTGCAATGACAGAGCCGCAGTTTTTTCATAGTTGGAACTTGGGAATAGCCAATCAGCCTTCAGTGCCTACCCAAAAATGCTGGTATGATCACAGAACCTCGCCCGTGACACCGCACACGTACCACATGCCACTGTGGCCTAACTGTACTTGACGGCCCATGCGAGCAGAGTCCAAGTGGAAAGTTTAGGCAACGCAAATTAAGCATTGTCTTGCGAGCAACATAGAATGGACAGACTTCGGACGGCGGCCACCTCCAGAGGAGAGCGCTTCCAGCCGGTCGGCCGCGTCCGCACCCCACCCGGCTCCACCTATCGACCGGAGGCGAGAAACGGCCTCCGCCGGCCCCCGAGGTCATGCTCACCTGGGGCTCCGGGTCGGCGGGGTCAGGCCGGGTCGCCAGCGCGCCGGCGTGAGCTCGTAACGCCTCGCTGCACCCGGCCAGCGGCGCCGGCAGGTCGACAACCGCCGCAGGAGGGACCGGGTCGCCCGTCTGGATCGCACGCTGAGGAGCGCGCGCCGTTACGGACATGACCGTCACGGCAGTCAGCACGGCGGGACGTGGCGGTCACGCACCAGCCGATGCCTGGGCTGGCGCGCGAGCTGCTTACTACGTGGCGCGCCGAGTGGGCGTGACGTCATTTGCACGGAGATATAATATGTCATTTGCATGTGGGCGCGACAGCAATCTCACAAGCACTGCCACGCCACGCTGCATATGCACGTTTTCATTACACGAGGGCGACTCCCCCCGCTCAACAAAAGGCCAGCCCACTCAGTCCCACGGGGCCATAATACAGCGCCCGTAAAAGCAAACAACCCGCCCGGTGGCTAGTTCCCTCCTCCCATCCTCAGCCGCACGAGCGGCGCGCAACACCGCGTCACGCCACACGGCCGGGCGGCGGCGTCGCCGGACGGTACACGCACCTGCAGTCGGGAGATAGCCTCCTGCTGCCGCTGAACGCAGTCGAGCAGGCGCGCCTGCCGCTGGTCGGCCGCCGCCAGCGCCGCCGCCGCCCGCTCCCAGCGCCCCCTTCCGTCGACCTCGGCCGCCAGGAGGCGCTGGCCGCGCGACTTCTCGTAGAGTAGCGCGCGCCGCAGCGTGCCGTTCTCTCGCACCAGCGACTCCAGCAGCTCCACATCTCTCAAGAGCGACTCCTCCAACATCTCCGCGTCTTTCAGTGACGACTCTTCCAACAGCTCCGCGTTCTTCAGTGACGACTCCTCCAACAGCTCCGCGTCTTTTAGTGACGACTCCTCCAACAGATTTGCGTCCCTCAGGGACGGTTCCTCCAGCAGCTCCGCGTCCCTAAGGGACGATTCCTCCGGCAGTTCCGCGTCTTTCGGGACCGCATCTTCTCCTGGGTGCCCGTCCCAAATGGACACTTCGTCGATCAGCTCGGCGTGCTTCAAGGGCGTCTTCAGTCGCTCTGATTCTTGCAGTAGTGGCTCCTGTAGTGTCTTGGAGTCCTTCAGCAGGGCTTCCTCCCGCTGTCGGCCACCCCTCAGGGGCACTTCTTCATCGGCCTCGATCTGAACCGAAACTGTACGCGGCATCTCGCTATCGTTCACGGGCGCGCCATCCAGTAGGCTCATATCGAACCGCGGCACTTCCGGCACCGCTGCCCCAGCCGAGGGCGTCGCCGCCAGGGGTGCTTCGATCGGGCTGGGCGTCGGCCGCAGCTCGCTGACCTCCACGTCGGCGACTGACCGCTCCCAGCGCCCCGGCAGCGCCATCTGCAGCAGGTGCGGCTCCGTCAGCGTCGGTGCCTCCGGCGCCGGCCCTGACTCCCCCCAGGCCGCCGGTTCCCGGTCCAGGCCGGCCGGCAGCCGGGGACCGGCGCCGGTGCCGGGAGGCACGCCCAGCCGCCGCCAGTCGTCCGCCACGCGCGCGAACAGCTGTTGGAAGCCGCGCACCAGCCGTTGGTGCAGCCGCAGCTGGTCATGCAGTGCGTCGCGGATGTCGGCGCTGGCAGCCAGCTGGCCCTGCAGCAGGCGCACCTCGTATGACGAGTCGATGAGCACGATGGCGGCCGAGGCGGCGGCGTTCTGGTTGACGGCAGTCTGCAAGCCGCCGTGCAGCTCGGCCAGCTGCCCGGAGACGCGCTCCTCCAGCGCCAGCAGCTGCTCCTGCTGCCGCTCCGAGGCCAGCAGCGCCGCACGGATCGCGTCGTCCGCCTCCAGCGCTCGGTCCACGGCTCCCGAGCCGACGCCGCTGTGGTCGGAGGGTGGCGAGGTCGGCGCGCCAGGAACAGCGGGCGACCCGAGTGATGGCGAGGCCCGGTCTGTGGCTCGCCTGAGGTCTGGCGAGGCCGGGTCTGTGACTCGCCTGAGGTCTGGCGAGGTCGGGTCTGTGACTCGCCTGAGGTCCGGCGAGGCCGGGTCTGTGACTCGCCTGAGGTCTGGCGAGGCCGGCGCGTCTCCGCGGCCCCCGCGGCTTGACTCTTGAGTCTCCGAATCCCGCCGGCCCGAGCTCCGATTGCCGGAGTCCCGCCGGTCCGAGCTCCGACTGCCGGAGCCCCGGCCGGCGCCGCCGCGGTCTCGCCGCTGCAGCTGGCGCCGCAGCAGCTGCCGGTCGCGCTGCGCGGCCGCCAGGCGGTCGCAGAGCCGACGGACCAGCTCGGCCACGGCGCCCGACGGCTGCAAGCGACAGGCGCCGGCCGGACCTCCCGCCTCCTCTGGCGCGGCCGGCTTGGCGGCCAGCACCAGACTCTCCAGCTGCGAGAGCCGCGGCTCACTCAGCGCCGTCGCTCCCGAGAGCGTGGTCAGTCCAGAGTCGGCCGTACTCCGCTGCGTCGCCGGGCCAGAACCGGCCACGGATGTCAGCTCAGCCCGCTCCGACGTGAGCACAGGTGCCTCCTGCACCGGGGAGGTCATTGAAGGCACCTCTCGCTCTGGCGGTGTCAAGCCGCACACTGGAGAGCTCTGAACCTGCCAGTCCTTCTCTGGTGAGGTACGACCCTGCATCTCCATTCTGGATGAGCTCAGCACCTGTATGTCCTTGCTTGGAGAGCTCAGTCCCTGCACCTCCCCCTTCAGCGGGCCCGCGCCCAGCGCCTCCTTCCTCGGCGAGGTGACGCTCCGCACTAGCAGGCATGCCCTCAGCTTCTCCACCTCGGCGTCAGCCGACGCCAGCTGGGCGCCCGTCTCGCCCACGTACCGTTCGTGCGTCTCTCGAAGCATGGCGCGCTCGCGCTCCAGGTCGGCCACGCGCCGCTCGGCCTCCTCCAGGCGGCGCGACACTGTCTCGGCGCGCGCACGCTGCCTGATGGCCGCGTTGCTGGCGTCCTTGGCGGCGGCGCGGTCGGAGCGCAGCTCCACCCCCGCGGCGGTGAGCTCGGCCAGCCGCTGCTGGCTGGCGGCCAGCTCGGCCTCAGCCGCCGACAGCTGGCCGCGCAGCTCCGCCGTTGCCGCCTCGCTCTCCTGCAGGCGGACGCGCCGCTCGTCGTCAGCGGAGGCGCGGTCGCGCCGCTCCGACTCCAGCGCCCGCTGCAGCCTGTCTCGCTCGCCGCGGGCCGTCTCCAGTGCCTGCTGCAGCCTGTCTTGCTCGCCGCTGGCCGTCTCCAGTGCCTGCTGCAGCTTGTCTCGCTCGCCGCTGGCCGTCTCCAGCGCCTGCTGCAGCCTGTCTCGCTCCCCACTGGCCGTCTCCAGCGCCTGCTGCAGCTTGTCTCGCTCGCCGCTGGCCGTCTCCAGCGCCTGCCGCAGCCTGTCTCGCTCGCCGCTGGTCGTTCCCAGCGCCTGCTGCAGCCTGTCTCGCTCGCCGCTGGCTGTCTCCAGCGCCTGCTGCAGCCTGTCTCGCTCGCCGCTGGCCGTCTCCAGCGCCTGCTGCAGCTGGGCCCCCCTGTGCTGCAGCTCCGCGGCGGCTGTCTTATGACGGACCAGTTCGGCGTTCCACTGCTGCACGACCCCGCTGGTCTCACTGGCCTGCTGACTGGCGGCCACCAGCTGCTGGGAGAGTGAGTCCCGCTGTTCGGCTGTCTCCACCAGCCTTCGGTTGAAGCTATCCCGCTCCTGGACCGCCTCCAGAAGCTGCTGGCTTAGGTTGTCTCGCTCCTGACGTGTCTTCTTCAGCTCCTGATCAAGACTGACCCGCTCCTGTATCATCTCCGTGATCTTCTGCTCCATCTCCTCGCGCTGCTGGCTCGCCTCCTGCTGCTGCCGTTGACTGGCAGTTTCTTTCTGCTGAGTCACGGTCTTGATATCTTCCTTGAGACTATCCCGCTGCTGGGCCATTTCCTTCAGCTGCTGGTCCAGAAAATCACGATTGTGAGTCACCTGCATCAGCTGCTGGCCGACCTGGACCTGCTTTTCTACTGACTCCACGAGCCGCTGGTTGATCTGATCCCTGTGCCGGCTCACTGATTCCAGCTGTTTGACGACATCTTCCCGCTGCTGGTCACTCGCCTTCCACTGCTCAGTGATGTCAAGATGTTGCTGCTTTAAATTCTCGACTTGCTTGGCCATTTCAGTCTGCTGTTCGCCCGCCGCGGCCAGTTGGCGGACCAGCTCATCCCGCTGCTGATTGGTGGCCGCAAGGGCGTGGCACAGCTGACCACGCTGCTGGTTGGCTTCGGTCAGCTGAGAGCCGGCCTCCGTGCGGACCTGGCTGACAACACGCAGCTGCTGACTCAGAGCACATCGCTCCTCAGCAGCTGACTGTAGCTGCTGCGTCAGCGTGTCGCGCTCCTCAGCAGCTGACAGTAGCTGCTGCGTCAGCGTGTCGCGCTCCTCGGCAGCTGACTGTAGCTGCTGCGTCAGCGTGTCGCGCTCCTCAGCAGCTGACTGTAGCTGCTGCGTCAGTGTGTCGCGCTCCTTAGCAGCTGACTGTAGCTGCTCGGTAAATACGTTCCCCTCCTCACCAGCTGACTGCAGCTGCTGACTCAGAGAGTCGCGCTCCTCACCAGCTGACCGCAGCTGCTGAGTCAGGGAGTCGCGCTCTTCGCCGGCTGACCGCAGCTGAAGACGAGTGTCAGCCAGCTGCTGTCGGACCTCCGCCAGCTGCTGCTGCGTCTCTCTGAGCTGCTGCGCGTTCTCATTGAGCAGCTGGTCGTGCCGGGCGCCGCGGTCGGCCGCCTCGGCCAGCTGTGCCTTCAGGCCGCTGACCAGCTCCAGGTGCTGTTCGCGGCAGCGGCGCAGCTCGGCCAGCTCGGCCGGCGGCGCCGCCTGCCGCAGCGCCCGCAGCTCCTCCATGGCAGCCAGGTGGCCGGAGCTAAGGTCCCGCAACTGCTCCTCGTGTCCGGCCCGCACACGCGACAGCTCCGCCTGCTGCTGCTGCCGCACGCTCTCCAGTTGCTGGACATGCGACGACCTGAACATAAAACACAGCAGCACTGGGTTAGATGCGTACGCGATTAGCTTTCCGGGAGGCCCATGTGGCCAAAAAATAATGATGACAGACAGAATCAACCCTGATTACAGTGATGCACGCACGCACGCACGCACGCACGCACGCACGCACGCACGCACGCACGCACGCACGCACGCACGCACGCACGCACGCACGCACGCACGCCGCACGCAAGCACGCACGCACGCACGCACGCACGCACGCACGCACGCACGCACGCACGCACGCACGCACGCACGCACGCACGCACGCACGCACGCACGCACGCACGCACGCACGCACGCACGCACGCACGCACGCACGCACGCACGCACGCACGCACGCACGCACGCACGCACGCACGCACGCACGCACGCCCGCACGCACGCACGCACGCACGCACGCACGCACGCACGCACGCACACACACACACACACACACACACACACACACACACACACACACACACACACATATATATATATATATATATATATATATATATATATATATATATACAAAAAAGCGGGGAGGCGTAATGGCCGAGTGGTTAGATCCTCCATCTCTCGTCTAGTAGCACCACCGGAGCACTACCGGAGCACCACCGTTACCGCTGATGCTCCAAGAGTGTACGTAACGTCGGCCACGTTCCCCTTAAACAATTTGTAAACAACTTTCATTTAATCTAACTAATCTGCTTGTATACGTGCCCGCGGCCCTAATTTGCACATGCCGGGAACCACTCTTGATGCCCACATGAACATGACTTACGCACATATGACAACAAAGTGCCTTGCATTTGGTTACTCGCCAACCCTGCGAGCAAAAAGTGTCACCGGTCACCGTCAGGCGGCCCGGTAACGGGGCTACTGTATGACATCACTGCTAGTCCAGTGCCAGCTGCTATACTGCTGCCAGTGAATGAGCCGGCGGCCGGTGGTTCGGCCCTGACCGGAGCTCGCTGGTGATCTCGCTGAGCTGTCGGCCGAACCGCTCCTCCAGCCGCTCCGTGACGGCCTGCTCCACCGCCTCCGCCGCCGCTGTCCGGCCGGCCAGCAACTCCTCCAGGTCAGCGATCTGACGGTCACAGGCACGCCGACACACCGTCACAGGCATGCCGACACACAGGCACAAGCACGCCGACACACAGGCACAGGTACGCCGACACACAGGCACAGGCACGCCGACACACAAGCACAGGCAAATCGACACACAGGCACAAGCCCGCCGACACACGGGCACAGGCACGCCGACACACAGACACAGGCAAATCGACACACAGGCACAAGCCCGCCGACACACGGGCACAGGCACGCCGACGCACAGGCACAGGAATGCTGACCCACAGGCACAGGCACACAGGCACGCCGGCACACGGGCACACCGTCACAGGCACGCCGACACACCGTCACAACTACTGGGGTCACGGCGATACAGCGACTACGGGCACCGTCACAACCGCCACAGGCATACCGACGCACCGTCACAACCGCCACAGGCATACCGACGTACCGTCACAACAGTCACAGGCATACCGACGCACCGTCACAACCGCCACAGGCATACCGACGCACCGTCACAACCGCACAGGCATACCGACGTACCGTCACAACAGTCACAGGCATACCGACGCACCGTCACAACCGCCACAGGCATACCGAAGCACCGTCACAACAGTCACAGGCATACCGACGCACCGTCATGACCGTCACAGGCATACCGACTCGCCGTCACGACCGTCACAAGCACACCGTCACCTGGTGTCTGCCAGTCGGGAAGAAGGTTGAGACATCACGCCAGTCCCCCGTATACGGCGTGTAAATGTTACGAATATTTCCCTGACAAGAAATTGCGCGCCCACTACAGGCACTGGCGATCTCTGGTCAACCGTCAGGAGTCAACCGCAAGCGCTACATGCCTCCCACACCATAGCCACCGGCTGGAGGCGTGGACCGAAGCGGCTGTGCGAACAAAACATCACAGCGCGAACGCGCTCTCCGCGAATCAGAGAGCACACATCACTGCGAACCGCCGCCGCGACTTCAGGAGCGCGCGCAGCCGGCTTGCGTTGGGCCGCCGCGCGGGTGCGGAGCTCACCTGGCGCCGGAGCTCGGCCTCAGTGCGGGCGGCGGCGCCGGTGACGGCCTCCAGCTGGCCGGCGGCCGCCTCCAGCTGGGCGGTCAGCTCACCGACCCGACCCTGGGTCACGCTCAGGCTCTCGTCCAGCGTGCTGCGCTCCGACAGACGGCTGGAGAACTGCCAAGCACACAACAGGGCAGAGCGACCGCTCAGGGAAAACTGACGCGCACTGATACCGGCTGAGCGGGTATGCAGAGCCACCGCAGGCGGTTGACGTGGCGCCATGCCCTTTCACGTACGACTGCAGGGCAACACTGCACCCAGGACGCTGAAGTCTCACCGAAAAAGAGAACCGACAGTCAGAATGGCCTGAGCAGCCAGCGCAGTGAGCGCGTGAGCTGACAACACAGGGATCAAAGGCAGTGAAGTCGGAGCACAGCAAACTGTGAGCCGCTGGCGGTCGGTCAGCACACGATAATACCTGAACGGCATCACCAGCCAATTATGGACAGACCCTTCTGCGGCGGCCCGGCTAAAGGCACGGGAGCGGTGCCGGGTGTCCGCGGCACCAGCAGTCCCACCTCCTCCACGCGGCTGCTCAGGTGCGCCTTCTCCTTTGAGAAACTCTCCTCGAGGGCGGCCTTCTCCAGTTGTGAGCGCTCCACCTGCTGACGGAGCGACTCCAGCCGCTCCTCGGACTGCAAGCGCTCCTGCTCCAGCTGACGGCGAGCGCGTTCCAGCTCCTGCGGAGGGCGTTCACGTCGGGCCACGCTCACCGACGGCTCCGACTAACACAAGCCTCGGTCAGGCACAGACGAGACAGGCTCGTGAATCATTGGCACTGCGAGCAATCGCTTTAAAGCAGTGCAAAAAGCAAGATAAGACTGACCGCTTGGTGTTTTACCCTTGCCCCGATAGGGGTGGGGGGGGGGGGGGAGAGTCAATGCACACACACCCCCTCTACGTAGGTTTTTTGGGGGGATACCCCTACGCGATGTCGTGCGATCGCGCCCAAATTTTGAGTGGCCTATGGGGCATCTATTGCGCATGTTTCGACACTAAAAACATGTCCTTAGTACTCCTGACTTCGGAGCACCGACGGTTTTTGAGGAGCCCTGCACGGTGACCTCCGGCCGGCGCGGACGGCGAGCGGCAACTGACGATGGCCCCTAACGCGCGCAACGGACCGACATGGTTACATTAACGGAGCCATACATCGTAAATATATGGTTTAGCAGATAAAACTATACAACATTGCACTCATGATGGAACACGGAGCACGCGTGTTTAAGTTTGCTTTCGCTACGAGCCATCGTCTCGCAAGCACGGGTTGTAAGGCTGCATGAGGGCGATTTTCGGGAAGTTTGACCTTTGACCTGGCCAAATTGGCCCACAAAAATCGAGTCGTTTTAGGCGATTGCTATTTACCGCTGACAGGTATTGCCTGTGGCGGGTTGCAATGGCCGCACTGGAGGCCAGGTGACGTCAGAGGGCAGAGCGGACCGTGTGGAGCATTGCGGCACATTAAACTTTCGCCCCCAAATTCTGCCGCTGAACTGGAACTGCGCGATCGGTTGGTAGGGGCCAAAACTCACATAACAAGCACAGCTTGGCGTGAGCTCTGATCCCAGAAATCCATCCATTCGATATGGTCTGGAATCTTTTTTAATGGGGTCAATTTTTGACCCAGCAAAATAAGATTGATTACCAATCGCGGGATAACTGGTAAGCTCCATCTTCTGTTAGTTCGGAAAGGGCAGTCGGGTCGCGTCCAACCCGCTGTCAGTCTGCGTCATGAAAAACGGCGAATCGGGGCGAGGACTATGCGGTGGTAATTCATGGGAGGATAAATCAAACCAGTCACGTAACAAGTTCAACCGATCACGAACACGTTAAGTAGCAGAGTAATTACCTCATTTTCATGTTTCTGTGAAGACCTTAGTTGTGCTGATGAGGCCTCCGCATTCGCCAAGGCTTGAGTCTTGGCTTCTAGCTCATTCCTAAGACTTGAAATCTCACTGGACTGACTGCTATTGTCAGCATCCAATGCAATTAACTGTAAACAGATCCATGCTATTCAAAGAAAGCATACATATCCTTCACACTTAACTACAGGTGTCATAGCATTATGGCGACCGCAAAATACACCACAAATTACCAGTTAGATCGAAGCTGTGCAACAGTTGCATGCACTTACACAGGGTGGCACATCAAGCCTTCAAAGATTATCTACCAAACTCAAGGCACTATCACAGTATGTACCAGAAACTGGTATGCTCATTTTGTTATTATCAGAGAGGTACCATGTATGCAGAGCTATAGGAAAACTTAATATTAATCATGCAGAGGACAAAAGTCTCAGAGGAATCTCAAGTTTCCTCGCAGGAATGCTTCATCATGCAGCATATAACATCCTAACTGCTATTGTTCCCACCTGATTTTTTATCTTGATGAACTCTGCAGCATTTATGCCTGAAAATTCCTTGTTTCTCAGAAAGGCGGATGTCTGCTGTAACTGTTCCTTGAGAACTGTGATCTCATGTGCTAACTTGTGCGCCTCGTGTTGGGCCGCCGTGCGCAGCTCATCCCTCTGCTGTATGGTCGACTGCAGGCTGGCTGAGAGCTTGGAGATGTACTCATCTCTCTTCCGGATCGCCTCCTGATACTCATGCAGCCTTTGGCTAACCTCACCCATCACAAGGGATTACAGATGCTTCATTTGGATGGCATCTACTTGTAGCTGAAGAAAGAATATACAGGCAGTTAATGTCTTATCTGGCACGCGTACAGCAAATTACTGGCGAGCACTGTCGGGTAACGCAGCAACACAAGTAAATAAAGCATACTATTGTGTTAAACATATGCAGAAGCAACAAGCCAGAAATTAATGAGAGATGTAAGAATTTCCACTTCATGAATGGTTTTAAACAAAAGCCACAGGGTTATTTCGGGTTTTATAACACATGGAGAAATGATAGTTCATTTGGCCTATGGCCCACATCCCGTGGATCCTGGAGGGTCTAGGTTCCAGAGATTCCACATGTGTGGTGTCTCAGAAATCAGAATCGTTCATCCTCATTCTGTTATCCTCCACTCTGTGGCGAAGAAAGGGACCGCTGCGAAGAAACTCTACAGCTGAAAATATGGGTCCTGAGGGTCCTCAACAGAGAGACTGAAGGGTTGACATTTCGACTCGACGCCGTGGAAAGTCCTTCCAACCGCTGACGGAATCTCTGAGGCCAACGCCCCCCGCAAAAGTCGCCTGACTGCGGAGCTGGTGGCCGGGGACTGCGTGATTTCCCAGAGCCTTGTCCGAGCACGTCTGGCCGAGCCGGTCGTTCCACGGTGCGTGCGCGTCCAAATTTCGGGGTCCGGTTTGAAACGTTCCGTATTTTGTTTCATTCATGGACGTTTTCATAAGCCCGAGCTCGGATGCTACGGCGTTCAGATTTTCCTGGCGCAGTCCGGGAGATCTTTGCGTTCAATGCCCACATCTTCGTCGAGCTTTGAAAGTCTCTGGTCTTTTTTGGCACGTTTTTCTGAACAGTTTAGGTGGGTGGCTTTGGGTTAAGGATGTCTTCCGAGCAAGGCTTGTTATGTGACCATGAAGCCACCACCAAAATTACGCCGCCAATTCGCCGAATGTTTTACTCACCCCCACGCCAGACATGCCCGAGAAGAGTTTTACGTGCCGCGCCATGCTACGGTACGGCCGGCCCTGGCCTCGGTTGACCATCGCCCTGTCAGTTACCAGCTGACCCGCCCATGACACAAAATGCGCTTGATGATCTGAATACCCACCAAATGCCACTGGATGGCTAGTATGGCATCTTAACCCAAGACACCTGAGGTCGCAGTAACACTGGTCAAAAGAGCAAAAAGAACTGGGCCAAGCACTGACCCCTTCAGGACCGCACCACTGACTGGCGACCAAAGCAGGCAATAGCCTCCAACTAGTCCCGAACTAACACCAGAGCTTGCAGAGAAAAAGAGGTGGGCAGCCAAAGCAACATCACTCCAAACTTCAGATAAGCATCATCCAAGGGTCATAATGTAATGGTCACTTCAGCTATCAACTACTCAACCATACTTTGAGCATTGCACCAGAGCTTCGGTCTAAAGCCATGCTGATCCTCAAAAGGTTGGCACAAAAATTTCAAGTGCTCTGAGTCAATAAACACAAGAGCAATCCAAGACACTTGCAGCAGATGGCTGCAACCTCATAGGTTGGCAACTGGGTTTTTCTCCTCACTTGTATTAAAAATCAGAACACTGATAAGGGGCACAAAAATAACGGCATGATGCATTCAATACGCAGCAGGCCAATGTATACTCCGGTGCTATTCCACTTGATGATTGTTGCACCAGGTGGCTGGTATATTTTGTTCATTGTCATAGTTCCAATGTCTTGCTTCTTACTCTTTGACAGTCAAGTATTTTTACACTATAATCCGTGAAACCAGACCCAAATTCATTAATGCACTTATCCCAGTTTCTGTCTTGGGACAAGCTTCCACACCCCCACAGGTTTTTGATGCTGCAAGTTAGTTTGCAAAAAGACATAGTTTGCAAGGTGACCCAACAGCTTTTGGCATGATAATCAGATGAGTGGCATCTGGCCTGGAAGGATCAGAGGGTATCATATTGATCAGTTTCTTGCCAGCCATTTTCTTGCCAAACCAATGTCTTCAAGAGCAGAACCCTCACACTGAGTAACCAATGCTGAGATGGTCATGAAGCTTTCAGCATTAAAACATCATGGCATAACTTGCCTGTGCTGGTGACCTTTCTACACATCTTCGCCAGCCAAATGTAATCTTTGGTCAGAAGTTTTTGCTCTCATTGTCACTAATCTGAAAATGGGTTGAGAAGCACTGTCTGGAGCATTTTGTTACCAATATCAATGCTAATGAGGATAAAAGCTTCAACAATTGTTATTTTTCTGCCAATCAAAAGCTGATTCAAATTCATTCACATAAACATAGAAAGGTTCAGAACAAGCTGTACTGAAACTGAACTATAACAGATAGCATAGGTCTGATAAAGCTAGTCAGCATGAGCATTATAATCAGAATGCAGTAAACAGCCCAATGGTTAGTCTTACATGACCAAAGCCAGCACAAATACACACCTTGTGACTTGCTTACTTTTGCATTAGCAAATGAATGGAAGGTATCAGATTATAAATATTTATCTCCAAAGATAAATTGTCTAATCCTGCTGACTGGCAATATTTGTTAGTATTGTATGCTGTTAAGTACCACTCATTTTCACCATGGAGCCCCCATGTGGCATTACATCTAATTAAGAAAGATGGCTTGGTTGTGAAAATTGCTTGAGGGTGGATTGATGTCCTGTGGCATTGAGGCAGATTGGCTAGTACTGTCTGCAGCTGAATTACATTCCTGTGACCAATATTTTAGGTTCAGGTTTCTTATCAGTATTAAGTATAGCTGAGTAACAATGATTTAACTTGAACATAGTCTTAGGCCTTCATAGATGCGGGAACACATATATGTCATTAGAATTAGTTTCAACACTGGTGTTTTTTATCTTTTGTAACTTGATAGCATAGGCATAACACTGTAAAACCAAAATCAAATGTTTACTCATCACTCTTTGGCCACTAGTAAAAGTCTAAACATACAAAAATCAAGCCCTGAGCTATGCCTCTCCAATTTCGATTTTCAAATGAAGGATACATGGGGTAATGCCTAGCCTAGATAATGTCAGTGGCATGGCTATTTACAAAATATGCTACCAGTGGCTTTTCTGTTCCCATACCTTACATTTGCCAGTTTATGAAGATGGGTGCAAAAGTCCCTGATTTAACAAAAATTGCCATTGAACTTCACAAAAACATAGAACACACAAGTACCACACAGACCAAATGGATCTTAGACAAAAACAAAACAAAACAGCACAATAAAAAAATTGTAGCAGGGGCGGTGACAACTATGCCAGCTCGATTTTGATCGGTATTGCACACAAGCACACACTATCCCGCGGCGTTGATCTAAGCATACTGCATTGCTTTCTGGAAAATTAACTGCTGTGGATGACTTATCTCCAGTCACAGAACTTTGAGACAAAACATACATAATACGGAAACCGTTGAGACAGCTACGCGCGCCCCATCGCCAAGCGTAAGTCTACGCGGCTGTCAAGAGTCAACATGAGCAGTAGATGTCTATGTAGCGTCAGATCTGTATGTACATTCCAAGGCCATAGAACAGAGTACATTTCAGTTCTGTTAGGTTGTTGTCGTTGTCGCTGACGGTGATATAAAGTGCAGATCAATATGAGGAAACTTATAACCGGCCATCTTTTCTGACCTTCAATCGGTGTAGAACCCGTAAGCTGTGAGGGTCGAGCAATTTGAGTATAGCCCGTATTTTGGTTTCAACGCTTGAAAAAGTGGCAACATGGCAGGGTCCAGCGCGCGATGCTGATGACGTCAAGAGGGTGTTGTGATCGTTTTGGGGCGGTGGGTGAAATGGAGGGCCAGTGCGGAGCATTGAAATGTGGCTCTTGTGAGTATTTATGGCATTTGGGGGGCGGGTATTCATAAATCTTAACACCAGGTACGGTGAAGGCGATTTCTTCCAATGCAGTAAGCGGATGTAGGGCTACCTAAACGGTTTTGAGTGCCTGCTTTTGCAGCCTCTCTGAAATTTTGGCCATGGGTTTCACAAGTTTTCAAAAAGTTCATATTTGTTATATATAATTCAATAGAACATCACAGAATCTTCAGTCCCTACTTGTGGTCTCCTGCGGGTGGGTAAGGCCTCCAGCATGCTTTATTGCTCCTATTCATTTGCTGGGGCCTCTTTTTGATGATCTGGGGCTTCCTGGTAACTAATAATGCCTGTGGCTGTGTATGGTCCCCTATGGGCAGATATCATAAGGGTGCTCTTTCAGATGTAATGATATGTTCTGTCTTGGTCATCTCAACTGCTGTTGGCATGAAGCCTCTTGAAATTTTAAAGGGAGCAAAAAAATATGTTTTACTCACTGCCCATTACCAAGTGGATGGGGAGGGGCAGCAGCTTCCCTGTTGCTTCCCTTCTTCCCTGGGTGGTGCAGTCTCTTGCTGACAGCTTTTTATTGTAAGGGTTCTGATACTTTCAAATTGGTGATACAAGTGGACACTTCATGCAGCTTGCGTGCACTGCAGATCCCTGTCAGTCTACTCATTTGGATCTGACTTGTCATGAAGGATGGCACCAGGTTGTACAAGAGTTTATGGACAGAGCATATATTGCTATGCCTTTTGGTTTGCCTCCTAGTTCCACACTATTTAACATGTCCTCTGCACAAAGCAATATTGCTGTCTCAAGGTAACATTGGTTTTAGTACACTCCTTCTTTGTGTTGCATTTTTGATCAAAATAACAGTTTGCCAAACCTGGAGATGTGTTTCCCATGCAACTTGCCATGATCAATGTATGACAATGGAGTGCTTGTATATTCATGTAGTTATGTTGCATGTTCTTTCCATGATGCACACCTCATTTCTCGCTGTTTCACAGGTCAGGACTTGCATATTCGGCAACATCTCAGGCAGCAGCACCTACATCACTCAATGCTGATGCCTCTGTATCATGAACAACAGTTTTGGCCGTGCCTTCTACATCTGTGCAGCTTGGCATCACTGTCATAGCAGTCAGACATGGGTGTGAAGGGTCTTTGGAAGATCCTGGAGCCAGTGGGCGAGACCTGCCCCCTGTCAGAGCTGGCTGGCCGCTTGGTGGCCGTGGACCTCAGTGGTTGGGTGGTGGAGGCTGAAACCTCAGTGGCCCTCTCCAAAAATGTCAACCAGCCCTACCTGCGTAACCTGGTGTACCGCACATCGGCACTGCTTTTGCAGCACACACTGCCTGTCTTTGTGCTGGATGGCGAGGCACCGGCGCTCAAGCTAGACGAGCTGGAGCGGCGCCAGGGCGGCCAGCGGGCCGGCACTGGACGGCCGCAGCTGCACGCCCGGCTGCGACGCTGCGCGCGCCTGCTCGACACGCTGGGGGTACCGCACCTGACGGCCGAGGGCGAGGCGGAGGCGCTGTGCGCGCGCCTCGACGCCGCCCAGCGCGTCGACGGCGTGGTGACGGACGACGGCGACGCGGCTCTGCATGGCGCGCGCACCCTCTACTGCCAGTTGAGTGCGAGCCGCACAGGCGGCGAGCTGACGCGCTACAACCTGGAGCGGGTGCGGGCTGAACTGGGCTTGGACGTGCGCCGGCTGCGCCATCTGGCGCTGCTGCTCGGCTGCGACTACCTGCCCGGCGGGCTGCCGGGCGTCGGCGCGCAGACGGCGCAGCAGCTGGTACACCGGCTGGCCGACCGGCCGTTACTCGGTGCGCTGGCCGGCTGGCTGCGCGAGCCGCCGCTCAGCCAGATGCGCGCCGCTGGCGAGCTCGGCCGCCAGGCGAGCCACTGCGTCGCCTGCCGCCACCCGGGCACGGAACGGCAGCACCGGCGCGCTGCCTGCGCCCTCTGCGGCATCGACGCCGGCTGCCTGCCGCGGCCGGAGGCGTCCACCTGCCCCTGCGACTGGCACTGCCAGCGGCGGCTGGCCGACGAGCACGCGCCTGAACTACGCGCCCGCGACTGTGCGCGACGCGCGCCTGACTTCGAGCGGCGCGCAGCGGCAGCGCTGGCCGAGCTGGAGCGGTCGGCCCGGCTGCCGGTCGACCCGCTTGTCTGGAGCCGGCCCGACCCGGACGCCTTCGCCGCCGAGGCCGGCGCCGGGCTCGGCTGGCCGCCGGCGCGCTGCTGGGAGCTGGTGGCGCCGCTGCTGGCGCGCTGGCAGCTGCGGCACCCGGCCGAGGAGGCGCTACTGCGGCCGCTCGCCGTGCTCAGGACGTCCCGGCACCAGCACGTCGACTGTTACCTGGTGAGCTGGTGCCGCGCGCCTGGCGAGGAGGTCACCACGCACGAGCCGCGCCCGCTGATGGAGGCCGCCCACCCGGAGCTGGTGCAGGTGTTCCTCCGCAGCAAGGCGCCCAAGAAGGCGACCGCGCGCCGACCTCGCAAGGTGAAGACTAGAAATGGCAGCGACGCCACTCCAAGCCAACTCATCACTGACTTCTTCCCCACGCGGAAGGGGCCCGGTCGACGAGCGACCTCCAAGCTCGTCAGCCCAGCAGAACGGGGTCAGTCGTCAGCGGCGTGCTGCGAGTCGACGACGCCGCTGCGGTCCGACCAACGGCCAGGTGAGCCCTCCGAGCTCACCGCTGCCGCCGCCGCTGCCCCTGTCCGTGTCCCTGTCTCTGTATCTGTCTCTGGCCCTGTCCCTGCCCCTGTCCCTGCCCCTGCCCTTGCTCCTGCCCCCGCCCTCGTCCCTGACCCTGCCTCTACCCCCGCCCCTGCCCCTGTCCTGCACAGGACCTCCCCGACTGCCTGGCTGAGCTTGGCTTTAATGGGCTGCGTTTGAGTTGTCAACTTAACGTTCTAGTAATATGATAACAAGAGACACACGCGGTTGATGAGTCCGGGCACACGTACTTTGTGCGCCAAGTTTATGGGGCTTGGGAAAGTATCCGCTAGCTTGCGAATGGCGTGCGCTTTCATTAGTTTTAGTATTAATTTCGTCTTCGTATTTTGCATTTTGTAACCAGGTGTTTTGATCCAGGTTATAAATAGGCCTAAACCTGCATTAGTTTTAGCATCTAGTATAGCATCATCATCCCTCCTTGTCATGTTGTATATCTTAACCACGTGTGTTGGACTTGTATACCACTTAAGTCTCGATCTTTTACTTGTTCTGTTGGTCTGATTGCTTGCACTGACCCAGCGCTTTGCTGCTTTCTTTCATCTGGGAAGATTTTATATGCATGGTTTAACATCGACCAAGCAGTCTTTATAGTGTTGCATGCCAGCTGAACCCTGGTGCATAACCGGTTGTTACTGTCGTTTGGCTTTGCTGTTATTATTTTGCTTGCACCAACACAGTGCGTGCAAAGTATGCACCACGCACGCGCGCGGCACGCTAGGGAGGTCTCTCGTGCAGCATCCATTGTGGCCATTTCAGGCCTGGTCCTTCCTGGTGCCGTCCCCGGTCTCGTCTGCGCCGAGACCGACTCCGATGTACCCAGCTCGGTGGGCGACGCCAGCGGCCCGGCCCGGACAGTCGACTCGCGCGCCGTCATCGACTCGCCTCGTTCTGCGCCCAGAGAGGATGGCTTCGCCTTGCACGTCGCGGACAGCTCGGCTCGCTCGCTCAGCGAGGCGGTCTCGCCGCCGGCCGGCGCGGGGAGCGAGGTCAGCGAAGCCAACTCGGAGGCGGAGAAGGACGAGGCCAGCGAGGCCAACTCGGAGGCGGAGGAGGACGAGGCCAGCGAGGCCAACTCGGAGGTGGAGGATGATGTCAGCGAGGCTGATTCTGCAGAGGAGGAGGAGGATGTGCCGGACCTGTCGGCTATTATCGACGCCATCACGCGGACGCACATCTCTGACGCGGCGCTGCTGGTGGTCAGCGACGACGAGGCGGACGCCGCGGCGCCGGCGCTGCATGGCGGCGGAAAGGAGGCGCGCCGCTCCGGCGGTGACGGCGGCGGCCGGGGCAGGTCCCCGCAGCGAGCAGGCCTGATCCCGGGGGCCGAGTCTGTGTGCGCCCACGGGGCGGTGTCGTCCGACTCGGATTGCGAGCGCGGTCGGGGGTGCGTGCCCACACCTTCCGGACGGGACCTGACCGCAGCGGAGACGGCGGTCGACTCGGACAGCGAGACGGAGCAGGAGTATGTGCCGCTCCGCCACCGGCTCACCCTGAAGGCCTAGCCGCGCTCCCCAGCTCGACGCTGGGCTGTGTCCGGACACTGTCGGCCGAACAGGGGTGCGTTTTCTGCTCGCGGAGAGGGGTGCGTTTTAGGCTTGCGTCTCGAGTTACACACGTCCTGCTGGAAACATCGATTCTGTGCTCAGACTCTTGTACCGAGCCGTGCATTTTACGAGTTCACTCCTGCACGGGTGGTCGAATTATGCGTCACTGTGCCTGATTGATTGGCGGATTATACGGATGGGTCGTCGGAGTCGTGGTTTATGCTTGGCAGATATGTGTCCCGCTGTCAGCTCTTCGAATCGTGATTGGTTTGGGAAGGCCTGACTCTCCGCCAGATGCGTATGGTTTTCCGGCGACTCCTACAGGACCCGTGTGGAATTGTTTGCTTTGCTGTGGCGTGTTGCGGCTGGCCGGAGCCAGTGATGTTCGGCGGCAGCAGAGTGCGATTAGGACTTGACGGCGCAGCCAGCTGCCGGGGCTGTGTGGCGGCACCTGCCGCTCGCTCCGGCGGGGAGGGACGATATCGCGGGAAGCCCCCCACGTCGGGGAATTCTCGAATCCCCCGAAGCCGCACCTCTGGTTTCCCGGACGCGCAGCTTGGCCACAGACCTATGGTACCCTGCGCGGTGTTATGGTCGTCCTTGCCGTGGTATCGCGTATACGGAACACCGGCTCAGCACTGCATGATCTGTTCACAGGACGTCATGCTGGCTGTGTCCGGCCCATAGCCAGGAATATGGTTCAGATATGGGGCTTTCTGAAAGAGAACTTGGATACGCTACGCGTTGCAACGTTGGCAGAATGTTCAACGCACCGATTACAGATCCAATCGCATGTGCCAAAGGAATTGTGTCGTCGGATGCTGCGCTGAAGACACGGATGAAGACTGCGTCATGTTGCCGTGTAGGCGGTTACTTGCCAACTGAAGCTTATGTCAGGGTCGGAGACATTGTGAATAGGAAAAGTAGTCGTGACGCGAGATATATGCAGCTTGTTTGATGCATGTCAACGGCCGCTGCGAACAGGACTTTAAACGAACACGTAAACACACATGGTGTAACGTAGCGTGGCGCGTCGGACTCTGCCCAGAGGACACCGGCAGCGCAGAAGGCAGCGTTAGCTGTCGTGTGTGTGGAGTCGCTCAGCGGAGCGGCGGCCCCGCCTGGTCAGCCGCCGAGCCGGGGCGTCTGACCGTGTGACGCGGCCGGCGCGCTTTCTGGCCGGGATTTCTGGCCGCGTGCGCCGCGCGCCCGGCACCGAACCTTGTCCTGGCGGGTGGCGCGCCGGGGCTGGGTCTGGTCCGGCTGCGGCGGGTTGCGCCGCTTGTTTGGGGCGAGGGAGCAAAGCTTAGTGGGGTACACTGGCTGGGATCGGTTCACGCCCCAACGGGGCAGAGTTGGCCCCGGGCGGCCTCCGATGCGAGGACGGCCCGCCAGGGGCAGCGTCCGTGTGGGGTAGGAGCGGTTCAGGACACACTTCTTTTCGTGTCGCGCGAACACAGAGCGCGAAGATAGGTCACTGCTGCGAGGGCTACGATCTTGGAGCTTGGATTCGTCACGAATCTGCATGACCGTGGGCCGGTTAGCGGTTCGAGTTCGCAACAGAGTGCGACGATCAACGTCATGACTGGAGGTCCCATGTGGGTTGGGTCAGGAACCCCCAAATTTGACCACGTTTTGAACCAGGTCTATTGCGTACGCTGCGTTTGGGGCCAGTGGTGTAGCTTCCTATTCAGTTGGGGGCTTCAGCCCTCTCTCCGCCCCCACTTGGGCTTCATGCCCCTAACTTTGGGAAGAATGTTTTGCCAATTCTGGGAGAAACCTGTGTATTGGCGTATTTTTGGGGGGTAGGTTGGGTCATTTTTCACTGTTCGTCCCCGACACATTTTGTGGAACTACGTTCTTGTTTGCGGCCTAAAAAAGGTCCTGGAATCCCCTTCCCCTCTCCCCTGTCCGGAAGAGCAATGTCAGGCGCTGACAAACACTGCAGCACCACAATAATGCTGAAGTCATCCAAATAGATATTTGCTTGTTTGGTATATTTGGTATATTTGGTATATTGCATCGATTTTTTAGTATATAACATGCTACGAAACGCTTGAAAAAAATGGACCCGAGGAACATATCGCGACGATTATTAATATGCAGGCGTCGGAAAACAAGGAGTTGCGTTAGGCCCTGTCAGCATGCACTTGAACCCCACCAGGGGATTTTCGTTGACTGGCTCGCAAGTGGTAACGTGCCATTGTCGAAGCTCAGCTGGCAAGTTTGGCCGTATCATCCAGCAGCACGGCAAACAGGGTCCCGGAAGCGCGCTACGTCTCGGCCAACCAGTTCACGAAGGTCTGCTGGAAAAAGTGACGTCTTCCGTGACGGGGTACCGTATCCATAACACGGGCTATGACAGACCACATCAGGGCCGCGGCGGTGCCAGAGACCACCTGGCATGCGGCACAAGCAACCGTCAGTTAGTTACGAGGAACTTTGCCGTTCGTTTACACTTCTCACACGGTTGCATTGGTTTTTTGTAAAAATAAATTTGCTCGTCCAACAGTTTAGGAGATCTCACACCATGACCAAAATGTCGCTGTCATACGTGGTGACATGGCATGCATCCATATCAGAGCTGCCTTGAGTGCCGCTCACGAACCTGACGCGTAGCGTCGGAGCTTGCTACACATGAGGGTCCCCCAGCAGCGACTGGAAATCGTCCAACCTTGAGGTCCTTAACCACGAAGTCGACAAATCTCGCATTTGGACCATCAGGCTGCATCCGTGACCGCTCTCGCGTATATAGCCGGTTTGAATGGGACGTGCTGTCTCACCTCGGCAGACGTTTTACACGGAGCATTGATCGCCCCGGAACCAACAGTTGCGCCATCTCGAGGGCTGCGGCAGACTTCGGTGCGCTTTGAGAGCAGGAGATGGCCACTGGCCTGGCTCAAAACGGGCTCAGATACACGCTAGCTTGGTCAGACGCTTTAAACGTGATGATCACTGGCCGCTGGCTGAGCTAAATGCTATCTCTGTGGGCGCTGGCAGGACAGCAGTCACCGTGTTTTAGAGAATGACTAGGCCCAGATCTTTCGCGCCCTTTTTTCGCTGGTAGTTCGACGCAAGCATTTTTACCGTAGCACAGTTGTAACGTAAGGTTTCCTACACTTGGCAAGCCATTTTCCGCATTCAGCATGTTTTTGGTCATGCGATCAGTGACATACACCAGCTAATATTATTTGTATCAGTGCTCTGATGGCTGATGGCATGTAATCAAATCAGTGATTTCGACTTATTAACGAAATTTTTAAGACACCGCAAATTATCGAACTCGCCCACACTAAATGCGCTCTTGGGCGGTTTAATATTCACGAATACATGAAAAGGACAAAGGCGATATCTGCCCTTAATTAGTATGTAATTGTACACTACACTTTTCCTTAGACATGCGTTATTCGTGTATCATAAATGTTACGTTCGCAAAACCAACGGAACCCCGCACACCGAGTGCGCAGGAGCTTGGCTTCACGAAAAACGCAGCTCAGGAAGGAAAGGCCTTGAAAACTGATTCTTTGAAATTCAGTGCGCTGAAAGGAAGGATATCAAAGTGTTCAGTTTTGATGAAGAGGACATCTACAGGCCAGCAACGCATTTCTTAAACCTCACTCCCTCCGGCACGTGCAGCTTTTACACCAAACGTGTGCACTTGCCAATGAATGCAGCGCGCTTTACGCTACGGTCCCGCCTTGATCCTCGCCAGTCATAGCATGCATGGATCACCCCGAATAAGAAATACTGTCTGAAACCGCTCCGTACATTGATCCTCAGAGATACTGACTACGATATCACTCCGCATATTGATTCCCAGATCGCCGTATTTCTCCTGCTCGCTATAGGCCGGGTGCAGCTCTGACCTCATGACGCTGAGGTGATCCCGTGTGGACAAGAATTTGGACAGCCGCTGGGAACTCGTCGAGAAGGAAGACATTGAAAATTACGTTCATAGATTTATTACATATACTAAGTTCACGATACATTTCGTCGACAGTGTAACCTCAGCGCCACCGCCGTACCCCGCGGAACTCGACGTGGTAGCTGTTGACACTCCGCGGGTTATTTGTAATTGGGATTCGGACTAAGCTTTGATGTGCATTAAGTTTCGACGGTGTTTGAAGGACACTTTTTACTAGTCAAGTACAAAGACCTCTCCAGATCAACCAGCTGTAAATATTGTTTGATAGAAGGAAAATACTTAGGAATTGCTGTACTTATGTGATTGTGCTGGTTTGGATGAGTCAGATCTGTTGCGGTTGGTCTCATCCGGGTGCTGTTGAGCGTTGTTCAAAGGAAATTTGTGTGGGTAGAACTCTGTAAGATTTGGTGTCGGTCATTTAAATCTTACAAAGGCCATCAGCATATGTCATGAATATAGTATGTACCATTACTTGGATATTTTTTCCAGCGATGGCTGGGCAAAACATCAGACAAGGTCATGGTCATGGTTAAGCTATTTGTGTTAGGCTGAGTTTGGAATACGTTCACCCTCCGGCAGGGGCGGATCCAGAGGGGGAGCGGCACGGAGTCATGGCCCCCTTGGGCCCGGAAGGAGTCCAAAGCCGGCCGAAGGGACCCAAAGCGGGGTGAACAGATGCATTTTTTAATATATTTGCTCAAACAACAAAACAAAACAACACAAAGTTGGACGTTTTTGGGCATCCAGGCGTCCGAGATCAGTCGCAAGCGAAAGTGAAGGGCCCACAAGTAGACAAAAATTATTTTTCACTGATTGATAGGGTCGTGATTGGGGTATCATCAGGTTTATTACGCTGTCTAGAGACCATTTCCTGGGACCTATATGCCCACTTGTAAGGTCGATCGGGGCTCTGAGCCTTCCACGCTGCGTTTACTTTGTTTGTTTGTTTACTTTGTTTGTTTGCTTGTTCTTACAAATGAATAAGCTTAATGTAAGTGCATACGTAGTACGCCTAGCGTTCTAGGGCTGCGCACAATATATATATATATATATATATATATATATATATATATATATATATATATATATATATATATGTATATATATATATATGTACGCATGGATATGTCTATTTTAAAAGAATACTATCTATCTTAGAATCCAATGGCAGGAATATGAACATTTTTGAAGGTGGCCCCACAGTGCCGCGTGGCCCTCCTTGAAATTCTGGATCCACCTCTGCCGTACGGTGACTTTTATCCCCGACGATTTCAAAGCGTGTCAATCTGGAGTGGCGCTATCTTTATATTGTGTGCTCCCACAATAAATTGATGGCTTCGGATTCAACACTGGAACTGAGACACAGATTCGGACCCGATGCATACCCAAACCCAGTCTTCAAGAATCGGACTCGAAGACTCATGAAAGCCGTGAAGATCACTGGACTCTGACTCATACATGCGTAATTTGGTAGCGCAACTCGGGACTCGAACTCAAGATTCATGACACCGGGGCTGGGACTCGCGATCAAACTCAGGTTCTTGGATTCGAGACGCATGCTGGGCCGAAAACATGCTTATTGAACGTGAATTGAAACTAACGAACCCAAGGCGCATTTCAAATAGCACATTATGGAGCTGATGGAAAGATCAGTTGAGACTGGATCCAGACTTGTCGGGCAATGAAGGGAGAGGTAACAGCATGAATACAAGGATGAGCAGCGCTAGTGCTGAGGAGCTGGCTTGGCATGACAGCTGAAAAAGAACTCGTGATAAAAGGCGCGAAATAGAACGGACAGCAGAACAAGAAGTGTGGTTTTAAGACGCATGTCTCACGGGCGCGAGGCAGGGACGCGTTCAGCCAATGGTGTTGCCTCACTGGACAGGAGTAACTGTGATCCCTTCGAGCGGTGCAGCTTTTTTAGGTCATCGTCGTGGCTACATACAGGCGATGTTTGCTAATTGTACTGATACCAATATTTGTTCAGTTGAACAAAACAGAACTGAGTTATATTTCTCATTATCCAAGACAATTCTTGACTTTCTGAGTTAACATTATAAGGCTTTCTCTCACTAGAGAAAATAGGTGACGCGAAAAACACGGGTACAAATCGAATGGCTTGTTTCTTAAGCTCTCTATTAGCATGACAAAAGAGAAGTCGAACCGACATTGACATATGCCGATATAAAAAGGCTTACAATGACGCACCCCTTCTGTTACCCTCGACCCCCCCCCCCCCCCCCCACTTATGCAGAGCTACCACAGGTCACTTGCAGCGAGACCGAGACCCTCAGCGGGGTCTTTAATGACCCTCCGTTACCTCCTCTCCCGTAAAAGAAAAGCAGAATAGCTGATTCATCCTACCATCATGCTGTCAGATAGCAGTCAACCGCTTTTTCCTTTTACGTTGTGAAGGTGATAGCGAGGTAAAAACGGTCATGGGCAGCTTTCGCGGTTCGCCTCCTTTTGCGGTTCGACTTCTTTTGCGGTTCGACTTCTTCGTGGTTCGACTTCTTCGTGGTTCGCCTTTTTTCGTGGTTCGCCTCTTTTCGTGGTTCGACTTTCTGTCGCGGTTCGACTTTCTGCCGCAGTTCGACTGTCTCCCTCGTCATTGCCAGCACGTCATCGGTCCACGTGGGAGCGCGTGCTGGTTCACAAAACCGGTGAAGCCGTTTTTCAGGAACTCGACAACGGTGCCTGTGGTTGGTCTGCCTCCATCTCCACACGCTCATGTGTTCGTGAACGCCCTCCAAATCGTGTACTGTTGCCACGCCGACCGCACCACGTAAGCCTCACTTTGCTCGCCCGGGTTTCCGGGAATGACCCGGTGTTTGTTGACAGTCAGTTACCAACTGGTACACCCGTTCAGGCCCCGATCAGCCGTGTTGCGGTGAAAGTAAGGGGTGCCTTGTGTCTGAGATCAGTTCTTGCTGACCTAGAGGCTACCTATGCCCAATACCAGATGCGCAGCCAGAGCCTTGGCAAGGGGGGCTTGACATGGGGTCCCCTGGTAGTCAAAGGCCCCCCCCAAAAAAAAAATCGCCGGATATGGCCCATTTGTTACTGATGACATGTTTTTCTTCGATATTATCTAACAATATATGTATATACATATATATGCACGCATATACATATATATATATATATATGTTTGTTTATTTATTTATATTTTATAACCGGAATATGGGTCAGACGCTATCGCGATATCAACGCTGCCATAAACCTACATGTGTTAAATGACAGTATGATATAAATCGCCGGTGCTCTTCATTTCGCACTGGTCCAGTAGACTCTTTTTAGACCAGAGGATTCCGCGAATGTAGACTGAAGATCAAAATGGTTCAACAATTTGCATTAGCATGACCAAGCCATGTTTACTTGGATGTGTTCAACGATCTGTCAGAATTGATAAGTGGTAAAAACTACGTGACGTAGTTTTGAGTATGCGTGCTCGCATAATTAAGAAACAAAAACTCGACGCCAGGCGTTGCAGCCCCATAAACCGTGCAGTGCTCTTCGGTTAACATTAAGTAGTGGCCGACAGGTGGACGAAAATGGTGACGCATCTAAAAGAAGTACATTTGAACATTTTTGGCCACCAGATCGTGCCGTTAGAGATATTCTGGGCGTATATGTCACCTGTCCGGTTTCTAGATTGATGGCAATGTCGTATTTGCCTTTACAGCACTGCGGAGTGGTGCTGGACTATCGTGGTGGAACTGGAAGAGTGAGGTATGATCTCTATTTTCCGTGTTGCCGTAGCTGTTGATCTGTCCAGAGGACATCCTCAAAATTTCACAAAAGAAGCATATTGTTGTCTTTAAACTGCACAAATTGATTTTTGAAAGGCATTCAGAAAACAATATTTTACGATGGTCATTACGACCGCCCCCTCGCGCTACTTGCAGCGACCAACATTGTTCGGTTTTGCGAAAACTGCGACCCAGGCCATCGCTTCCCTTGCTCCCCGAGATTACAGGCGCGTCATTGAGACGAAATCAGCTGCTTAAGCCATATGGCGTCGCCAGCCTCCCGCCCTTGTGGAAAGGGCGAGCACCGTGGGGAATCGAACCCTATGCCTGTGGTTTCCTCACCGCGCGGTGGTTAACGCAGGCGCGCTAACCACCACACTATCGGCACCCCGGCGCAGTTTCAAACCTTTTGGCGGTCTTTGTTTCGCTAATTCATTCTGCAAAATATTGAACGTTCTCAGGGAAACTTAAAATGACCTTGTGATTTTTTAGCTCATTTCGACCCACTCCATTCAACAGAGACACCTTATTTTTTCCGGTAAAGAGGGTACAACGGTACCCGTAGGTACAACGCTACAGGGCACATTGTTATTCCCGGTCAAGGGCTACATTGTTACTATTACTACATTGTCATTCCGGGTCAAAAACTATTCTATCCCACCGCGGTGTGTCCTCCGGTCGTCATTCTGGCGACACGGGGTGGCATCCTCTGGCCGATCCGGAGGCCCTTAGAGGAATACGTGATGCGTCTGATTGGTTCGCTCCCTGATGCAGGAGGTCTTCTGACGCGCGCAGTTGCCCCCGGATCGACGCATGGGCCGTCACTAACGCAACAACATCCTTGCTCGCCGCAGGTGGTCAAATAATTGGCACATGGACTCCAGTTGACCTTACCGGACCCATGCTGGAAACGGGTTGGAGGGCCCACCGTTCGGCATCGGGGGCCCTGATTGGCACAGGACTCTTATATTACCTCAATGTGAGCACTCATAAGTTCTTGTCTCCTTCAGTTGTCAGAGGGCCCCGACCAGTGCAAGAGGCCCTCTGCCATTCGGGCTCCCGTCCCCGTCCCTGTTGAACAAATCTCTCCCTGACCAGTTCGAGCCCCTTGCTGACACAGAATGCCCTGTTGGGCACTGTGGGCCCCGGAGCGATACATGAGCGCGACCGATGTAAGTCGCGGGCCTGGCCTTGCGCCTGCTTGGGAAATGGGCCCCCAAAGCTCAGCCCAGCACGGAGCTTATATGCTGCTTGTTGTTCGCGATCCCCGACCGAAATAGAGGAACGCTCTGTCTCATGAGTCCCTGTCGGTGCAAAATATCATATTATTGACATTTAAGATCACGTCCCTATGGGCGGGGTTCTTCATTTGACCTACACCCAGCGCTTCGGACTATTAAGCCATCCCATCGGGCCCTTGGTCTTTGGCCCCGAGAGACCCTTCAGCCGCTCTTCGGGCCCCCTCAAACATCGCTCCGATTCGGGGCCACTCGCCGCCTCAGGAACCCTGTTCGACACTGTGGCCCCTAACTGACACAGGAGCCTCTCATTGTGTCAGGAACCACAACCATTGCAAATGGCGGACCCCGGCCGCGTTTCTGCGTGGGTAATGGGTCTCAAGAGCTCAGTCGGACATGGAGCAGGCTGTTCGGTGTTCGTGGTCCCTGGCTGATGAAGACACTCGCACTGTCTCAGGGGTTCCTAAAACGGTGCAAGAGGACCTCTGACTGATACTTCAGGTCACGGCCCTGAAGGCCGCAGTTCTTTATGCGACCTACAGCTAGTCCTTCGGGTCCTTATGCCCTCCAACCGGGACTTTGATCGCCGTCTACGATGGACCGCCCGGATCCCTCTTCGGGCCTCACCGAACACTTCCCTTGTTCGGCTCGGGGCCCTTGCGAGCACAGGGCCCTCCGTTAAGCGCCGTGGGTCCTTGACAGATATAAGGCCTCAACCAGCGTAAATCACTGGCCCCGGCGTTATTGTTCATTGGGAAGTGGGTCCTCAGGCCCATACCGACACGGAGCCGACTGTGTGGTGCAGTGGTACCGGACCAACATATAGGTCCATATCGACTCAGGGGGTCCCCGATCGGCGCAAAGGGCCCTCCGACCGTTATTTGAGCGTCCATCTTTGCAGGTCTGCTCCCTGAATTAGACTCAGACCAGCCCTTTATACCCTTAGATCTTGCAGTCGGGAAGCCCACTCAGCTCTTCGGGTCTCCTCGAACACTTTCTCTGGTCGACTCGGGGCCCCTTTACAACAAAGGGTTCCTGTTAGGCGCTGTGGGACCCCAAACAATGTAAATTGCTGGCTCCGGCTTTGTCCTCGCTCGGGAGAAGGGCCTTTAGATCCATGCCGCCACGGAGCCGACTGTGCGTTACTGGTGGCGTCTGACCAAAATATAGGCTCTTATCTACTCAGTGGGCCCCTGATCAGCGCGCGGGGTCCTCTGGCTGGCATTGGAGTGTCTCGCGCTGCGGGCCGGGCCCCTGAATGAGGCTTCCGGCGGGAATTGGGGCCATTTGGGCTTCAAATTGGGCCCTTAATCGCAGGTTTCGAGGGGCTCGAAGGGCCCTTCGGAACGTAAGGGGAGGGGGGGGGGGGCATAAGTCCCTGTGCCCTTCTGTCTGCGCTGCTACTAAACACTGACCCGTGCTGATTGTGACCTCCGCCTGATGTGCAGCCCGTGCTGACTGTACCTCCGCCTGATGTGCAGCCCGTGCTGACTGTGACCTCCGCCTGATGTGCAGCCCGTGCTGACTGTAACCTCCGCCTGATGTGCGGCCGTGCTGACTGTGACCTCCGCCTGATGTGCGGCCCGTGCTGACTGTAACCTCCGCCTGATGTGCAGCCCGTGCTGACTGTGACCTCCGCCTGATGTGCAGCCCGTGCTGACTGTAACCTCCGCCTGATGTGCGGCCCGTGCTGACTGTAACCTCCGCCTGATGTGCGGCCCGTGCTGATTGTGACCTCCGCCTGATGTGCAGCCCGTGCTGACTGTGACCTCCGCCTGATGTGCAGCCCGTGCTGACTGTAACCTCCGCCTGATGTGCAGCCCGTGCTGACTGTGACCTCCGCCTGATGTGCAGCCCGTGCTGACTGTAACCTCCGCCTGATGTGCGGCCCGTGCTGACTGTAACCTCCGCCTGATGTGCGGCCCGTGCTGATTGTGACCTCCGCCTGATGTGCAGCCCGTGCTGACTGTGACCTCCGCCTGATGTGCAGCCCGTGCTGACTGTAACCTCCGCCTGATGTGCAGCCCGTGCTGACTGTGACCTCCGCCTGATGTGCAGCCCGTGCTGATTGTGACCTCCGCCTGATGTGCGGCCCGTGCTGACTGTAACCTCCGCTGATGTGCGGCCCGTGCTGATTGTGACCTCCGCCTGATGCGGCCCGTGACTGTGACCTCCGCCTGATGTGCAGCCCGTGCTGACTGTGACCTCCGCCTGATGTGCAGCCCGTGCTGACTGTGACCTCCGCTGATGTGCAGCCCGTGCTGACTGTGACCTCCGCCTGATGTGCGGCCCGTGCTGACTGTGACCTCCGCCTGATGTGCAGCCCGTGCTGACTGTGACCTCCGCCTGATGTGCAGCCCGTGCTGACTGTGACCTCCGCCTGATGTGCGGCCGTGCTGACTGTGACCTCCGCCTGATGTGCAGCCCGTGCTGACTGTGACCTCCGCCTGATGTGCAGCCCGTGCTGACTGTGACCTCCGCCTGATGTGCGGCCCGTGCTGACTGTGACCTCCGCCTGATGTGCGGCCCGTGCTGACTGTGACCTCCGCCTGATGTGCAGCCCGTGCTGACTGTGACCTCCGCCTGATGTGCAGCCCGTGCTGACTGTGACCTCCGCCTGATGTGCAGCCCGTGCTGACTGTGACCTCCGCCTGATGTGCGGCCCGTGCTGACTGTGACCTCCGCCTGATGTGCAGCCCGTGCTGACTGTGACCTCCGCCTGATGTGCAGCCCGTGCTGACTGTGACCTCCGCCTGATGTGCAGCCCGTGCTGACTGTGACCTCCGCCTGACACCCAGTACGTGCTGACTGTGACCTCCGCCTGTGCGGCCCGTGCTGACTGTGACCTCCGCCTGACACCCAGTACGTGCTGAATAAGACCTGGGACCGAGTGACCGTGCCGAATATCCCATCTCCCAGCGCTTGGTGTGGCGAGCGGCCGTATCTGTCCTGTTTGTGCCGCGCTTACGTGCGGGCCGGCCGGAAAGCCGGCAGGTTCGACTGAGGCCAGCAGTCGCTCGGGATGCCCGTCAGGGCCGGGCTGGGCGCTCCGGGCGGCCGGCGGACGACATGACGTCACAGCTGACGCGTCCCGTCCGCAAACCAGGTTGACCGTGCGGCGCCCTTGCATCATGGCCCCGGCCGAGCCGGACTCGTGAAGCGCGCGCGGGGGCGGACCCCGAACTAGCCTTGATTGGCTCGGTCTCGGCAGCGGAACGCTAGCCCCGGCTAGAGAGTGGCGCTCACAACGTCGGTGTCGGCGTCGGTGGCTCGAACAGATGCTGGCGTTGTTAAGCCGAACTTCAGGGATGATTTACCAAGGAAGCTGAACATTCATCATCACCAAATCCGTAGTCCGTCAGCTACCTTTCAGCTGTACTGCTTAAAAAAGGCTCAAACGAAGGCTTGGCCCGTAAGTGAGGGGACGGACGCAGCATTATTCCCCAGGAGCGCCATTTGGATATGACAGGATTAATACAGCTCATGCGCAATGCCACTACATATATATATATATATATATATATATATATATATATATATATATATATATATATATATATATATATATGTGTGTGTGTGTGTGTGTGTGTGTGTGTGTGTGTGTGTGTGTGTGTGTGTGTGTGTGTGTGTGTGTGTGTGTGTGTGTGTGTGTGTGTGTGTGTGTGTGTGTGTGTGTGTGTGTGTGTGTGTGTGTGTGTGTGTGTGTGTGTGTGTGTGTGTGTGTGTGTGTGTGTGTGTGTGTGTGTGTGTGTGCCATATACAAATTTATACCCGTAAAATTGTGTTCGCGGCTTCAGTGCTAAGCATGCGAGCCCCAACACGAGTTTTCCAAATGAATTCGCTCCAACCCCGACACACAGAGTGCCGGCATGCTTACGGCCGGACTTCATGTCCTGGTTTGAGGCACGTAGAATTGGCTGAACACGCGACCGAAAGGTACAGGAGGCCAGATTGGGCCGCTCGTCAAATAAAATGGGCACACCTTGCTATAGAATGTCCATTTCACGCATCATATCTACCTGAGAGTCATGGTTAAGCATCTTGTTTGCGTCGACAATGTGGTATCACAGCCATCACGCACCCCGGAAAAAGTCACTTTAGAGGATGAACGCTGCAATGGCCTGCTATTTCGCACATTCTACAAAAGTCTCTGATATCTGAGTATTCTAATTCTATAAGCTGTAAAAACATGACTGAGTGGCTGGGTCCAATATGTTACGAGGCCACGATGCAATTGCTGGAAAGACAACAGTCCTGGCGACTATTAATTGGGCTGCGGGAGAGTTTCCAACTTAAGTGGTCTGGCCGGCCCGGGCCGACCGTCAGGCCTTCTGGAATTAAAGCTTTCTGCGAACATGGGCTGCAGGCTCACTCCGTATCATTTGTAATTGGATGCAGTCCGTTTGATCTGGCTGCATTTTCTGCAACATTGCGATATCACCCTAACTTCACCATCCCAATTCGATGACCATGGAAATGTTTCAGATTTCAAATTGTAAAAATATCAAGCACGTGAGATAAGACCGGGTCCAAATACCCTCTGCTTGTCGTCGCTGCGGCCTAAGGCCTTCTCAGCCCTGATCGAGGAAAAACAAACCGACAACCGTGAGAGTAAAAAGCCTGTGTCAATGCGTGCAAAATTTCTCGTGCCCAAAGGGTTGTGACCGAGCAATCTCTAACGGTGTTAGAAAAGGGATGGTTATGTTGACGCGACACGCTGTCAGAAGGAGACGTGTACGCAGTGGAAAATGCTGCCACGCACCAATGTATCTGAGGACTTCCTTGGTGGAATATTTTTGCTAGGTTGTGTTCGTTTTCCTGCTGGACGAGGTTTTTTCTGGCATATTGTGCATGTGCAGTGACTGATTTATAAAGTATGGTGTAAAAATGGCACCTACCCTTGAGGTGGCCTAAATGCCGAAACGGCATGTCCCAACAGCTATCAAGGTGCTAAGGAGCGCGCAGTGTATTGCGTATGTTTTCCACTGCGACTGACCTTACCGACCAAATGTCTCAATTACCAACTGAGCAGGAATCGGAATGAGTGCGTGCTGCAGCGCACCGCCTCGCTAGTTTAGCCGACCTGCAGCACGCCTGAGAGATTTCAGTGCTGATCTTGGTCGGCTGCCAGCGGTAGTCAGCCTGATTACAGGCGTGCAGAGGCCGCCGCTGTTGAGAAAGCTCTGTAGAGACAGGTCTGCGATCCCAACACAGATTGCCCGTGTCCCTCGGTCACATTGTTCAGGGTTTTTTTTGTCAGGGAACGTCATTCACTGCTGCGTGCGGCATGAGGGGTCATGATGACCGCCGGGTGGAAATTCTAGAGGTCATGTGGATCAGTGTTGCAGCCCAGTGCACACACGCCGCAGTGCATGCACGCGCGACATTCGGCATGCATTCCCTTGAAATATGCAGGCAGCTAGGATCCGACATATTCTCGGGAATGCACGCTGTCCGTGGGTGTTTCAATGTTAACCACACGGAGCCGCGTGCACCTGGAATGTGTATGTACACACAAATGCAGGTAGAGCATGCCTCTAAAATTTCCGTTGTCGGTGAAGGGTTGCTGCGGCCTGACCCGTACCCGACCGAGCCGGGTGGAGGACGGCGCCCCGATCGTTCCGGGGCGGCACTCTACATGTTGTCATCGCTGTCGGCAGAAGTTGGCTCAGATGTCACGTGACTCTAGGGTTGAAAATCGATAGAGACTTATATTTGTATCGTTAGCGATATATTTTCAGCCTTGTTTACCGATGATCGATAACTTTCTGATATGTTACACTTATGGTTAAGTACGGTCATGCATGATAAAGTCATGATGATGCCAACAATTTGTTGAGTCGTGAAATTAACCTGCATTATTAACCTGCATGCACAGTTTCATCTTTTTCGTGAGGTTTTTACAATTCAAGCTCATCTCACACTCCCCCCATTTGTTCTAGGCGAAAAAGCAATCAAGCTTCTTGCAGTTCTATCTAAACGAAACCAACTGAACAATTATGCGCGAAGCAATACATACAAGACAGTTATGACCAACCGATGTTATTTTGGAATTCCCTTATATGCCATGTGCGTGGCGTGACGGCTGTATTTCAGATGGCATGAGACCGTTAACGGGTCTGCATCAGATGGGGCACGGACGGTTAGGCTCTGCCGTGCTAATCGGGATTAAAATCTGGGTCCACAAACCGTTGAAGCTTCGCCTGAGCCCATTTCTCCTAGCAAATATAGGGACGAGGAGATGGGACATTCCGGCTGAGGCATACGCAATTGATGGGACAAATAACGAAGTTGAACAAAAGGTGTGCACCACAAATGATGTTTTGTGCTTTAAAAAGTCACGCAAAACTATCAATGATTAGCAAGCGCTTATCAATAAACGATAAAGTAAACGAGGCAAACATTGTTGACATTTGTTGACATTTTCAAACCCACGCCTTATGTATAACCCAACTTATATATATATATATATATATATATATATATATATATATATATATATATATATATATATATATATATATATATCACTGATGAAACGCCCTGCTCTGAGGGAAGGGTGAATCCTGGATGATATTTCAGTGAAGAATGCCACCACGCCGCTGCGTGTCACTGCAGTAAATAACTTACCAGCGTGACTGCCTTTGAATCCGGCATGCATGTTTAACATATGAGGTCCGCCACACCAGCAGAGCTGCTTTGTGTGACCCTCCCTCCCTCCCCCCCCCGTCCCCTCCCCGCGTCTGTCACCGGGCCGGTCTCACCTCCGTTTGTATTTCAGTGGTTACCGGGCGCCGGCGGCCCGCCTGACCGGGCTGCCGCCATTCCTGCCCCGGGCACCCGGCCCGTTGCCAGGGGCGACGAGGGGCGACGCCGAGGCGTCCGGCCCAGTTCAGGGAACCGCTCCGTCAGCGTGGCACCGGGCTCGCGAGCTTTTTGTGCCCCCCACCGTGCAGGAATACCCCCGGCAACAGATGGCGGGTCGTGAACTCGCGTTTTTCTGCGGAGTAAAAACGACCGCCGCAGACGAGGCATCTGACGTTTGTGGGTATGTCGGTCACCTTCGTGGTGGGCCGCTGAAATGAGCGCCTCCGATATCTGTATTTCACATGCTATCTTGAATTGTGTCGTGCCTGTTATGCAAGTGGAAGGACACGGCGATGGGCAGATATTCATATCGCGGCATTTTTTATCCGCAGATGTATCCGGGGCAAATGGCATGGGGAATGATGTCAGAGCAGAAGACTCACCCCGATTGTGGCGACGGGAGCCATGGCCGCAACCGCAAGGGAAGAAGCATTATTTGTAGCGCGGAATTGAGCGTTGACGAAGATTTTCTATTATTCTCTCTCGACGGTATTGTCGTCAGTCAGGCCGAGTATCGACAGCTTACAACTTTCTAGATGGGACGTCTCCCAAATCTGTGATGCATTTCAGCGTCAAATGCTTCTTTCCACAGCGCGCACGGCACGGAATATTCGCCTCAAACATTTCGGAGCACGCCATTGTCAGCATGGCGCGACATGTTGACATGGTAGCATGTCGACATGTCAACATGTTGCGTGACGACCCCGAGCCCTGTGGGACGGCGCCTACCATGGCGATGAACACCCACCGGTCGTCAACGGCAACTGAAGCAGCACCTAGCATACCCGCAGCGAGACGCCTCAATAGCGGCAGCTATGTTATATATTTACGGCATGTGAGTGCGATGTGCACTACTGCTGGCATGGTGTGGTTACGCAACGGACATTAATAGACATGTTAAGCGATCAAATCCTTTGGTTTGGTCGGGCGGTTTTCGTTTTGCGTTGACTTGAGCTATCGCTTGTAAGTAACGACAAAGTACCTAACGATCCTAAGGGCATAGAAACCTTACGTTTGGTTGGAAATGACCATTGTGTAGGGTGGAAAAAGGTGGATATCATATGTACAAAGATCATAGTCTTTAAACCAGAACATAGCCCACGTATATCTTACGAAAACGTCCTAACCGTCTGCAATGATGGGTACTTTTGCCTCATGCTTTTAAAAAGCTACGACTGAACCTCAGAACATGTGCCACTATTATCACACAGATCTTGCCCCGTTATGTCGCTCGTGAAGGATTGAGATTTATCCCCAACACCTTCCCTTTGGCCACAGAGAGAAAGCTTACCTATCATTCGGCTACAAAGCTCTCTCAAGGCTACGCCACAAGCTGCGATACCCCACGGCTGTCCGCCCGGTACCCGAAAACGGCGCAGTTACGTCATCCACGACAAATGGCTGGGTCACCAAGGTTTTCGGATACGGGCATGGGCAATTATGATCCAACACGTATTGCATGGCAAACACCACGTGCAAAAAGCTTCCAGGGGCGCGCAAATTCGGTCTCCCATGCAGCCTCTGATCATGGTACGAAGGCCTCTTTGTTGCTACGGTGGGCTCTGGATAGAAACGTACAGTATGGCTTTAGTGACACTTCAACAAACACTCTGACTGATGTATGCCGGTTTGCTCGCCAGAGACGGTCGCGAACATCAACGTCAAAGTCTCGTGAATTAAATAGCGAGCATCTGTTTGCAGAAACGACCAGCCAAGACCACTTTGCAAAATATTCAACGAAGGTTATGCCTTGTGGGACTTCTTGACCGACCCAGAAAACTTGTGTTCTTATTCTGCACACTTATTTGTTGTGTGCCTGTCGACGGTTTATAGCCGACAGCCTCCGAGGTGTACCAGGATTGTTTCGACATTTTGTGACCCCAAGTCTCCAACGCGCCAGCGAGAAGGTGGCAGATCACAAACAGGAGGCCCAGGGCGTTACTGTATGACTTCAGCAGAACAACGCCATCCATTAGAGAGGAGAGGGCGGACACTCGCTCTGACAAAACCGGCGATGCTGTGGGCCGCAGCGCCCATCCGCTGGTTTGGAGGCGTTCTTAAGCGAGACTGGTGTTATAACTTGTCAGTCAAGAAAGATAAAGGCGTGAATCCGACCGCATGGTGTGCGTGAACGTACAAAGAACAGAGGACTGAGCGATCTGACCACTGGCCGTGCCATGGGCACTGAGTACAGAACACTGAGCGATCTGACCACTGGCCGTGCCATGGGCACTGAGTACAGAACACTGGGCGATCTGACCACTGGCCGTGCCATGGGTACTGAGTACAGAACACTGAGCGATCTGACCACTGGCCGTGCCATGGGTACTGAGTACAGAGCACTGGGCGATCTGACCACTGGCCGTATCATGGGCACGCCACTACCCACCGACATCCGACCTGCGGCACCGCTTTCGAGGCCGGTCTCGAAACATCAGAGCTGTCGCCTAAACGGAGACAGACGCGGTCGTGAAAGCTACACGGAATTATCGCACAGTTCACCGCGATCACTATTCAGCCAAAAGCGCGCTTTTTGTGGGCACCTTTGATCACAGTCGCTGAAAACTTAAACAGTTCCATATTCATCGGTTGTGTATGTTAAATGGCAAGGTTCCGCCCGTCGGGCCCACTGGGCCAAAACTGGCTTATTTTCAACCAATGCGTGTTTGTCTGTTCGGCTTGTTTTGTGGGCGAACACTGTAACGTCAGTGAATATCTGCTAGCTTAGTTCATGAAAGATGAGTATTACCACACACTTGTAAGACCTAGATGTTAATGTGTTAGGTTCCCAAAGGTGACGGGCTCCATTCCACATGTTTTAGTATCATCAACCAGTCAATAACACCGACGTCTGTTATCATCTCGTTGCTTACCATTGGGCACCACCACGCTTCAAAAATCGTCTTACAGGCACTGCAAAAGATGCTGCTGAAGTTCTTTTCTCATTGATCGGGTCCTCCGCTGGTATGGGCCTTAAATAATTGATTTATTTCAAGGAGTCATGAGTCTGAATTTGGCTTCCCCTCGGCAGAAGAACGCAAGAAGTTCATATGCATTCGCTCAAAGGCTCGAAGCAAACATCTAGACGGGTCTTCCTGATGCCCAGTCCGCGTCTCACCGGGCGTACACCTGAGCCCGCGAGCGCCCGCACGCTGTGTTTGCTGGCTGACGACTCGTTCCGACCCAGCCGTGCAGGTCTATGATTGCTTGAATCGATTTGTTGACAGCATGTCTAGAGTGCATTGTGGAGGTGGCATACCTCCAGATGTGCCACCGAACTTAAGTTGTCCGTGATTCCCAGCCAGTTGGGATTGGCCCGTTCCGATTTGAGACGGCAGGCAGGCCTTCGCACGCTGCGGACCGGCCGCTAGCGTCGGGGCGGTGCCCCCCCCCCCCCCCCCCCCCCACCCCGAGATGATGCACAGCCAGGCGGTCGCCAGCCCTCAACCACCCCCCGATCACGCGACGTTCACTGTCCCCGCGTGCCGGCCGGTCGTCCAGAGCCGCCGCCCGCCTCTGCCGTTTGAAGCGACCGCCAGCGATGCCCCGCCCCCGGCCGTGACGTCAGGGGATATAAGCGGCGCCAGCCGGCGGCAGGCGGCAGACCGGTACAGGCAGTGGTGGCACGGGGGCGTACTGGAGTGGCCGATCCTGGAACGTGACAATAGTGCCCTGTGTGACTTGTATGCACCAGATGATTCAGCGTTTTTACTCAGTCGACGGGAAGCAGGCAGACAGGCCCGACAGGAAGAAGCTGAAGCGGCAAGCTCAGGTATGTATTGGCCGGCGCCGGGGTTGGGTCGTCTGCTGGAGAAGTCTTAATGTGAGCTGGAGCCTTTTCTCAACCCGCACAAACGCGTCAACTGTATATGTCCATCAACCGCAAAATCACTGAATGCCCCGACAACAGGAGCGCTCCGTACGCGTCACAAGCCTCAAGCAAATAGGTCGGCGTAAATATGAATATCAATATAAAAATCGCCGACCATGCGGTGTGCCCTTGCCCAATGTCCAGTGCTGACCGCGGCCCGGTTGGGAAATTCCTGTGTGCCGGGAATCCAGTGTTTACCTGCTGGGGTTGGCATTGAGCCGGTTTCGAAGCGCGACGCCCGACCGAGGTGTGTAAGCGGGTTTCGTCAGCGGGCGCGGGCGCGGGTGCGGCGGTGGCAGCGCTGTTTCGTCAGACGTCGGTGCGCGGCTGAGTAACGGCATCCCTGCCTGCAGATCGGTGGCTCCGACATGGACCTGACGGACATCTCGCAGAACTCGCTGCTGTGCGGCATGCAGCAGTTCGACCGGGCCGTGCAGAACATGGAAGACACGATCTTGGTGCCCTCCAGGTGAGAAGGCGTGGCGCGATGGCGCAGCCGGTGCCGGGGACGGCAGGCGGCGGCGGCAGGCGGATCTGGGTATCCCCACAGGGTTACATGCTACTGGACATTCCAACGGGCGCGGCGGGAGATGTCGGTGACCCCTCAAGGTCACTGGGGCCTGGCAAAGTGATCACGCGTCTGGTCAGTGGCGGCGCATGTCCAGGAAGTGGTTCTGAACCCGCGACCGACCGGCCCGCTGCCGGCCAGTGGCGGGCCACCCCAGGCCACTGCTGGCCAGCCGCGTTGGGGACGTTGGGGGGGCGCAGGGGACTACCCAGAACCCCTGCTGGATTGCGCGGCGTGCAGAGCGTGCAGCTCCGTTCACGTGGCTCGGCAGATGCCAATGCCGCATCGCAGCTGTCAGCGGCGCGGCTGCTTCGGCCCCCGAACTGACCTCAGACAGGCTGCTCCCACTGGCTATGACAAATGTCATGATCTGTTGGGGACGGCTGATGCAAGGTGCTGATGTGGCGGGTAGCGGATACAGTCCCGGCTTCTGACGGCCTTTGAATCGAGCCGCCGGCTCAGAGTGGTCTCTTGGTGCCGCGCCTGGTGCCGGCTCAGAGTGGTTTCTTTGTGCCGCGCCTGGTGCCGGCTCAGAGTGGTTTCTTTGTGCCGCGCCTGGTGCCGGCTCAGAGTGGTCTCTTGGTGCCGCGCCTGGTGCCGGCTCAGAGTGGTCTCTTGGTGTCGCGCCTGATGCCGGTTCAGAGTGGTCTCTTTGTGCCGCGCCTGGTGCCGGCTCAGAGTGGTCTCTTTGTGCCGCGCCTGGTGCCGGCTCAGAGTGGTCTCTTTGTGCCGCGCCTGGTGCCGGCTCAGAGTGGTCTCTTGGTGCCGCACCTGGTGCCGGCTCAGAGTGGTCTCTTTGTGCCGCGCCTGGTAAGGTTTGTTCTGCCGGCTGGCACCTGTCAGACGAGGCGCCGTCCAAGTCTCTCCGCAGAGCCCGTCGGGCGTGGCACGTCTGGGGCGTATTGTTCTTGACCTGCCACAATGCTTGCAACCCTTTCTCCGCTTCCACCCGGTCGCAAAAAGCGGTTCTCGCAATCAGCCGGGGTGAACTCGTTCGGCGTGCGCGATATCATCAGCTGACGTCACCGAACTGGTTTGAAGGCAGCTTTCGCCACAACAACCAGATCAGAAAAGGACGACACAGCGTCAAAACAAGCGCCCTTTGCCAGCTCCAGCGGCTGTGAGCCAGTCAGGCCCTGTGACCGGTACTGGCAGTTTGTCTCGCGCCCGTGGCTGTCTGCCGATGACGCAATATCGCTGCATGTTGCTGCATATCAAGAACAGATGTCGTTTCCTTCCCCCTCCTTACAATGCTGTCGAAATTTGTGTAGCGTAACTGTAGCCTTTAGTGCTTCTGAAGCAGGATGTATTGCGCCATTAGATCTTATCTTGAATGCCATCTGGTTTTGCCTCGCCTCAACTCATCGAGCGCACTGACGCCCGACGCCCGACGGCTCGCCCCGCGCTGGTGCGGCCCGGATCCCTGTGAACAGTCGCGTGAGAACCACAAGCGATGTCTAAAACTCCGAATTTCCGCAAGATTCTCCGAGGCGCTGCGCCATGGAGTGATATTTGTAACTCTTTAACTGGCGTGGAGGCTTCCCCTCACCATCTCCGCTCCGTTGCCTTTAACGTGGAATCCAAATCACCAAAAAGCTCCAAATCACTGAAAATGCCGGAAAACTACGGCCTGAACAAATTCGGATCGCACGGTCACGCGGCTTGTCTTCAAGTTGCCTCCATGGCTGCGACCGCTGCGTGAAGACGGCGCGACTCAGGCTCTTTGTGCGGACCGAGGGCCCCCAATCGGGGCGGCTCATAAAGGGCGTGCCGCATCGATCGTCAGACACGACGCGAGCGCGTGCTACCGCCGTGATCGCGGCTCTTCAGCTGCCAGCTACTCCCCCCTCCTCGAGGGGAGGGGGAGGAGGGCTGGCGGGTGGCCAGCGGACGCACGGGCAGCCCGCGTGGCTTCTCGCCGCGTTACGGAACGCCGATAGGAGGTGCTACCTACGTCACCCTCGGCTTTGACGCCGTCGAACGCCCTGCTGTGTCGCGGCGCCGCTTTGCCGGAGCCCGGCTCATCTGCGCTTTTCTGGGCTTTGTTTGTAGATTTTGGTGAGAGGTCACGCAGAGCAGCAGCAGCAGAACATCGGCGTACTCCGTGCGCCGTCGTAGCTGCCTCAGTTTGTTTCTGTGCTGATTTGACTTTTGAATGTTCATCACGGCCCATCTCTTCCAATGCGTTGGGATAGGATGCGGGTATCTCATAAACCCTGCACGATTGGCTGTCTTGGATGTGGCAGAGCACAGCCACTTATCACGAACCTTCCATGCGTCCGAACTTTAGCCCAACTTTATCCTTTGGCCTACTTTAACACTCTGCCACAACCTTACCCAACGTCCAGCTCTCCCTTTGACTGCAGTCTGCTTTCCCTCCCGAACCACCAGACTGGCCCCGTGTGCGCGCTGTCGCGGTGGCCTTCCTTCGCTGTCACTTCCTGCTGGCCGCCGTATCGTCACTGAGTCACGGGCGCCGCGCTGGGTCAGCCGGCAGTCGACAGTTGGTCACTGGACGGACATGGCGGCCGTCGGCCAGCCACGAGACGGCACGGCCCGGCCGGCTCGCCCGCTCGCCGGGTCCGATCCGGTCTGGTGTGCGTTACTGTCGGGCAGCGTCGCCACGTGTGTCGCCAGACCGTTCCCTCAGCGCCAATCACCGGCGTCAGCAGGCGGCACTGGGTCATGGCCGAATGCCGGGGCGAGTTGCGGGCGCAGGAGGAACCCCTGACCCAGCCGCGGCTGCTGGTCTGAACGGTCCAGCCTCGCGCCGCAGGTCGGCTGGTCCGCCGCCACCAGCGCTGCAGGGTCCGCGTGTCAAGGTCACATTAGACAGCAGCGGCACGCCCCCCGTATAATTCACCGACCGTGTCACAGCCAGCCGCTGGCGCAGCCCTGTTCAAGTACCGAAACAGGGAGCCTTGCCAGAGGATCAGACGTTGCTAAGTGGCGCGTTGCAGCACGGTTAGGCGCGTTGCAACACGGTTAGGCAACGACTCGCCGCGGGGACGGCGGCCTAGAGAAAAACACGCTGGTTGGCCCGTCGACATCGTGTTGCGGATGGCCGGTCGCCAGACGACACGACGCTGGCCTTGAAGCTGCGACATACCGCGAAGCCCACCTCTGCGCCGGCTCTGGCACAGAGGTGGGCTTCTCGCAACCCTTGCTCGGTCACGAGATGTCATTGAGAACTCGAGCTTCGGGCCGAGCGGGCTCAGCTGCATGGCTAATCGGCCCCGGCTGTGCGCCTGTTGCGCCACTGCTGATGACGCCGCCGCCCGGCGGCGGCGGGCTGCAGGCGGGTCCACGCGTCTACTAGCTTGGAGACGCCGTAGAGCATGCTTACCGCCTCTGCTGACCGGCCTCTTTCCTTCCGCAGGTTGATGGACATGCGCGTGCAGGACGACGTGGACAAGCAGAGGCTGGTGCCGGCGCTGCTGCAGTCGTCGGAGGCGTATGACGTGTACCGGCTGCTGAAGTCGGTGCGCGCACAGCTGCGCCGCGGCGGCAGCGGCGCCGAGGCGGACAGCGCGCCCGGCCTGCAGCGGCGTCCCTCCATGCTGAGCAGCCACTCGCTCTGCTCGCTGGCCTCGGACGCTAGCTCGTCCGGCGACTCTGGCCACGAGAGCGAGCCGACCGACGACCCATGCGAGCTGGTGCGCGCCCAGTTCAGCGTCCACCTCAGCGGGCTCGGCAAGTGCCTGGCACAGATGACAGAGGCGGCCATCTACCTCTGCAGCCGGTACGAGCAGCAGCTCAACTCGGGCTTCTGAGGCCGGCCTCGCCGGCCGCCGCGGGCGCCACATGTACGCCTTCTTGTATGCTGTTATCTACGGGGAGTGGATGGCCGGCGGTGGTCCCGCTCACCACCCGGGTCACCATGGCAACTGCCGCCGTTTGCCGTTTGCCGTTTGCCCGCCGGCAAACGCAGGCCGTTGGCGCAGCCTCGGCCGCCAGATCACTGTGATAGTATGTCCTCAGCGGTGTCAGTCCGATCAACAGAACTCGTGAACTGGTCTGTGTGTGCAAAATGTCCGCGAGGTGTCCGCTTTGATTCGTCGAGCGCATGAAAGCGTGCGTGAGAGGCCGCTTTGCGTCACAAGTGCTCGAGCCCAGGTCACAGGCGGCGGCGCCTTCTGCTGTCGCACCCTTACCAGAGCCTCCGAGCGCGCCTGCTGTTGGTCCCAGTCTGCGCGTCAGCTGGCGCCCCTCACGTTAGCTTGCCCGACATTGCCGGTCGTTATGGTCAATTGTTAATATTTGGTAGCGGTGAGATGAATGCATCTATTGATTATTGAACATAATATTTATTGGTAGGGACGCCTTGTTTGATAATAAACTGTCTTATTATGGCACAGACACAAATTTGACCGCGTGAAAGCCGGAGGTGAGAAGCGCTGAAAAAAGCCGGGTTCGGCCACGTGGAGAAGCAGTCGGTGAGAGTGCTGCACAGTGCAGGGCTGGACGGCGCGCTCGAGCAACTATCGGCAGCCCGTGGCCTGGAGCGCGACCGGTTCATTTCGCTGGCAGGGAGGGCCGGTTGTGATCCCGGCCGCCGGGCGCTACACATGGAGAGCAGGCGGCCCCTGCAAGAGAGCGCCCCTCACTGCACATCGTGCCAGACCGATGTTGTCAGTTCCATGGCGCATTACGAAGGCCGCACTGCACTCAGAGTTCAGAGAATACGGCAACTTCAAAGAGCAGAAGGGAGACTCGTCCTGTGACCTCCGTGGGTCGCCGGCGTGCGCAGCTTAGCAGAAGGGAGACTCGTCCTGTGACCTCCGTGGGTCGCCGGCGTGCGCAGCTTAGCAGAAGGGAGACTCGTCCTGTGACCTCCGTGGGTCACCGGCGTGCGCAGCTTAGCAGAAGGGAGACTCGTCCTGTGACCTCCGTGGGTCACCGGCGTTCGCAGCTTGCCTCGCAGCTGGCGCGACCTGTCCAGGTCGTCCGGCTTTGCTTAAGCCGTATGTGCTGGTCTGTCTGAGCAGCGGCCATCAAAGACGTGCGGAAACGGCGGTGCGTGGCCCATCCGCCCCACCGTGAATCACACTACCCGCTGGTGTTACGGCTGACGACAGTTTTTGTGGCATCAACTCGTATAAAGCATAAACTGGCAAACTATTAACGTCAATACTGTCCCGGCGGCGCTCGCAGGTTCGGATTCCGTACTGACACGTAGACAGGGAGTGGATATGGGGAGTGAGGTGACCCCAGCAAGGGGTCGCCTCACCACTCCCCCCCCCCCCACCCCTCCCCGCTTAGCAGCCGTCCCACGCCCCTGGCAGTCGGCGCAGTTTGGCGCAAGCCTGCACCCAGCGCCGTGGCTGGTGGCGGGTCCCGGCTCGGGGCAGGTTTGTGGACCGGACCCCGCCGAACGTTCCGAGGGAGCGGCGCCGCCAGCGCCGCGCCGACTGGGCGGAGCGGCCCCCTCGGCCCACTATGACGTCACACGCCACTCAGCTGAACGGGATCGATCCGGCGACGGCTGGCGGGCGGTGACTGACCTGCGGCGGGTTCGCCGGCCCGCCGAGGCGCTCGACGGCGCAGGACCGCAGCAGCAGTCTGGCCTATGCGTACGCGCGACCGCCTCATCCCCAACTGTGGAGGATGGTGCTGATCGGGCCCTTCGACGCTGACGGAGGCTGGATGCGGCGCAGTGGTAGCCTACACTCGTCTGTCGTCATGTTTCGCTGACGTAAATTTCCTGGCAGTTGATACGGCTGAGCTGCCTCTCCGCCGTCTGTTCTGCGCCCGAGATCAGAGCCGTGTCTGTCCGCTGCCCAGCCAGCTGTGCCAGCAGGTCGACGACAAAGGACCGGTTCTGTTTTGGCCAGGCAGCCAGCTGACGACGAAGAGGTTGGGCAATGAGGGATTCTTCAGCTTGTCGTCATTGCACTCAGTTTAATAGATAATGCACACGTTTCAAGAGATCATTGCTGTATGCACTGGGTGTTAACGAATTTGTATTCATCGTGTAATGCTGAATCTGCCTCAAAGGCTGAATGTCTGAAGCTGGCGTTCTGCCAACATCAGCTGCTTTGGATAATTTGATTCAATCTTGTCATCTGCGAGCCTCTAAGTTCGCTGATGTCAATGTTTCATTGTTGAGTGAAATTCGACTTGGAGCTGTAGCCAGAGCTGTGCACGCTGGCGAAATGTGCGGCTGAAGCTTTGCAATGCATTTAAAACCTGGACCGGTAAACCTATCGAAGACGTCACAATCAATACCACAGAGTGACCGAGATCGTTGGGCCTCATGAGAGTGTCTAACTCTGGACTCAACACGCACCAGCTTAAGCTTAACTTCGGCGAGGTGGAAGTTGGGCAAAAGCCCGGGACAAAACCACGGTTATCCTGCTGCCAACGTGGCCGGTTGTATTACCTGGCCACCAGGGTGAGCCGTCTGGCGTGGTGTGCTTGGGACTGTTGCAGGGTTGCGCTGAGTTCGGTTTGCTCAACATCAGTCATCAATCCACAGCCACTGCCGATGGTAGTATTAAGGTCCAGTGAAGGTGTCGGCATCCGGTTCTTGCAAGACGCTCCGTGCAATCTGCCGTCAGCTGCCGTACAGCTGGTTTGCGATTTGCCAATTTCATCGAGTGCTTACTGCTGTGAACGTGAGCAGCTGGACATCCATTGAGGAGCAGCTTAGAGGCCCATCTGTATTTTTTTTACCATTGTAGCACTGTATCAGTAAGACGCCTCGTGCGGTGTGATATAAGAATGTTTATTTTGTTTGAATTCGATCACATCACATTCACATTCGTTTACGATTTGCGCAAAAGGCAGGAACGTTAACATGGGACGAACTGAAAATAATGAACGCGTAAGTTGTCACTTACCATCATTTAGCAGATGAAGATTCAAAGCTAAAAGCTAGTGGGGTCAGCCAGACGCCTAAAGACGCCGCCTTAAGACACAAGGTGGTGTCTGGACTGCAGACTGTAAGACTACACGTTTGTGCAAGTTTTCGTGGCCCAATCTCTACCGGTTTGGACCACACCATTTCGTATTCGCATTCAGCTTTGGTAAAGGTGGCATTAGCTGTTCTCCAGCCGTTTGCTGGTGCGCCTCTTAGTTGCACAGCTTTGAGCCCCCTCGGTGCCGTAACCGCCACGTTTGGCTGCACCACACGCTCGGTCAGCGCCGGCCGTTGGCGTCGCGCGCTCATCTGCTCCAGTTGCTGACATCTGACGTGATCACCTTTAAGGACGCCCCAAAATCCATGGTTTGAGCACGAGAATCGCGCCCGCCTGCACACAATGAGCCACACGTCGGTCAGTATGCTTGCCTGTTTCTCCTCTGACGATGTCTGCAGGTCTGATGTGGCTGCGACGCCGGTCGTCGGGACCTGGACCCTGTTTTGATCCGTGTTTTTCGGCCTTTTCAAGGTTGTCAAATCAAACGCTTTCTACGTTAATCGAATTGGTGAGGGAAAACTACAGTGATGTTGCAATAATGCAAGGAATCCAGCCTTATTAAACAGCTTGTACCCAAACACTTACCAATTTATAACATGCCAAAGCATCTTGACATATGCCATGTAAATTCATACGATATGTGCCATGTGCATATAAATTTATGTGACATGTAGCATGTAAATTCGTGTGCCATGTGCCATGTAAATCCATTATGCATGTGCCATGTAAATTAATGTGGCATGTGCCAGCTTTCGTGCAATGTCAAACAATTAATATGGCATAGCTTTCAAAAAAGTATGGTTCTGGTTGCTCAACACTGCATGAGTTTGGGATCATTGCTTGCAAGAATATAAGATTCTGGATAGCGTGACGGCAGTTGCGGAATTGTAGCAGCACCTGCTTTTCTTCCTCACATCACGAGGTCCGACACGCGCTTTCAAACGTGAGAAGGGGCCAGCGCAAAAGAGAAAGCATCACCAACGGCATGCTTGATCAACTCGGCCCTGATACCCAGCATGAAGTGCTTCGAATAAAAAAGACAGAAGCGGGGAATGAGGCCCAAGTCCTGCCACCGCGGTAAGCTGCTGAAATCTCAGCCAAAGCGAACAGACAGAGTCCGCTCTCAGATACCGACAGTCGCAAGCTGATCCGTCTGCTACGCACCGTAGGCAGGCTAGCTGAAAGATGTGCCCATCCGTCTGCTACGCACCGTAGGCAGGCTAGCTGGGAGGTACGCTCATCCGTCTGCTACGCACTGTAGGCAGGCTGGCTGAAAGGTAAGCCCATCCGTCTGCTGCGCACCGTAGGCAGGCTAGCTGCAAGGGAGCCCATCCGTCTGCTGCGAAACGTAGGCAGGCTGTATGAAAGGTATGCCCATCCGTCTGCTACGCACCGTAGGCAGGCTAGCTGCAAGGTAGCCCATCCGTCTGCTGCGCGAGGTAGGCAGGCTGGTTGAAAGGTTCGTACAAGCCAGACTGGATCCACTTCCTTTCCTCACGCTTTGTGGCAGGTAAAAGGCAATGCTGATTATGCATTCCAGGGACGTTTTCAACGTGTCTTAAACGATTTAATCCGTACCTTTTGAATGAATGGATGTCTGTGATCAGAGCTCACGCCGATTGGCGCTTGTTGTGCGAGCCCTCCGAGCCCCCCTCCCTGTTGTGCGAGCCCTCCGAGCCCTCCTCCTTGATGTGCGAGCCCTCCGAGCCCTCCTCCTTGTTGTGCGAGCCCTCCGAGCCCTCCTCCTTGCTGTGCGAGTCCTCCTAGCTCTCCTCCTTGATGTGCGAGCCCTCCGAGCCCTCCTCCTTGTTGTGCGAGTCCTCCGAGCCCTCCTCCTTGATGTGCGAGCCCTCCGAGCCCTTCTCCTTGATGTGCGAGCCCTCCGAGCCCTCCCCCTTGCTGCGCTGCCACCCGATCATGCCATTTCTGGCTAACTGCAGAACTTGGTGGCGAAAGTTTAACGTGCCATGTTAGTGTAACACGCACGAGCACAACAACGGCTCAATATCAACATTCAGCATTCGTTCATTTTTGCTCAACGTCCAGTAGTCATTTTTGAAACTTAATCTCAGCCACTGCAGATCATTAATGGCAAACATTTGAACACGCTCGTTTTGTGAGAAGCCCGTCAGTCATTTAAGCCCAGAGTAATTACCAATGCTGTAGAAGTGTTTGCCAAATGTCATATCGCCGGTGGCATCCGAATCAGCTGGACGTGTTTCCTTTGGTATCTAAGAAGCCGAAGTCAACACGCTAAAACATTCACGGCCATGGAACTTAATGACGGACCATGTGGAGGACGGAAATCAGCGGTTGTGAAAAAGACGCCCGAATGTCAAGGTCCGGTCATGACGTCAATATGACAGCCAACCAGGCCATCGAGAACTGTTGACGTCTGCACCCCGTGAACCTGCCTCCGTATTTCCCCACGGTAGGCACTTGCGTGCGGCACGCCGAGGTGCGACATGACGCAGCTTGTGCCTCGACGACTGGCCCGTTTTTCGTGACGAAAAATGCCCGCGTCGCGGCAGCAGCGTTGCCGCTGTCGGTGTGCCTTTCGTGACTGCATATGAAGATACGAATCGTGGTGACAGCACGTGCACGTACGTGCTGCACCAGACGCATGCCGTGCACGTCTGGCACCGAGAGTTGGAGCGGCGCCGGCGGTATTCCCGGCCGCTAACGTCAAGCGTCGAAAGGCGTGTGTGCGCGTTTATCTGTGTGCAGACACCCTTCTGCGAGTGGTGACAGGTACCGGGTGAGGCGCGTGTGTGCGCTTATCGGTGTGCAGACACCCCTCCAGCGAGTGGTGACAGGTACCGGGTGAACCGATCAACGATCGTTCAGACGCCGGCACCAGATACTGGTGCGGGTTCGAGCCGGAATCGACTGCACTTTGGGGCCGCCGCGGAACCACACTGGCTTCTTAAGCCAAACGAGGCCCGGGAGCGCAACCGGGCGGCCCTCGTGCAGCTGCCAAGTCAAGGCCGATCGGCTGTGCAGGTGTCTGGGCTTCAGACCCGACATCAGTCCTGGAATGCTTGGCACTCGCTGGGGCTAGTCTTTTGATTAGGTGGATTAGATGCGATAGAGCCCCTCCGACCAGACATGATAATTTCCGGGCTATCGGACGAAGGAGAATGGATAGCAGTGGGACGGGGCTACATGTGCCGCGGGACCAACCGCCGAGCCTCAGGGACCTCTCTGCGAGGTGTGCGCTGGGCGCCCGGTCGGGTCCCTCCAGGGGGCCCCTCGGTCTTCTCGTGACTGACGCATGCAGCCCGCGCCTGACGAGGCGTCGTGAGGATTTATGATAGGGCAAGAAAGAGGAGAAGAGGGTCGGATCTTCACTGGGGCTTCACTGCAGCATATTCACACCCTGATCTCTGGGAGCGTATGTGTGTGATGGGTGTTGCAGGCTCAGCACGTGTCAAAATTGGGACAAATATTCTAATTAAATACATGTCCTTGTCTACATCATAAGCTATCGAGTGGTTCAGTCATCAGCAATCAATCAACGCCATTTAAGGCCCACATCACAGTGGTGGAGAAGCGTCCCAAAAAGCGAATAAGCGAACCGGCATTGAAAGATGGAGGATGGGCCTGGAGACTTATCAAGTATATTCTCTCCACATATTACCATGATGCTATTACGTATATTCTTTCCACGCAGCACCATGGTGTTACATTTTACAAGGCATTCCACCTACTCGCTCATTCCTATATTTATGTTACATTATCCTTGGTTATCACAGCTATGTTGCAGTGCAATTGGCCGAATCACTGATATATATTTGATATTAGATATATAGGATGCTGCTTTGTCAGCAGAATCATGTCATCAGATGTCATATGTCATCAGATGTATCATGTGCATTTAAGATGTATTGGAAACACTTATTATTTTTTCTTAGATGACGCAGATGTCATCAGATGTATCATGTGCATTTAAGATGTATTGGAAACACTTATTATTTTTTCTTAAGGTCTAACAACGGTTCACGACATCCAAGTTGCGAACTATTTCAAGGACATCAAAATGCAAACTAATTCAAGGACATCAAACTCCAAACTCATTCCCCATGCAGTTGTCCGTGATCTCGGACGCGTATTTCGAGACAGGCACGAGGTATTGCTGCTGTTGAAGCGCTATGTTGGTTACAGCGTCCCTAACAATCCAGTGAGACGCGGGGGTCCCACATATCCTATTCGCTGTCGCATCATGTCGACCTTTGGATCACCTAGTGCAAATTTCTCTGCACCACTAACATCCCTGTTCATGTGCCTGCGCTAATAGCGTTCCTGTTCATGTACGTTGTGACACGCAAAGCATTGTAAGTTACAAGAACTTGCATTTAGGAAAAGTCCGGGGAAGACTTTGCCGTCAGACCTCACATCAGGAAAGGCAAGGACATCGCGCACTGTCGTGCATCGCCTGTGAAAATATCCCAGCGCACGCCACCCTTGCACGACCACGTGTCCTGCGCCGAACGGCGACACTCCACCTACCGTGGACCGCGTCATTCCTGACAGGGAACCTGTGACCATTGCCATGTATGGTACACGCGCGCGACATTGCCTGACCTTGAGACGTGACTGCGGCCTGATAGCTAGTGCGCAGCTGCCATTGTGTTGGCCAGCTTGGTTTGTGCTCCCGAGCTCAGGGGGCACAGCTGGGTGGGGGGGGGGGAGGGGGAGGGGACACAGCTGGATGGATGGGGGGGGGGGGGGGGCACGGCTGGGATTTGCGGCGGGTGGAGCTAGTAGTTTTTAAACCGAGTACCAGCCACATTCAAAATGCCTATGAACTGTGAGCAGAATACAGACGCCATAAATGCTGGATGGCACAGTACCTAGTCTATCAATGGGCTATCAACGTGGTTTGCCTCGGCGCACCGAGCATACCCACTCGGTTACGCGCTGATGTTGACACCAAATTGTTGCTCTTGATTGCGACGTGCCACAACCCTTTGCAGTTAATGAGGTGTCAAAGTCAAAAAAGCTTTCATGATCTCAAGATTACGAACGCTCGGTTACTGATGTGAACGGTCCCATGACCCCTCCCCCTCCCCCCCTGACCACGCACCTGGCCAAATTGGAGCGGGCTTACGGGTAGCCCTGGTGCTTCACGGCATGTCCGGGGCGTGCGCCACTCTCCACGACGGGTCAGACACACGTGCCATTAGCGCTGTAGGACCGGACATCCCTATCTCTTCGCAAAGCAGGAGGGTTCAGTCCGATGCTGAGCCGCGGACCCAACGCCCCCCCCCCCCCCCCTCCCCTGCACACACACCCGCTGGATTATCGGCACACGTGTGAGCTCAGGAGGGAACACGCGGCTTCAGCCACCCGTGACTTCCCACCAGGTGCACCCCTCCGCGGCGGGGTTCACGACAGCCATCGATCAGTCTTTTGGTTAAGCCACCAGAGCACCTTCCATAATAACCAAAGGGAATGTGATTTCACGGTCACGGTGAGGTCACGAATCATTACCGTGTAGCTTTGAATCAAGGGGCACGCGGACCACACGTTCCATGATACTATGGGTTGAACCTGTGTGGCAGCAGGATGCCCATAAGCTTAAAAGCAATGGTGAAAATACAAAATAACCAAACGGACTCACATCCATCACTTTAACAAGCACATGCAGGCAGGATCTCGATACACACGAACACCTTGACGTTGAATACAGCGTTAAGTGGGCGCCAACAGTGCACGCTCACAACGTCAATCCTGCGAGCCCTGCTTCATTACTGCGCCACGGCTTACGTGCGGCAACGCATGTACTGTAGCGAACGTACCGCATCACGCGCTGGGCGCAAGCTGCATGAGGCCGGCACCAGCCAGAACCTGCTGCCTGAAGTCGATGCAGCGGTAACGTGTACAGAACGGCAGGATTTGTTACGTAACGGGCTCGTAACCTGCTTCACGGTAGGAATGCGAGATAAGATTGTTAAAATCTCCGATGACACTGCATGCTTCTTTCATGAGAGAGAGAGAGAGAGAGAGAGAGAGAGAGAGAGAGAGAGAGAGAGAGAGAGAGAGAGAGAGAGAGAGAGAGAGAGAGAGAGAGAGAGAGAGAGAGAGAGAGAGAGAGACCTTGCACACAAATGCCGTCGATTCGGCGTTAAGTTGGCTACATGAGGGATCTCATCAACCCGATTGGAAATGACTGAGAATAGTGCACATCTTGGCTGTAATGTGATTTTCTAGAACTGAAAAAATATATTTTAAGGCATTTGGACCCGGAGCCCACACTACCCCCGCAACGAGTGTTGAGAAAATGACATGTCTTTGTAATTTCGCACCGAATTTCTTGGAGATATGCTGGAACCCATGCCGAATTTCGAGATGAGGACACAACACAAAATTTGTTCAAAGAGAAACGCTCTAGCACGCCTCAAGTGTGCCAAATGTCTCACTCGGCGTGTAAAAGATATTTCATGTTCATTCATTTAAACATTTTCTTTTCACTTTTTTACGTGTGCACCTTTATTCTTTTGTCGCCGACATATATTCAAAAACAAACAAATATATGTCATAACTTGATAAGGCGGGTACGTGTCCCCGTCGATCGCATGAAATACGCCCTGCTTTCACAAATCTTGAAAGGCCAATCAGACCAGATCTTTTCCTGATTCAAAGCAGAACAGATCCATATTTTTAGCTTAAAACATTCCAGGGATTGCGTGGATTACACAAGGCCTTGTTTTAATTCTCCCTGAACCACTAGAGCGGTGCTTCAGCTACAGCAAACGATAAACCGCTAAAATTACGCCACCTTCACACTATGTACTCGACGCTATGGAATACAACACCGCCGCAGCCAAATCCATGGCCGCAAGTTCACCTCAGGTGGAAGCCACGCTAACGCCAAAACTTTTCAGATTGCGTTGCAGCGTAAGGAAAAACAAGTAAAAGTATGGAACAAATGATCCAGGAAAGGATGTAACAGCTCTCTACGAATTTCACTATAAAAAGCGCTGGCACGTAGGCTCCATGCATTGGATTGTTGTACATTATCGGCATGGGGTAACTTTTCCACACTGAACGAGCAGCACCTCTCAGGTGTGTCAATTTTTGGAAATTATTGCGGAGGCCAAACTGAAGGCCAGACAGTGTACTCCCCCCCCCCCCATTTTTTCTCACGGGATTTAGCCCGCGTCAATTTGATTTAACCCAATGAATTACTTTTATAAATGACGCTTTATACAATTTATAAAAGCCTTTAATATAAGTAGCATAAAAGTCGAGCAGGGTTGGATCCATGTGGCAGGCGCTGAACACACGCGTCTCTTCTGATCTGCCCGTGAAGACATCTTTAGAGGCTACCTTACCGCGCCGATGGTGCTCTTCTTTGGCGGTCATGGGAGGCCGCACATATTTTGGTTGTGTGGAACGGGGACGGGATTAGCCATGAACGACTAAGGCTATCCCCATATTCCAGAGCTTTTCACTTTAATCTCACAAACCATTGCGTGTCTTATAGCGCTAGGTATGTAAAGTTTATTGCATCGCTTATCCCCTCAGCTGTTATGATTTGTATCTTATGGTGAGAGCAGCCATGGTTTTTTGTTGTGAGAGTGGTACGAGACGGCACTTCGCAGAAAGATCAAAGAAGATCTTCTTTGTGTTATGATCAGCTTTTTCCCACGCTCTTTGTAGTATTCCGGTCAAAAGCATTAGGGGGGGGGGGTCAGTCTAACATTGGAGGCCCAACTCAACATTGGGGGAGGGGGTGGGGGGGGCAGGGCCCTCACTAAATAATTCAAATCGACACCCGTAGCACCTGCGTTTTAGAGAAGTCAAACGTGAATTTGTATAAACGAAAACACAACTTTCTTCACCATCGCCGGTGCCCCAGGAAAAATATGTGTGTAATTAATCATTGCATTATAAAGCACCTATTAATACCGTAATGCATTTGGCAAACGAAATTGCTTGCAGAAGAGGTCTATTGAATATTGGTGTATCCGCAGTTTTTTATGTTTCGCACAACACTGCGGCACAGTCGCTCCGGGCGTAGGTCGATTCTCGTTGACCAGCTGCCAGCTGATCTCTCAGCTCCAGTCGGGCCAAACAACGGGCCCGTTCTGGGACTCCTGTTCAGCGCCGCTGGATGATGCATACAGCATCTTCATTCTGGACTGGACTACGGAGATCATTAATATTTTGATGTGTTGGAGTCACCCATCTTTTCCGGCGGGCCCAGCTTATTTAAGCAGTGAAAGGAATCGTCGATGCATCCCGTTACGCATGAAGGGGGGGAGGTAAAGATTAATTGAAGCGTAACAAAATGGAGCGAAGCATCGCAACGCTGTCCTCAGGTGCACTTACAACTAATTTTCCAAACGTTCAAAACCAACACAAAACATCGTTGTCAGCTGGTTTCATATAACTTGTCATTTGGTTATGATGAAAAGTACCACATGGCTTTGGGCGAAGAGGACGCTAGATATGTCGCTAGCAGAAAAAAATTACTTTGCCAACATCGCGAAAGGCCCGCTGCTTTAGGACTGGTTCAATCCCCCAATGATAAGCTCTAATTTCAGATTTCACACCAATTTTCCAATATGGCTTCTAATCGCATTCTGATTGCAGGAGAAAAAATTCACACGCTACATACCGACGCGCAAAACATGGATTAGTAAGTATCGGCAAGCAAATCATCGACAGGCGAAATGTCCACACGCAAAATATGGCACATAGTTTCGGAATATGTCAACACGCAAAATGTTGACTATGCGAAATCTTGGCACTTAAACATCGGCAACGTAAAATAACCACGGCGAATGTTAACATGGAAAATACTAACACCGTACTCATTCATTTCACTGTTTGAGTCATGGGTGTCAACACCCCTGGCAAAAACTTGTGCGGATGCGGTTACTATAACGTTTATGATCAGCAACCTGATCACAATAAAACGAAACAAATCAAACACACCAAATTCAAAATGTGTAGCAAAAATAAGTTTTGATCTTTGTGTATCATGAAAAATGCAACCGACCAATAAGCGGCGAAGTTCGTCAACGCTTTTTTGCTTTTTTCCCTCTGGCGCTGGAAAAAGAACGAAACATTTACATTTATGGTAGGTAGTAGCACCCAGCCATGGCAGTGGCGCGGGCGTTTTAGAAAATATCGCCGACATAGGGGTAAATGTGCGATGTTGCTTTAGCATGCATTTCGATGCCGCACATGATTTGTTCGGGCCTATACATTAACCATATTTTGCATCATGGGTGGGGGATCTCCGTGCCAGCCTTGACGTTTAGCTGGCCAATATTTTGCGGTGTCGATTTCGCGGCGTTCATACGCTGCACAACCGGTATGTTACTTGTTGATAGTTGCGTGGTGACATTTTGGAGTGGCGGCATTTTGTGGAGTCGATATTTTAATGTCCATATTCGGTATTCGATATGCTGCTTTCGGTATCTTGCTTGTTGATGTTTAGCGTTGGCCGCGCACCTGATTGTCGTCCCGCTGAGATGAAATCCAGGTGGGCGGGTTAGCAGGCGCATTATCTAATAATCAGAATGACTATAGAATAAGTATTGGGGGTGAGCAGAGCCTTCGGAACCTGGCGGGGGGGGGGGATAGGCTCAACTTTAACCCAGAGTTCGTCCCCTATCAAAATCTGGGGGGGGGGGGGGCGTGATGGTTAACGGACCAAATCATCAAATAGTAACCGAACATAGCCAGATGCAAAATGAGCATAACGAAATAACTGAAGTCTCCAACAGAATCAACATACAGTTTGAAGATAAAAGGTACTTTTATACCCACCTTCCGCGTAACACATGCGTAAAGGCTGATTATGTTGTTTCGACTGCTCTACCAACTGTTCATGGTTCATTACATGAGAATTGGATGCAGCTGTTACTTGAAATATTACTGATGGAAAAATGTGGAATTTTGACTTTCCATTGTGATTGCCGGATTGATTTGTATCAGTTTAATACGTGTCCTCGGAGAATACGGGAGTAATGTGCTTTAAATTTATGTTGTAGTTCCGCTGTAAATGTCTTTCCAAGGAAAGTCCAAGAAAGATGACCGGCCATCTGGAAAAGTCCGCCGGGTTGGGCCGAATCAAATGAGTTAGGTTCCTCTACCGAGGTGGGCCGAATCAAATGAGTTAGGTTCCTCCGCCGGGTTAGGCCGAATCAAATGGCATAGGCTCCTCGGTCAAAATCCTGCTTTCCCGGCATGAACATTTTAGTGAGGACCGTGGGGATCATTACTTTGTTCCGTTTTCATCACATTATTCGTCGTAACGGACTCCCTCCATACAAGCGAACGTCGGGTGGGTCCCCGATGCGAGCAGCAGCGATCGTGAAGACCACGGAGCCCAGAAATTTGCGCAGTTTTCGCAGTCCTGACCGCCCGCCTCTTTCCGACAATCCGTGCCTTGGACCCCGCGGGACGCGCGCCCGAGCACGCCGGCTGTTCGTGCTCCGGCACCTCGGACGGCACGGCCCCGCCGAATGCTGGGGCGTGAGCACGTGATGCCGCGGCGCGCGCCGTTTACGTCAGGCGCGCGCGCCGCGGCGGTGGCCTTGAGTAGGCGCGGGCCACAGCTGATGTAATTGGGCGCCGCGGAGCACTCAGTGCCCTCCGGCACCGCGGTGGGTACCTGCGGGGGTGCCCGGCGCTCACGGCTCAAGCTCTGCCCGCGGTTCGGCACGCGCGCCGCGTGCGAGTCTGCTCAGCGCCACTCTCCATGCCCTTTCAGCTGATGCACGCCCCCCGTAGCCTGGCCACAAGCCTGGCCACAGGCCGCTGGCCACCAGCCGGCTAGCCGCGGGCAGCCGGATGCCGTGCACTACCGCTGACTGCGATGCAGCTTCCGCCTGGGGAAGGGGTCCGGGCGCTCGCTGGGTAACATCTGAAGCGCCCGCGCCGGTTGCATCACAGGTTGCATAGAATCGTGCCAGCCGCTGCAGACAGAAAACTGGTTATTACCAGATCTGTCCGGACTGCGTCACGGTTTTCGTTCCTCCCGGCACCACGCCATCGCGACGCACTTGACGCCGCCGCAAGTCACGTTCCGTACCGCTGCTTCTTTTGTCCGCTGACCTGGTAAGATCTAGAGCTGTTATTGATTGATGTGTTTTGCCGAGCTCGTGATCTGAGTGTTTTGATACTTCAGGTGCCCGTTGATCGCGGAGAGAAGCTGTTCAGGCTGAGTGCTATTATCCGAGGCTGAAAGGCCTAACACATTGCTTTGCTGCATGACGCAGATAACCCCCGCGCAAGTTAGAGTGTTTGTTGCGGCAGATATTCCGCAGTCTGCTTCAGAGTGCAAGCCTCTGCACCGTATACAACCTCGCCACCATGCATAAACTCGCTACATGTCTGTGCGGAATGAATGACATGCTATGTTCTAGGCTGCATATATCGCCGCACTTGTTTTTGGAAGACTATAACGCCATCCACAACAGGTCATAAAAACATTGATGATTCACTGGATTAGATTAGATCCTTCTTCCTCTTGGTGGTGAGCGGACAAAACAGTCGGTCAACCGCAGTGAAGAGTGTTACGAAAATCTCTCGTGACAAGCTGTCGAAGATGTTTCAATGAAAAAATGTCGAAATATTGTTATTTTTGTTCAGGTCGGTACAACCGCTGGCTTTCACGCTTCCCATACATAGTTCCCCAAACCATGCAGCCAAGCAAATGTAATGTGATGGATGCAAGACAAGGTAGCTATGGTTGAGCTCCCTTTAAAGGTTTGACCATACACATCGAGCTTCTTTTCCGGGCAAAGTTGGCCCACTGCAATATTGAGAATATGACTCTCCAGTAAGGAGCGGCATTGTAAATGCGTTGTAAAGCAACCGAACAACGATGGTTTTGCTTCATGACTGGAGGCCGGATGCATCTGTATTTATTTTTTCATTTTTAACGTTTTATCCACGCTCTTTTTCCCTGTTAACTTTTTGTATTCCAAGGATATATCGACAGGAAGACTAAGCTACCAGGTAGCGCTATTTCTAGAAGAAATGAAAATAAGGACGCTGTGATGGGAACCGCCTTAGCTCTGCATTAAGAGGTTTTTAAGAGGCTTGCTCGTTAGGGCTGGCTGTTTCAAGAAGAAAAGTCCACAAATTACTCGTCTAAGCTGTGTTGTTATGTGAGAATCACTTTTGGCCACATCCAGCGGCCGTTATTGTAATGTGAGCTGCGCATCCTCGCAGTCTGGCTTCTTCATTCGCGTCGCTGCTGCGGTCAGAATGGTGGGTGCCATTTGACGCCCGAGGTGTCGCCGGAGTGTCCACCGCTGAGCTGAGGGGTGGCTGAGAGCCCACCGCTGAGCTGAGGGGCGGCTGAGTGTCCCTCGCTGAGCTGAGGGGCGGCTGAGAGCCCACCGCTGAGCTGAGGGGCGGCTGAGTGTCCCTCGCTGAGCTGAGGGGTGGCTGAGCGTCCACCGCTGAGCTGAGGGGTGGCTGAGCGTCCACCGCTCAGCCGAATTGAACGGTGATTGAGCGGCGCCGCCCGCCGCGCGCGCTACGGGTGTGAGCCGGAGCTGCGCTGTGGTGTGTTCAGCACTTATGGGGCTGCTGCTGCCGGCAGCCTGCCGCCGACGCCACCAACCTCCGCGACCCAGTCTGCTGGACGAGCATTCCAACAAACTGAAGACTGGTCAAAATCACGACCGCTTTCGACTGTAGCACTCGGCTCCGTCCTGGACGACCTCAGCCTAGGGTCACCTTGCCACTGCCGCTGACTGTCTGCCTATGACGGCTCGACACTGATGACCCTGGCGGCCGTGTCCAAGAAGGCCATGGAAGTCTCCCACAGCTGGCAGCGCCTGCTGTAACGGTATGCACATCGGCGGCGTGTCGTGATGCTGTCCACGAAGACGATTCAGCCGCGTCATCATGCGACGATCAGTGCTGGCTCGACGCACTGTGACTTTGCATTCAGATACATGAGCCCGTCGCACGTGAGGTTCAAGTGCCGCCTGAAGCCCTAACACTGGCCTTCAGATGACGCGGGAGAGCAAGCGTTTGACAGAGAGACTGCTGTTGGTTGGGCGTTTCGAATGAGTAATTGTTCAACAAGCTATTAGTCCTCCCATGCCCACAAAGGCACATTCATACACATTGCAAGAAACGCTGGCAAATTAGGCTCATCGGGGAAGGGGAGTGCAAATACCACATTTTGCCTGTAAATCTTACGAATTTGGGACAATTCTTACAAAATTGCCCTGTGTCTGGTGTAGATCCCTTGGCCCACGAGCGGACGGGGGAGGGGAGGAGGGGGGGGGGGGGGGGGGGGGTACACTTAGCCCTGTACTCGGCTGCGTCCCTGCACATGGCATGGAATCGCAACAGGGGCCTGTACCGCCCGCATGTCGACCCGCTTAATGCTACGCCCCGAGCCGCTCCCGTCCCTTGTCTTTACAGGTGCCAAGCGCGGCCGCTTGCGTGACGCTGCGCGCGGCGCGGCGCCAACGGTGACTCGGCGGCTGGCGCAGGGGAGTGTTGACGCATGGCCGCGACATGCCGTCACTGGGTTATCAAATCCGCATTGATGACGTCATAAGCGTTGGAGGCCGACGCCCACGCAGATATCCTCGTTTCGCGAAGTAGGTCCGGTTCCTCCCTGCGTGCGTCACATGGGCAGTCAACAATTCGCGAAGATGGGGTTACAAGGCAAAGGAAGTGGTAATCTTGCGAGGCTTTTGCGTGGAAGTCATGGGTCCCGGAAATTGCTCGTCTGGACAAGATACTGATAACGGTTCAAGGCACCAGGAGTAGGTATTTACCGGCATGTTCAGTATCGGTGACTCAGTCTCAATCAGTGCCTTTTCCTTTTGCTCTTTTCTGCTCTTTTCCGCAGTGATGCATGCCACGAGCAAATTTTGTACTCAGACACAGACACACAGGCGCGTGCGCGCATGTACGCACTACGCACGCACGTACGCACGCACGCACGCACGCACGCACGCACACACACATACATACACACACATATGTATATATATATATATATATATATATATATATATATATACATATACATACGAACACGCTTGATTAAAAACGCCATGTCGCCAAAGTCGTGCCAAAATGAAGCAGAATTCTAATCTCGCTGCATCTCCTCAGCCATTGCTTTACACCTGCTGCTCCCAAAATCATTATCAAAGCCCACGTTTTTCCATATATGGCTTACTGTCCTTGCGTATGGGGTTATTAGATCAAGTTCCAGGTGCAGAGGATTCAAAAATTTATAAATGTTCCCACCTGGATTGTTCCTGGCATGAAACGCAGCCAGCATATAACACCGGCTCTGAAATCTCTAGGCTGGCCCAGATTGATGGCTTAGTGAAAGAGAGGGACGTGCTGAAAGTATTCAAAGCCCTAAGATGCAATAAATTGCCTGAGGCTGTCCGATCTCTTCCTCACTTCCTCACTTCCTTAGCTACGTTCCTCGCTTTCACTAAGGGAGACGCTCTCCTCCAGGGCAATGTCTCTTCACCTACCCAGGTGCCGATTGGAAGCCACCAAGCGAGCCTTCCGGATCTTGCTGCGGCAACTTGGACCCACTTGCCTCCGACCACCACAAGGTCTTCAACTCTGACTTCTGAGAGATTAAAAAGTGGTGTTTTAAACTCAAATGTTTAGGCCATGCTGGTTACCTGAGCGATTGTATGTCTATATATATATATATATATATATATATATATATATATATATATATATATCTATATCTATCTCTATCTACCTCTCCTCATATCCTCTCCTCTCTCTCTCTCTCTCGCGCTCTATCTCTCTCTCTTCTACTCTCTCTATCTCTCTCTCTCTCTCTCTTCTCTCTCTCTCTCTCTCTGTCTCTCTCTCTCTCTGTCTCTCTCTCTCTCTGTCTCTCTCTCTCTCTGTCTCTCTCTCTCTCTCTCTCTCTCTCTCTCTGTGTGTACGTGGTGTGCACGTGTCTTATCTTTTTTGTTCATCCGTTCGACTTTTGTACGTAGTTTATAACTTCAAATTTATCGTATCATATTTATCGTACTGATCTTATCGCATGAATCGTTTATGACATCTATTGTATAGCCCTAGTTCGTAGTGTCGTTTTTTGTAGTATACTTCATACTATCGCCTTTTGTATGGCAATTTTTTGTAATGTGTTATGACGAGTAAGTGAGTGATGTAGCAACCGGAAGCTAGCAAACGTTGTAACGAGCCAAAATCTGGAAAGCCACCTCGTGGATGGCTGTCCAGCAAGCAAAATACAAAAATGCATACAAAACAGACCACTAATTTCGCATTAGCAAGCTTCTTTATACATGCCTAACAAAAACAACATGAAACCAGACACTGTCGTTAAGCAGGACGATATCTTTTGTGGAGGCTAAATAACATGACAAGCTAGAACGTCTCAAAGCTAAACGGATCTGGCTTAGGGTTCACCAAGAAAACTATGTGGTGCAAATAGGAATATCCCACCTTGATGTGCTGTTTGATGGATAACGCTTAGCGATTTAGAACGACTGTAAACTGAGAGCAAACTATTCAATGGACGGTTCTTAAATGCTGGCAGTGATGGGTATCGACGCTACAAAATTAGCATCATAAGAACGTTCATTAGACGTGTATCTAAGTACCGTTTTGATTAGACAGCAGTACATTCAAAATTGACACGAATCAGACAGACCTTGGTGAATGACGATTTGTGAAATTCTGAAGTTCAAAACAAAACAGCATGACATATGACAAGACACTTTGACAACAAACCAAGGCAAGACAAACGGTCAGCCGCCATAATGCATCAAATCATCATATCAAAACCAAGCGATATCTGCTTACGAACAGGACGAACAAACTCTAAATAATCCCCCGGATCCTAAAAAGCAAGAACGATCACAGAGAAGACACTGTCATTTATTATCGCAACAGGAGGATCTCCAACTTTCTTATCAGAAACAGCCCTGGCAAACCCGCAAGCTTAAATGTATCAGTGTAGTACATTAATTAATATGTTATCTCGAAAAATGCAAACTTCGTTCCATATACTACACTGGCGTAGCCACACCGACACTTTTACTACGTCTGGCGGCACAATTACAAGATGGGGCACCTGCGGAGCACATGCCACACAAACATGAGAGCACATTAATGCAATACTGACGGGCAACGCTGACATGCTTCAGACGTTGCAATCACACCTTTCAAAATTTGGGAAGGCATAATTTTTTCAACAAATTCTTTCCAATCCTAAGCAAATACATTTTTGCCCAACTCTGAGTTATTAGGGTTCGGCGGGTTAGCCACTGTACATGCGATTGTGGGTATGTGTCTTTGTATTGTTTCCATGACACACGCATTTTGTACGCTCCAAGTAACGATGCGAGTTTTTGTCTTCTCCGTGCAGAAAGATTTTAAGATGGCGATGCACAAGTGCCATTTTTAACAGCTCAGACTTGCTACTTGCACCATTTATATCTATTCGATGATGAGATAAGGCCCCAAAACTTAAGAATGTACAGGTATCGACGAATATATGAGTGATTAAGTACGAACAACCGTTTATCTTAACGATACTGCTAAGTCAAAAGCCCGGAACCTCGAACGATGTATCAAGAAGCTTGTTAATGCGGTATCAGAGGTGGTGTTTAAAAAAACATGCATACAGGAAAGCAATCTATCGAGATACACCGACACATACATATATATATATATATATATATATATATATATATATATATATATATATATATATTGTTAGCCTGTCGAGGGCTAGTGACTTGTCCGAAAATGGACAAGTCGTTGGCCATCGAAAGTAAGCAAGCCTAAGAGGATTACCGCCAACTCTGGCAAGGGTTTTTGTTGCTGAAGTTTTCTGACTACTAAAAGTGGATGTATGTTTGCATATTGTTATCTTCTTTAGTAACCTGACTCTTCCTGGTCGATAGCTCCGCCGTCCATCGCACCGATTTTATTCAGTATAGCGCAGTCTACTCTGCAAACATTTATGCAGCATGGACAATCGCTGCAAAAGTAAAGGCATGAATCCATTCTCTGCGGCCACTGAAAAAGGATGCAACAAGGAACATTGTGCGGCAAGCTTTGGATTTTGATCACCGTCCATCTGTTGAGTGGGGACTGCATTACTGAGAGTGGCATGCCGAGGAACGGCAGCGAGCCGCCGCCGGGCCATCTCGGGAAGTAATTACTGACGGGTGCTGAAGGCAAGAGCAGGATTAACGCCGGTGTGGAACTGTCGTGCAATTTGCAGCTAAATGATTGCCGATTCGACAAAAAGTGAAGGAAAAATGTACCTGACTACAACGAGCGGTGCGAAGGTGGATGAATGAAGCAAATGAAACAAAATGTGATAAAGCAGCACAAGGTAAGGCATTGACTATGCTTACCACGATCCCATCACCATTTTCGCTAACTTTGGCATGATCAACAGGCGGAACGTAAATGACCTTGGCAGCTGTGACAGGCACGATTATCGTCATGCACAGCCAGACTGGGTGCGCCAGAACCACAGAAGCCTGACGCAACATACATTCTTTGCTGATACCTTTGTATAATGCACAGGTATGCCAGAATGTGTGATCAATTTTATCGATCTTAATTGCACAATGCGCGCTGACTATGGCTGTTAAAAAAACGTCAATCAAAGCCATAGATAGAACGGCTGCAGACAAAACTTGTTTCAACACACAAAAGTGGGAAAGAATGATTGTAAACCAACAGGGCAGAGCCATATTCCATGTAAGGTAAACACATTTCATTTTGCATTAGTGAAGTAAACCTGGATCGCCACGATCTTATTGCTACCACAACGAATGGAAAATGACAAAGTGATGGCCAAAAGTTCTGACGTTACGTTCGTCAGCACGTGACAAAACAAACTAACACGCAGATTTTCCGCGACAACGGCAGCAAAAATGTTGTCCACTTTAGACACTTTTATTGAGTGATATCGGTATAATATTGAGTGTTGCCATATTTCAGAGCAGCGTGATAAAGACTGCCGTGTTTGATACTTGCAGTAATAGCACAGCGTACTGTGTAAACTCTTCGCTTAGAACACTCTCTATCCTGTTATGCACTAAACAAGCTCCATTTCGTTTGGTCTAGTCCGTACTATTTGGACATATCTACTTAGCAATCGTATTTTGCACACTGCTCGTCCTCAACGTTTCGTGAGTGCGGTACCCCTGGTGCTTTTAGTCAATTTGCATGTGCGTATTTGTGCACAAAGAATTACTAATTGCAGGAAGTCACAAGAGGTTTGGGTCTGTACAGGTTCAATGGTTGCCTCGGCAGGGCTGAGCCCGGCCCCGCACGGGTCGGCCGTGGGAGTTTCGCTCCTGCGAATCAAGCTATGGTCGGCCAAAGGGAGGACGTGACCACACCTGGTCCGAACACTCCTATTCAAGGATTTGACCTGAATTGGTTACGGGCCTGCAGTTCAGGGCTTCGGCTGAGACACAGCGTTTGTGGCAGCTAACTATGGCGTGGTCGGCTGCAGGCCCTCGTGATTTTTTGTAAATGTAAAGGCCAGCTGTCTCCACGGGAACCGCGCCGTGGATTGCTGTATCGGCACCCAAAGGCAAGCTGCAGATGTGGAAACCCATGTCGGCGGCGGTGAATCCGGGCCACACCATCCCATTGGTGTGGCGGCGGGTTACATCCCCCCAGACGCGCAGTTTTTTGCCGGACAAGGGTGGGCAGTTGACCTTCCTCCGTCGCTGATATTGGTCAGGCCCTCGGCCGCCGCGCCGTTTGATTGGTGGCAGTTCGGTTGGTTCGCGGGCCCGCGACGGTCGCGCCGCGTGAGACACGCGCGGGGGCCCGCGGGAGGCACGCGGGGGCTACGTACCGGGTGTGGCTGGGTGCGCCGCGAGGGCATGCGCGGGGTGGTTCTCAAGCCGGCAACGGCGAGCACTGAAAAGATCGAAAGATAGCAACGGGGAGATAATGTTTCCAACCTTTCAGCTCCGCTTCCTTGCGTTCAGGTTTGAGGACACTGGTTGAAAACGGGGGAAAGTGCTCGATTCTTTTCGAAATCATAATTTTGGTCTCCCAGTTCCTGAGTGAAATGAATTTTTCCTGGTTTCGGTGTCTTCGGGACTTGGCGAATAACTTCCTGTGTGATCTCATCAAGTCAGTCATTGCAGTGCGGAGGAGGACGAGTATCATGAAAATTGTCAGGTTTTTAGGAGCTCAGAAAACTGAGGACCTCCACGATTGAATCAAGAGGCATTGTTCAGGAGATGGAATCCTTGCTCTAGTAGATGGTCCACGTACCACATGCACAAATAACCTCAAGCACGCAAACCCAGTGCAGCGGCGACTGAGCGTCGGAAAACAAAAAACTGGGTGTGCATGGGACCTCAATATCTTAAATAAGTATACTGCTTTGTATAATGCAAATTCTTTACTTTCAGTGCGACATGGACCCTTTGCGTGTGTGGACGCGCAACCGTATTGCTTGCCGCTGTCGACATTTCCTCTCAGTTTGGTGGGAATGGAATCTGGCGCTGACCCGTCATGTGTGCCACTCCGCTTCCCAGGCTGGGCCAGTGTTGTTGGCGTGAAGCACAATGTCCCAAGCCTTTTTGACACTACGCAGTTTGAGTTGCTGTATGATGCAGTTATCGGGGTCCATAAAAATGAGACGAATGTCCCATCACCCCACCCCCGCGTGCCGCCAATGGCATTCAATGGCCGGTGCGACCATGAGTGAATGAAAAGGATAACAACTCAAAGCAAACAAAAATCAGAGTGCAAAAGTGTCCAAGAGTATGCAAGTTAAGAAGCACAAACCGATCTGCAACAAACCATGAGTCCAACTGTTGGTCTTATGCTCCCCCTGACGGAACCGATCGATAGCCAAAGCTCAAAATCATATAGATCCCTGAAGTAGGGTGACGCTCAATCTGTCCAAATCTCATAGGCGCGGCGACCCGACTGTCATTCTGTTGCCCACAAACGTTCATATTGGGGCTTGCCTACTAGTGGAGTAATGTGCACTTAGAGGTAACCATTTTGACCTCAGCGACATATGTTTGCATTTGGCTGGGTCACCTGCGCCGGTGTTCATCGCTCCTAACGTGATCGAAAGTGTTACCCGATATCTATCTCGGCTCGGTGGCGGTCAGTGCTTATTCCACCTCCCTATTTACGTGCCGAGGGTCAACTATCCATGGCTGCCATTGTGACCTTTTGCTGCTGGGATTTTCTCCATTGGAACTTTCTCGATTTAGTTCGATGCCTTTTGCAGCTCGGAGTTTGGTTTACAAAATTATCCTTTGAGACAACCTGGACACCTTCTGACGCCTATCCCTGATAGATTTTGTTCTTCGCTTCCTATTACGGCAACTTCCATCTTTTGATGATGTTTTCGTTGTTTTGATTTTATCATTTTTTATTCGAATTCCTTTTTGGCTTTCACTTTTTAATCTTTGTCGTTACCTTTCCTTGATTTTGACTTTTCGCCGCGCTGAGTTGGTCCTGCCGATCTTTGCCGTCTGACCTCTCTCAACCTACTTCTTTACTTTGTGTTTTGTGTTTCCAAAGCCACCATTGTTCGGCTTTTCTTGTTTTACTTTCGTTTGGCAATTTCTGCTTTCATTCACGATTTGCCTTCTTGAATTTTGCATCTTGTTGTAATTTTTGACCCGTAATCTGAGGATAGCCGTGGCGTATCCATAATTGAAGCGTGAAATAGTAATGACGTTGCAAACTGAAACAAACATTTTATTTATGACGTGAAGGCATCTTTTGCTGTCCTCGTTTTTTGTCCCTAAAAGCGCATAACGTAACACCGTAAAGCTAAATTGTATTTTGTCGCATAAGTGGACCAGTTGCAAAATCAGTTGCATGGAGGCGGCATCTGAAATTATTGCATTGCTACGTACCAAACATGTTAAAATCTTGTGCATAACCACATGCTATGTTCCAGCTACTGCTATCGTCACTGTACGTTCCAGACCCATTACCGTTACAGGTACCATGCCACCGTTCCAACCGTTCCGTTCGTTTAAACTTAGTTGACTTGGGATTGCCACACAATCCTGGCAAATATGGATAACCTTCGAGCAAACTGTCGCAGCACTTCGGAAATCCGTGGAAGTTGCGATGCCTCAGAAGGTATCCACGGTATTATATATTTTTGCCTTTTTCGTGACGAAAGCATGCTTTATTATGTTTATGTGTAAAATCACGCGACCTCGTGCGTTTGCTCCATACTACAGATATGGAGGATCTCCAGGCTTGCAGAAACCGTAGCATACAGAGTGAGGCCATTTATTTTCATAATGGAGCTCTAAACTGGCAACAAGACTGGCGATTCTGCAATACTCTTATGTGCACATACTAAGACAATGGGAAAACGCGCGCGTGAAATAGCAAATCAATACTCTTTACGCATAAGTTTGCAAAACAAATCCCAGATTTGCGAACGATCGGTGGAGCAGAAGAAGCCAAAGAGACAAAAGCATGCGAGAAAAAGGCGGTTGTTCGTTCACCGTTTGTTCAGGGGTGCCTGGTTCGACATGACAGCAGCATGTGTCTTCAGGGCCGCCTCGTTCGACATGACAGCAGCATGTGTCTTCAGGGCCGCCTCGTTCGACACGACAGCAGCATGTGTCTTCAGGGCCGCCTCGTCGGCATGACAGCAGCATGTGTCTTCAGGGCCGCCCTCGTTCGACATGACAGCGCATGTGTCAGGGCCGCCTCGTTCGACACGACAGCAGCATGTGTCTTCAGGGCCGCCCGGTTCGACACGACAGCAGCAGTGTCTTCAGGGCCGCCTCGTTCGACGACAGCAGCATGTGTCTTCAGGGCCGCCTCGTTCGCACGACAGCAGCATGTGTCTTCAGGGCCGCCTCGCTCGGCACGACAGCAGCATGTGTCTTCAGGGCCGCCTCGTTCGACATGACAGCAGCATGTGTCTTCAGGGCCGCCCCGGCCGACACGACAGCAGCATGTGTCTTCAGGGCCGCCTCGTTCGACATGACAGCAGCATGTGTCTTCAGGGCCGCCTCGCTCGGCACGACAGCAGCATGTGTCTTCAGGGCCGCCTCGTTCGGCACGACAGCAGCATGTGTCTTCAGGGCCGCCTCGTCGACGACAGCAGCATGTGTCTTCAGGGCCGCCTCGTTCGACATGACAGCAGCATGTGTCTTCAGGGCCGCCTCGTTCGACACGACAGCAGCATGTGTCTTCAGGGCCGCCTCGGTCGACATGACAGCAGCATGTGTCTTCAGGGCCGCCTCTTCGGCATGACAGCAGCATGTGTCTTCAGGGCCGCCTCGCTCGGCACGACAGCAGCATGTGTCTTCAGGGCCGCCTCGTTCGGCATGACAGCAGCATGTGTCTTCAGGGCCGCCTCGCTCGGCACGACAGCAGCATGTGTCTTCAGGGCCGCCTCGCTCGGCACGACAGCAGCATGTGTCTTCAGGGCCGCCTCGTTCGACACGACAGCAGCATGTGTCTTCAGGGCCGCCCCGGCCGACACGACAGCAGCACGTGTCTTCAGGGCCGCCTCGTTCGACACGACAGCAGCACGTGTCTTCAGGGCCGCCCCGGCCGACACGACAGCAGCATGTGTCTTCAGGGCCGCCTCGCTCGGCATGACAGCAGCATGTGTCTTCAGGGCCGCCTCGTTCGGCACGACAGCAGCATGTGTCTTCCGGCAGCGATTCGCGGGCAAAGTTCCGGCTGAGGTCGCGTTTAACGCCTATGATTGTTATTTACTGCTCGATGGAGGCGTCTGTGGTGACGTGCGAATCGGCCATAAGCGGGCACAAGTGTCGGTCCGCAGAGTCACGCCACACGGGCACGGCTGGCCGACTCAGTTTAACCCGTCGCCGGCCGGCTATGGCAACCGTCCAGCTAGAGTCGTCTAGCCATCTGGTGCCGCAACTTTGACCTCGGCCTCACTGGCCCGGTTACAGTGCTGCACAGATCCGACCGCCCGGCCATTCATCAGCCCTGCCTGTAGCTGCGGTGCTCGGCCGGCGGGAGGCGAGTCTCGGTCGACCGATCTGCCCCCTCCCCCCAAGTCCTACATGAGGGACTTGCCACTTAGCCGCGCTACTCTGCACATGTTGCTATGTGCTGGAAAGCTCAGACGCAGTACGGGATTGGTTTAGGCTTGAGTAAATGATTGACATGATGGCTTAGTGTGAACACTCGTATTCAAATATTGTCAGAAGGGAATCGAATGCATTCGGCCGCGCATGTTATGCGGCTAGGTAACTTCCTTCATCTTACCGATAGGCAAAGGTGCTTTCGATGGCATGATTTGCTCTTGGTATTTGAGCTGAATGGTGCCTTTCATCTTTTGGCTTTGGCACCCCGAAACCCAGTAGTAATTACGCATATAATTGCGTTTGTAAATAATATGTGGTTCTTCTTCTGTTCAAGCTGTAGAACAAATAAACATTTCCCGATACGAAAGCTGTTCTATTGAATCTATACGCTGTGTCGATGTCTGCCAGGCAATGCCGTCCCCTGTTCCCTTCTGTGAAGTTTGCAAGCCGATAAAAAACCGCTTCAATCTGTCACTTAATTGGCACCACGCTTCATTTATTTATTTCTCTTGTCCCGATTTCAGGACCAGCGGTGGGCCTCAGCTCTGTGGCAGTTGTTGATCCCGCTCACACCAGTTCGCAAACAGCGCGGTGGGCCCTGGCTCGCCACCAGCCCACCGTAAGCCGGGGCCTGGCACCCCTCAGGCGGCCCAGAGCCACCCCGAAGCACCCGGCGGCGCCGGCGACAGGCGGCGCGGGATCGCCGGACCGCCTCGGGCAGCTGGCGTTCTCAGACCGTCGGCCGCGTCAGGTTCGCCGAAGAACGCGGCCAACGCCTCGGCCGCCGCTCGGATTCGGCGTACAGGGCCGACGAGGCGACGCAGCCAACAGCCTCACAGTCGGCCCATCGTCACTACGGCAAACTGAGACGACGACAGCCGGAGGGGGGGGGGGGGGGGGGCTCACTATCTGCACATCGAGATCCACGAACGATCACTGTACCAGTGCAGCGAGATCCAAGGGCATATCTAAACGGGAATGTCAGCGTGCCGCATCGTATGAAAATCGCGGGCAGAGACTGCTCTGAAAATAACTAGTTTTTTAACCGCCCAGTTTCATAAGCATTCAGCTTTTCATCCATCCAGTTTTTTAACCATTCAGTTTTTGCTAACCGAGCCTCCCGCCGCTGGGGGAGGTGCAGTGGTGAGAGGTCGTAATCAAACGCCTGACTACTCACCCAGTCGATAGGGTTTCAACACTGACTTACAAGCTATCACAGGAAGTCGAAGCAAGTTATGCGGCTGCTCGTTATGCTGGGCAGCCTGCTGCCAACGCACCATCCCACTTGACTCGCAAGCACTCAATGGAAAAACATCGCATTATAATCCGGTATTGTTTCTCTCGGATGCACTCATCAGCTTTTAGCTTTGCTGTGCCACTATACAATAATTTTTAAAAATCCATGCTGTAAGAAATCCCTAAAATGTTTTGGAAATGCAGATTTCAACGAGACAAATCAATCTATGCTTGGTTTTTTAGAATCGGCTCGATAGTTCATGACATCTCAAGGGGAAGTTCATCTACCCTCGCCCAACAGAAGGCTAAGGAAACGAAGCCTGAGTGAGTACATTAGGCAGGGCAAGGGATTTCCCATCCTGCTACGCCGTTGGACCACCAGGAATTAATACATTGAAAGGCTGCACCACAATTAGGTGACCTTCGTCCCTTTTGAGAGATGCTTTGAGACGAAGTGCAACGCTACTTGACATAAGAAATGCCTTTTTAGCCCTAATGTTGTGTGACTCCGAGAATCTCAGCTTGTGCGGGAGGTTTTGTGCTCTTTCAGCCTCCACATCGGATTGGAACTTATAAAACATAAAATTCTTGCAAATGCCAGCAAGCGAAAAATGGGAAGCACTTCACCAAAAATAAGCATCGATAAGCTCATTGTAAATTGAAATATGGTGCAAAAGCTTAAATGCAAGTCGTCGAATCGCGTCTGCTATAATCTGGCGACTTTTGACAAAACATGTGTTGCAAAAATAGAAACTAAAAACTCCATTTTGAGAGCGTTTTGGCATCTATGACGATCACAACTACATGCTCTTCAGAACGAAGTAATTTATAGTGCCCTAACATGGCTTGACAAGCTGACATATGTGCAAGAATTATAAAGAACAGGCGACGACTGTAATTTTGCTGATCTGATGCCACTAAGTCAGGTGGCGTCAAAATGTGCTCCCTATGTCAGTTCAGTCATTCTGTCATCATTCATAAACGTCACAAAGCATCATCTGCTACTTCGCCTCCGAGAGTGAAGTGAAGAAAGTAGAATTCCTGCGTTGAAGTATGAGATATGTTTCACCTTACCCCCCGGCTCAGCAGAATGGACTGAATCCCCTAAAGACGCCTGCATGCCTCATCAGTACAGTAATCGCCGCTGGCTGCACTAGAAACATAACACATCTGAGGTAACACGCATTCTTCACTCTCGGAGGCAACTTCTGTTGAATTCGCACCTCCCGGTTAAACGGCTCTCGGATGAGGTGCAACCCCAGGTTTCTGTCTTCTCTTTGAAGGAAAAATACTCAGGCACTGCACCGGCAATGCATCTCAATCCTAGTCTGTATGCTTCTTTAGCTCAGTGTTCGAATAGTTGCAGCTCAAAGTCTCGCAGCAAAACCACAACATCCTAGCCTCTTTGATTCCCAAGCGATCGGCTTCGTAACTAGCCGGAAATCCTTCCGTCCATGCGATGGACGACTGGATGATTATTATGAGATAATGACTGCGACCTCCTCAACGTCTTAGCACACAAAACAGTAAATATTGCGTCACAGAAGATCGCCACAGCTGTCTGTAGTACAGCCGCGGTACTGTAAGGATTGCCTTCTTGCAAGTGGGGGTAAACCGAATGTTACCCGCCTTGAGTTCCAGCCATCTGAAAAGGCGCGTAAGACGCCAGGCATCCAAGGCCAGTACTGACGCTTCTGCATTTTTCGACCACTGCCGGCTTCGTACCAAGAATCGGCTCTCCACCTACAAAGTCTGCATTGGAATCGTCCGCGTGCCGTCTGGGCATAACATTACACTACAAGTTTGGGCAAATAGGAAGTCACAAAATGTTTTATAAAAATCACCTCACCAAGCCCTCTAAGCCTCACCAACGTCCTTGGTTTTGGCTTCTTGCACTGCTGACCAGTGTCCTAGAATTGCCGACTTTGCGTGTAAAGCAACACCCTATGAGGAGGTGTTGCTTTCAAACATTTCCCGATGGAAAACATTTCCCTATGCTCTATGTAATTTTTTCACTCCTGCCTGACATTGTCTAATCGCACATGCCAAACCCCTATTTCCCTTTCTGAGGTTTTCAGATGTCATCTAAAACCGAGCTCACTTGAAACCACCGGGCATAAACGAGGCTCCACAGAACATGGACACCTATGGCTATGTCCTGCCTCACCTACATCTGAATCATGTCTATGTATGCACAGGGCAAGGGCGCCAGGTGCCTCCAAGCCTAAGAACCCCAGTGACTCCAGCCGCTTGCACGCATTAAGTTTGGTTTGTTTACAAAATGCATGACAATCGGCAGCTGTGTGCCAAATGCAAGGTTTTCACGCATTACATATGTTTTTGGTCTCACCACCACACCACGAAAGCAGATCCTGGTAGCAAGGCCTGAAAGAGAATTTTACCCCACGTTTTTTTCCGAGGAAAGTTGACCACTAAATTGCACCACTCCCGAAATGCAAGAATAAAAAATTCAAGAAATGTGCTCTGAATTCAACTTACAAGATGAATATCACCATTTGGGCACCCATGTTAACATATTTAAAGTCAAATCAGCTGACTGCAAAATCTTTCCAAAAAGTCTTTCATAGTCTTTATATTTATTTAACTACTTCCGTTTTCTTGGTATCATACGAGTGTGACACCACTATATTCTTCCTGCCTTTTCGATTTCCTTTAGAGGTGTCATCTGTTGCTTAAAATGTTGAACAATTTCTCTGTAAGATGCTCCAACTGCAAACTTGCAGGTATTTCATACATAAATTGGATTAATTCGCCAGCCGCCCAAACATGTTTTATATGCACCCAAGAGTGAACAATTCACAGGAAATGAAGGGGACAATTTAAAAACGGAACTTATTTTTACCGCCATTTTTGCCCTGTTAAATCCTCGGTTAACCGTTCTCTTGGCTAATAGCGGTGCTCCATAATGATAAATCTAAGCCTGTAGAGTGTAGAGTGTAGAGTGAGCTTGAAAGACAAGCAGCATTACTGGCATGGTCCTCTAAAAGTTATGTAGCTTTTGGAGAAGAGAGATTGTTTGGTGGAGCATACCCATTATTGCCTTGACATAGGTTAACCATGGCAATCAAAATAAGTCGTTGAAAGTGATTTGAAGTGTTCTGATTTGTGTGTTGTCAACTTTGTCTGATGTCAACAAGCATACACAAATGAACTGAATAAAAGTCCAAGTTGAAACCAGCCAAAAATTAACTTCATTATGTTTTTATTACAAGTGCTGCTGCCAACAGATGTTGACAGCAGCACTCGTGAGTTGACATGATGAGTTGAGATGATGTTCAACATATGGGCTACTCTAAGTTAGGTTATGTTGGTTAAGTGCATGGTAAATGGTAACAAGAATTGTGCAAGAATCAGCAACTCACAACTGCTGCTGTGATACAAACAGGTTAGACAGGATGAGATGAGTAAGGCCTCTTTAGGTTAGGCGTAGTTACGCTACTTTCATGGAAATAGGCATTGGTATTTTGTAAGAAACAGTGACAAAGTGTTTGTTTTCCCTGACCCCATCTTAACAGAACCCAGATGTATGTCTATTGTGTTTGACTTGATGATGGGCTGATGTGCAAGAGTCCAAGTTTGTTTTTTTTTGGTTTGAGGGCTTTATGCCTGTTGAATTTTCCGTTGTTATTTTATTATTGAATTCATTTGCTTTGTTTTGTGTTAAAAGTGCTGTGGATGGAAAGCGCAAAGGGCAGCTCAAATTTTTGGTATCCATAATTCTTTATGCTCATTTTACTGTCATGAAATTACTATGCTTTAATGTTTCTGTTTCATTTTAATGGCCTAAGATGTTAAAAAACAAAACAGTTTTGCTAGGTTTATGATATTACGCCCATGCCAACTTGAAATAGATGTTTTTGTTTGCTAAAGCACCAGTCACGAGCTCGTAAGTTCCATCTTTTGTGAATTGACTTTTTAACTCCCGGACGATCCTTTTGCGATGGAGCTTTTCACTCCCACCCTAGTTCAAAAGCGATTCTAGCTCACTGCTGCTGATGGAGAAGCAAAGTAAATACGTGCTTATCTATCAACTAGCTTTTTTCTGTCGGTCTTTCACTGTTCAAGCAAAGCCGTACAAAATTCACTGGATAATGTTTTGATTGGTATTCCAATATCAAGCTATAGATCCAAGAGCAAGTGCATTGGAACATTCCGCTGTTCTTTATTGATTTTAAACCCAGTTACCAACTGATAGTTTTTCGCTCTCGTAGTTGTTGGTGAAAATATTAAGGGTCGAACCATTTCATTAGTGATCACATATGTGTCATAAAGCAGTCCTCGTTTTCGTTCAAACGACGCTATTTGGTTTGATGGAAACATTTCGGACCCGACGAACCATAGCAATCACGTTGTCAAACACTTTCATGAAAAACGCAGAAACATCGCCTTTCAAGGTTGACCACGGGATGCCCTAGATCGTGGCGAGTTCTAGGAAACTTCTCCTGGTTACGTTATCGGTCAAGACGCACTTAAGTACCGACATTGGGCATTAAGTCCATTTCACCGGGTGCTATCATAAACTACCACTCCAGAGACATTACGTAGAGCGAAAAGCCTCGGTTCATTTATCAAGACATTATATGGGGTCTGCTGCCTCGCCTGAATAACAACATTTGGAAGTGCGTTTTGACAGCCGAGGCGACAGGTTGATCAGACGACCGTTTGCTCTTCGTTGTTTTCATTTTTTGGATTGTTGTCAGGTATCGGCACGCGTACTAAATGGACACCTATGTAGAGCCAACCGCATGGGGCAAGCGTGGATGCATTAATGAATCGCTCAAACATCTTAAGCAGTGTCTTGCTTGGGAAATCTTGGTGCACACCTAAAATCAATAACATGAAAAGACTGGTATCAACTGTAAAAAGAACAAACATCTTCAGGGTATTTAATGAAATGACAGTGACGGAAGACTTGTACTCCAAAGGGACTAGACGCAAACTCTCCCACATATTTCGGGTATATGCAATTGTATACCAATTCTAAATACCCCGACGAAAAGTACGGTCAGCATGTCATTTCGGCTTTTCAATGTAGGTGCAAGACGGACCAATAACGACCAGAATGGCGATACCAGCAGTTAATCTGTTCAAGTAATACCAGTGACGAACCAGTAACGACAGACAAATCTCTTATCGGCACCCGGCACCCGATTTACGCCCCAACTCGATTTCGTTCTGTGCATATTAAGTAGAAATGTTGAAATAATTAGTATGATTAGGTACTTTATTGAAAAAACAACGAAACGTTTGCTCTATAACACTTAACTTCTTCCGTATTTGAATTATGCTGCCCGAATTGGGGTGTATATTATGCTTCTCAACTAGATGGGTTGGTAATTTTGCAAAAAGGGATGTGCGTTTGATAGAAAACGTGTGCACCACACGAAATTCAGGGCCAATCTTTAAGCTGTACAAAATTTTGATCTCATCGGATATTTCTAAACCTCAAATGATAGCTGTGATGCGAATAGTTCTAGCTTAAGTTAGCTGTGATGCACAAAGTCCAAACTCCAATATTTTCTGCATCATTCAGTTCAATATACAAGCTCTACGAATCAAATGAAGTGCCTTTGACGTGAGCAAAATATTTAGATCAGCTATTTTCTGATCGTAATTATAGCTTATTCACAGCATCTGGCCTCGACCCTAATCTGTGAAACAATGTTGTGATGTCATATTTATCAAGAATGGCTGTTGTCCCTGGAGCAAAAGACATCGTTAAGAACATCATCTGCAAGCATTTTGTGAACACATTTTTACGTAACCAACATATCTGAAGATATTGCAATTTTTTGCTCTGCAGGTTTGCAACTCGCTCCATACTTAACCTTCATGCTCCATAATCACGTTCTGGTATGGTCATATTCATACACTTGTACCCAAATCCACGCCGTTGGCTCCGGGAGTGCTCCCAGCAACAAGCTCCGCTCAGCTGGCTGGGCTCCCTGGAGATCCAGCCCAGAACCCAGCATGAAAATGACCAGCTAATTGCTCCTCCGAGTTGCGTGGCTGACGACTTTTACTGATACTGTAAATGAGTGGCAGTAGTTAATTGGGTGCTTCTAGTGAGCTGCATTAGCTGACTTTCGCTGACTTCTTTAAGCCTTCTCATATATGGTATGTCCTTGCCTAATAACGCGATTCCTGCCGGGTCTGGTCCGGGTCCTACCTCTTCCCCTGCTTCTTTGCGTTAATTGCTCCCGGTTAACTGGGAGAACCGCGACTTGATTTCATGTTTTCTGAAGTTAACGTAAGATTCTGCGCCGCTGGGATAGAGGGAGGGGCATTCCTGGTAACCTGCTCTTGGGGAACGGTACAGAAAAAATGACGTCACTTGGGCTTACGGCGAACGCTTCTTCACAGCTGTATGTTAACATTGACGTAAAGGTGAAATTTCGATAGTCATTGCTGCTGTATGTGACTACTAATCCGTCCCGAGGTTCAATCTAAAAATTGCACTGGGCCAACAGCCACAACGCTGCGGTGAACCGCGTAGGCTTTCAGAGAGTATGGAAAGAACCCAAGACCGTTCTGGGTGACCCCTGAATGATCAAAGATGCCGATGCAGGTCTACACAAAGGGTTAACACCGCGTTAGGTCCAGGGATCTGATCCTGCGCTCCACAGTACCGTGGATGAAGATCTCCTTTCCAGCCCCCCAGAAGAATGGTGCTGTGATAAACGGACGCAATTGTCAACTCTGCGCTACTGCTGGCATGGCTTCTACCGCATGCAGACGCACAGTTTTCAGTACCTCTCAGCCCGTGTGACGAAGCACCTCAGGATTGTGGAAACCGGTCGCGCAGGAAAGGAAGCGCAGGATGTCAGCTCGCTCTGATAACGAGGAGTAATGGGGCGGTGCCGGTTTGGTTCACGCCGCCCCACTTGCCCTGTCGGAACAACTCCGGCTCCATCCGACAGACACCCCGCTATGATTATTGGCGCCGGTGCCCAGTGCGCATTTCGTTTCGAAAACAACTCACCGGCACGAGCTGGATTCAGAGAACTTCGCCCGCAGAGGAATCACACTTTAGACCGGCACTGGGCAGGGCGAAACAGTGAGATCGAGATTCAAAATAGCCTCCCAGTCAGATCAGACAGGCCATCCACGTGTCTGGATGGCGTGTTGGCATACGTAGGGCAGTTTTTGAATGCGCACGAATGTAGTCGTGTCGCACTAGCGCCTGGCTCGGCTCCCACTGAGCTTGGCCAGACATGTCAGCTTGAGTTAAATGGTAGCGTGAAGCGTCGTCACAAATTTGTAGGGCATAAATCCGCAGTGGGACAATGCCTACTTTTAGCGTCAGCAATGCTTATATGCTAGCGAAGCAAACCGCTACCCAAGTAAGCGCGGCCACGAGAAAGCCGATCTACCTTCGTGCTACTGTATGCGTTGTGAGCCTGACCTTAACGCACCCTCCCGTAAGGTTGCCTGCACCGGGGCCAAAGGCGGCAGCATCAGCCATAACCGATCCAGCATCCGAGGCAATTTTTGTGGGAACAACCTCTCCGCAAAATGGCAACCGCATCCATAGCCGGGAGTTTAAGGTGTGCTGCATCTGCCACGATGGAGCCACGTTTCCTCCGAAACTTTCAAGGCTTGCGCGAAAGCCATGCTTTTAACCAATTGTGTTGTGCTACCGGCTCCTTCGACCGCCGCAAGTAAGCGCGATGCCCTGTTAAATACAACCGCTGACCCAGGATTCAGTCCTGGTGTTCCGTGTCCCTGGCTCCATCTGCTGATATCATTAATCTGCAGTCCGGTTCCTCTCGCACAGTCGTTCGCTAACTTGGTTCGATGCCGAGAAGCTCGTATCAAACCAATGTTTGTCAAAAAACCACGGAATGTTTCCGTATCACGATGCAGGCAAAAATAGCTGATAAATGATAAGCGAACGCGTGCTTCCGCCGAAAGCATTACCAGCCACTTCAGATAGCAATACTGGCGTCGTTTGTGTGTTTAGACCAGCTGATAACCGTCGTAGGTCAGGTGAAGGTGAGTCGCGATGCCGCCAGGTGCGGACCGTTCCCCGCCACAATCCCTTTGACCCGCGGATCTGGCGAGGTCATTGCCAAGGTCGCCGGGTGAAGCGATGTGCTAACGTCCTGCGCGATCACGCCGGCGTCAAGCAGCGTGGAGTCGAGGCAGAACGCCTTGTCGCTGGCCCGATGGCTGATTGGAGGGGTCAAGGCAGAACGCACTGTCGCTGCCCCGATGGCTGATCGGGGGAGTCGAGGCAGGACACATTGTCACTGGCCCGATGGCTGATTGGAGGAGTCGAGGCAGAACGCACTGTCGCTGGCCCGATGGCTGATTGGTGGAGTCGAGGCAGGACGCATTGTCGCTGGCCCGATGGCTGATCGGAGGAGTCGAGGCAGAACGCATTGTCGCTGGCCCGGTGGCTGATTGCAGGAGTCCAGGCAGGACGCACTGTCGCTGGCCCGATGGCTGTTTGGTGGAGTCGAGGCAGGACGCATTGTCGCTGGCCCGATGGCTGGTCGGTCTAGCTTTCTTCGCCGCGCCCATATGGCATGTCTGAGCTCGATTTAGGAGTACAGAACTCTGTGCTTGCAAGACGACGCATGGAAAGGGGAATCATGTCTGCGTTCTGCTTAAAACGAAAATGACGGACAGATGTGTGCTATGGAAACGGGGGTTATGACCATGAAAGGTCTTCACCAGTCTACATTCATTACGTGGGACATGAACGGTCCTCAAGTAGACCTCTAGGCCTTCAGTGGTCCCGCTGTCCTGCTGGTAAGCCCGACAATGCGCTGCAGTGATTGCCAATGCCGCTTTTTTTCGTGCCGAGTGGTGTGGTTCGATATTACCAGTTACTCGGAAAAGGAGGTACCGGTGGTTCAAAAGTCACTCACTGCACGTTAACATTGTCATGGCGCGGTGCCAAGACAGGATATGACTGTGTAACAGCAAGTTTCGATCACCTCACAGTTCAGATTAGGAAGTTCGACAGCCAGCGCCTGCCTGCACGCTGCTAGCGGACTGTGAAGCCCATCATACTGCTCTAACGAGCGCATGCAGCCTACCCTAGCGCGGATTAACCGTGAACTCTGCGGGAGCTGCGGGAGCCTGGACAATGCTCGAGCCGAGGGTGACGTGGCCGCCTGGAAATTCGCGGCCGCGACGACGGACCCGGTGCCACGGCGACCGCTGCCACCCGGGCCTGCCGGTCCGAGCCCATTAACACTGGGCAGCGCTGCGCAGCGCGGGTCGATGACACCACGCAAGTGATGTGGGCATAAAGCGGCCGACGGAGGTCATCGATTGTACGGCAAACAAATGCTTCGTTGTCGTTGTGCCGAAGGAAAGATGACGTTTGCAGGCCGAGCCCCTGCTTTTGTGGCTTAGAATCCAACGAAATAAATAGGTCCAGCGATCCACTACAACATTGTCTTTACGTACTACGTCACATTAACAAACGTCAACGAGCTAGTTAACGGTGGGGCATGGACATGCTAGCGATTGCTTGCGCCGTTCATTGTCAATCAAACCTCGGTCGTCGTGTCCGATGGTGACGAGTAACAGCCACCAGTACCACTTGCATCCGACATATCACATCGAAAAGAACTGCACCAGCACCCAGGCCGGCGAGACAGATACACTTCATCCTGCGACATAATGTGATGACGTCATGTCGTCGCGATGCCCAGCCGTGATTGGTTCCAGCGGTGACCGATCGGGAACGGGGCGGGGGGGGGGGGAGCCGCTCCTGGGGGGCGACCCAGCTTGTCGGTCGAGTCGGACGAGTCAGGTCAAGGCGTCTGCCCGCGGGAGACGGCGCAGATCCAGCTGGCTGACCGATCCAGACGGAGCCAGTGCACGCATGGATACCACCCACTTCCCCGTAACAGCAGCACCCGGCTGAGAGAAGAGACCTGCCTTTGCAGCTGCACCTGCCCCGCCAGGAGCGTCGCGTGCCGTCCACAGACGGCCGCCGCGCATGGTGCTGCTCCAATCGGGAGGATCGTGTTCACGGTCAGTTGTGCAAGGGTACGTGTCGTAAGACGGTGCGAACGTCGGCGGCCTGTTGGTAATCCACCGCTGCAATACGCGGCAGCGCTGGCCCGGACCTGTGACGACCTGTTTGAAAACGCTGTGGCGATCTTGTAATACTAGCAGAATTGTGCCGTTATAATTTCTATGCCATCAATTTCGATATTGATCTATTTTTAGAACGCCCTGGCTATTCGTCATGCCGGGGTGATGAGCGCCGGCTTGCGAAGTAGGTTGCCATGATTTTATCCATCCTGGAAGGCTGGGGAACACAAAGTACGAGTGGAGAAAGCTGGTAGCTTGCAGAAATTTGCTCAGCCCGATGAAGGTGCGATAATGCGCGATTTGACTGTGCAAATACCATGTCCCAAAAATTGTGGATGTTTAATGCACTTATATCTTTAATGCACACGGATTTTCATTTCGTCGATTTCCAGTGCCGTACCGCATTACCGCTGCAGCTTGTCCCAGAGCTTACATCCGCTATGATTTCTACAATTCAAGAAGTGCGTCGCATTCTCTCAGCCTCTTCCACGAGTGATGGGTCAGCGTGTGTGATTTGTCCCAAGACGCACTCATTGAGCTCGAGCAAACTCACACTGGCATCACTAGCCTGGACTAAGAGCTCTACATCCGTACCGATTTCGAAAGGCCGCCTAGTGAGCGCAGCCGACGGTGGACGAGCGGGCTGGTGCAGAAACGGCCGCGGCAGCTTCGAGAGTGACGGACGACGCCGCGGCGCGCCACCTGCCCGCGACCGGTGTCGCCACCGCTCCCGCCGCCGACTACGGCTCAGAGACAGGGGACATTTGTTGACATCCTGCAGGAGCTTGTCGTCACGGGCAGAGAGATGCCGACGACACTACGTGACGTGACGACGATGCTGAGCGGCGTCCCTGTGACGTCGGGGATCTTGCGGTGGGTCAAAAACGGCTCGATTGTCGAGGGTAAGACTTGGCACTAGAAGAGAAGACTTAGAGAATACTCTCTTCTCACTAGAAGAGAAGACGTAGTGATCAACTTTCACCTACTTCTGAAATAAAAACGAATGCAGCATGGACATGATGCCTCGGAATTCAATGAGTTACACATTAATCTATGCTACTTGTTGGGTGAAACGTTAGTGTATATGCACACCAAGAACGAAAGACAGCTTGAACCCAAATATATTGCTCTAAACGCTAAATGCGGGCAGGGCGGGAAAGGGAATAGAATGTTGTGGGTGGCAGTTCCTCAACGCAGCAGAATCCTGCCAAAATGCTTACGATACGGCACGAAAGTAACAGAGAACGATGCTTACAGTGCCAACACGGTGAGGGTACCAGTGAACTGCGTCGCAACAATTTGTTGCTAACATGGGCACTTCCGCACCGGAGTCTGGTGGTGGCAGGCAATTCGTAAAAATTTGCTTAAAGAATTATCCACCACCGCCTTTTTGTAACTTGAACCATCACCATATACAGCACGTGCGCTGCAATGCGGACTCATTATATCATTGCCGCAGCTGTTTACAGAACACAAGTTTGATCTGCTGCACCAGTCGAAACGTCCGAAATTGCCGATAATGTCTCGAAACCGTGATTTCTGCGTTCGCCGATGCAGTGTCGGTCGCCTGCACCCGCGCGGGGCTGGCCGGTGTTGTACCCCCAACAAGCGCTGCAACCAGGCGGGAAATGGTGCAGTGCCTGCAACCGTCCCTCCTCGAACGTCCGGGGGCACAGCGGTGACGCGAGCCAACCGCGGACCGGGCGGCCCCGGCGGCAGCCTCTGATTGGCCGACCTCAGGTGGTCCCACCGGCGCCGCCGGTGCACGTGCACTCAGTCACCTAGCCCCCGGCTGTCCGTGACCCCAATCAGGCGGCCCGGGCATGAGATGTGTGAACACCGCAGCGGGTCGGAATCGACGCAGTTTTCTTGGCACCGACATGTTTATATAACAGGGTACGTCGGCCTATGTTAAATGAGCCGAATGCCAGACAGTCGTCTGGTCTTGGGTTTTGGGTGTTAGAATTTGGATCTTCAAACTTGTTCGCTGCACAGCCGGAAGCAAACGCGTTGAACAACTGAAACCATCATAAATTTGAATGAGGATGACAGCAGACAAGAATCTTACAGTGCACAGCTCTCCAAAAACTGATCCCGCTAGGTACGTGGGTGCCGGATGGTTGCGTTGTTTGTCACTTAGCTGCGGTTAGTTCGCTGGTGTGTCGAGCACGTCAGCTTCCTACGACAATGATATCGGATGGATGTCGACACATAAAAGCCGCTGTATGGGCGTCATGGAACTGACGTTGACATTATTCGCCGTTCATTGCACCCGACGACAGACTCACCGGCCCGATGGGTATGTCAAGTGCCCAGCTTTGCGGGCAGCCGTCCACGCCGTTGCTGGGGTTCCGGGGTGCTGGACCGAGTTCGCATGGGCCGGTATGTGAACTGGACAGAGAGAACACCTGCACAAACATTGTGCTTCACACTCCTGTAGTAATGCTATGCATGACAGCGTGTGTCGAACCCACGAGCAGGCCACGCCGGCCGGCTGAGACGCTCGATGTGTCGTGGGCGATGAATCGCGACTTGCGCGGATGGGATGCGGCATCCAACGCAGTGAAACGTCAGCAAAATATCTGTGCCTTCGTATTTGATGTTTGAAGGGAGTGTGTCTTTTTATTTCATTTTCAAATACGGGGTAGAGGGATATTCCAACGTATGCTGGTCGATAGTCAGTAGCTATGAGTCATAGCCATAGTTTTGACTAGTTTTGCAGATATGAATTATAGCAGCAATGAAAAGTGCATTTGGACGTAATTACAAGACCCACCGCTGTCCAACGGCTGTAAAGAATGCGTAGCTCAATCCATCCATTATAGTACAGTACAACGGCAAAGGTCCGGGGTGCACAAATACATAAGCGCAAAGCATAAGCACAACACTGGGCCACAGAAGCCTTCTAGATTGCGTTTTTCCCCGCCCAGCACATTGCACATGATTCTTAGGCATGGAACATAAAAAGTCGTAATTGCTGATCGACAAATGCCCAGATTTTGAAATCTAGAAGCTTAGATTAGGAGCGTACGTCTGTAATCTGTCCGTCTGCCTGCGTGTACAATTTTTGCCAGACGCCCAGCGCAGACGGCTGCACAGGTTGCCATGAGTTTGCGCACACGAGGAGTTCAGCCGTCGAGACGATCCACGACATAAAATCACACCTGAGCAATGGCGGTGCCGGCCACAGCATGCTCAAGAGGGGGCGTGCTTTAGCGTTTGGTCCGGAGGCATTTCGGTGTATGTGGGTGGAGTAACTTATACAGACGCCAATATAGCGTCGCCACGCGCAGGGGACAGGCAAATGACGCAGACATTGAAAGCTTAGAAGAGCTTATCAAGACCAAATGTTTAACACTGAGATGCAAACCAATCGCGTGTGGCTGGAGTCGGTGCCGTAGCCGGAGTCGGTGGCTGGAAGGCTGAAGTCGGTGCCGTAGCCGGCTTTCCGTGCAGCCAAACAAGTGAGAGCCGCGTCACGTCACGTCACGTTACGTCACGTCACGTCACGTCACGGACTCAGCCATAGATATTCGACGTCCCGAGTGCTCTGAACAGTACCGCGCGGGCACTGTTCAGTACGGTCCGAGGGTCCGAGGGTCCGAGGGTCCGAGGGTCCGAAGGGTCCCACTAATACATGGTAGCTAAACGGTTTTAAAATGTTAACTGGCATTCTCTTCAAATTGTTCAGGCACGAGTCAGCGCTACGCTCGTGACGGCACTACCGGCACCAAGGGTTTGCATTTGCGCGCAGCGAAGCAATTGAAAACCGCCCGCATTTACTACCTAGTTGCTGCCCCCAGTTATCTTAATAGTTATTCCCTCTCCTTTGAAGCATTCCTCTACAGTTATTTGGAGACGCTGAGTAAACCAACACTGAAAAGTCCATTAAGCGGCTTATTTCGATAATCTACAAGTCTATAACAAAAAGTGACGAAATCTAGTTTTCTGTGGTTAGAGTTTATTTGATGTCGATGTCCTCTCACTGTAAATTCTGTTAATTGAGGAGCTGTTAAAAACTGTGCAAGTGCCCAATGAATATGTGTTCTGAACAAATGTTTCCTTCTCGATCTTCAGGATTTTTATCTTCAATTTTTTTTTCTTAATTGCCAATTTTTCTCCACTCATTATTCTCCCTTCTGCGTTCCACGTGTACTACCATTATCACCTCCCGACCTCAGTTCATTGGCCTACACCACGAGGTCGGATACGGCCGATGCCATGCTATCTGCCGTGTAGTCTGGGTTCACATTCTGGTGACCCCGCCAAGACCGCGCATGGTAACAGCGTCAGCAGAGTCGCGGCGCCGACGGTCACGTGATACTCTCGTGCCGACGAGGCGGCGGCTCACGTGAGCAGCCGCCGCGACAAAACGTGAGCGGTCAGCGCCTGCGGCCGGCGCCGGATTCCGGCTGGCCTGCGGTGATGTCCGCGGCTCCCATCGCCACCCAGTGTAAATCATCGGAATAAAAACAATAAAAACTGCGCGACCTCTGCTGCGTTCGCGCTGGCTGCTAACCAATCAGATGACAAAAAGGCGTCGGATGACGCAGCAGCGACCCTGCAAATCGTGAATGGGCTTCGAAAGAAAAGAAGAAAAAGAAAGAAAAAAGTTGGCATTGCGCTCGGCACTAAGCAGGTGCTGGAGCAGGCTTTCAGAAGGTAAGGGAGTAAGTGGCATCAACCTAGGACTGCAAGTTTCGATGCTAGCGAAGCGAATGCTAGATAATTTGAGCGCACCGATAGGCGAGTATCTTGCGGGCTTGCAAAATATTCTCATTATCACGGAGTGTCGCAATGACGCTGAGGTTTCTTCAGAGAATATGGCTAACGGAATACACCGGTTGCGAGCATCATTCCTGGCCACAATCTACCCGATCTATTGTGGCCCACGGGCGACCCCGACTGTGAGCATCACTTCTGTCCACAGTCCACCCGATCTGTTGCAACTAGCACTTGATGTATATATATATATATATATATATATATATATATATATATATATATATATGTGTGTGTGTGTGTGTGTGTGTGTGTGTGTGTGTGTGTGTGTGTGTGTATGTCACATGACTGCCAGATTTGTGTACCTTTGCGGCTGGCGGAGAGTTATACAAACTCGGTTTTCAGTATGTTTTACATTAACAACATCTAAACCAATTATTTGTCGGTATGTCTTATGATCGGAGTCTTTGTTGTGCATGATGCGCGCAAATAATCTGACCACACAACCACTGTCATCATTGTGGAATAATTTTCGAGGTACCATTTCGGGTGATATGTTTTTAGGCGTCACATAATGCCATGATCCGGCCGCCGCGTTTGAGGTGTCACGTAATGTCGTGCTACGGCCGCTGCATTTGAGGCGTCACATAACGTCATGATGCGGCCGCCGCGTTTGAGATGTCACGTAATCTCATGATACGGCCGCCGCGTTTGCGGCTTCACGTAACGTCAGCGATACGCCCGCTGCGTTTGAGGTGTCACATAACGTCATGATACGGCCGCCGCGTTTGAGGTGTCACATAACGTCACGATACGGCCGTCCCGCTTAAGGTGTCACATAACGTCACGATACGGCCGCCGCGTTTGAGGTGTCACATAACGTCATGATGCAGTCTCCCCGTTTGAGGTGTCACATAACGTCATGATACGGCCGCCGCGTTTGAGGTGTCACATGACGTCATGATACGGCCGCCCCGCTTAAGGTGTCACATGACGTCATGATACGGCCGCCCCGCTTAAGGTGTCACATGACGTCATGATACGGCCGCCCCGCTTAAGGTGTCACATGACGTCATGATACGGGCGCCCCGTTTAAGGTGTCACATAACGTCATGATATAGCCGCCCCGCTTGAGGTGTCACTAACGTTATGATACAGCCTCCCCCTTTGAGGCGTCATGTAACGTTGTGATTTGGCCGCCGCGTTTGAGGCGTCACATAGCGTCACGATTCGGCGGATTGCGCCTCTGTATCTGAGCCTCCATGCCTCTGAATCTGGGCCTCAATGCCTCTGTATCTGAGCCTCCATGCCTCTGTATCTGGGCCTCCATGCCCCTGTATCTGGGCCTCCATGCTCCTGTATGTGCCACCGTCACCTCTGTGGCAGAGCCGCCCGGGCCTCCACGTGAAGACGACGCGTGTCGTATTGGTTGAACCAGCCACGTGCCAAGGCACATGCGGGGAAAATGGGCAGTACGGTATTGTCATGGAAGCCACGGTATCACGTATAGAGGTATATTGAAATAATCATGGGTAGCGTCCGGCAGATGCTGGCCTCCAGCGGGCGTTAAACTGCGAATTGGGCAATAATTCAACATACATTGGAAGCACATCAGTGAGAGCACCACTTCCATGCGTCACTTACTCACTGAAAGTTTCGGACGCCTGCAATATCGACATAAAGCAGAATCCGACACCTCATGGCGGGGCAGGCAATCGGGATTTTGGCATCGCCTCTGCCAATACGAACCTCCCGACCGGCGGTTAACTCACGCGTTTACCACGCATGCACACGGCATAGCCTGAAGATGTAAAGACGCATAGGCATTTGAACATTGCGGTGAGGTGATCATGGCTGGAACGACAGGCAGAGCTGGCGCAGGCAGGCAACACGGTTAAAAAACCGAGGCCAATAACTAAGGTTCAGTCTAATGGCTTCATGCACTACCGTTACGGATATGTCAGCAGCGTGAGAGTGGCCCATTACAACTACGCAGGCCAATACTGACTTATTGACCAAAATATAAAAAAAACTATTAATTCTGCTCTGAACAGGGCTGTTAACACGCGCCCGAGTGGCCGGCTAGATACCCTTTGCTCGGGTGTGTGTGGGGGTGGGGGGGGGGGGGGGAGTTGACCCTCCTGGGATCTCGGGAAATAAGAAAGCTAGAAACACCAAATTTACAGGATGAGTTGACCTCTACGTGATCTCACTTAGGTCAAAGTTTGAGGCTCCTAGGTCGTGACCTTTGGGTCAAACAGGGCAAAATAGGTCAAATTACAGGTTGGTCTCCAAAAAGCTCCAGAACCTAGATAACTGCTTCCAAGCAAAAGGTCATATGCTCAGTTAAGGTCAGTGACCTTTTTTGACCTTTTGGAGGTTAAAGTGACCAAAATAATACAAGACTGCTCTGAATTTTGCATTTGAATAAACGACAAAGATTACGCCAGGCAGTACGTTTCTAAAAACAAAATGCTGACCTAGGTCATTCTAGGTCGATGACCTATTCTAACCTCCAAGAGGTCCATGCAAGATGTATAATGCGGTTCCTGCTATCAATAAATTAGAAATGAGCACCAGAGCTATCCCATACTACAAGCCCTAGAGTAGTAAAATCGGTTGGTTTTGACCTTGGTCCGATCTTTATACCTAACCCTAGGTCAACGTAATTTGGTCATTCAATAGCTGTGTTGCCTAAGAAAGCATGTCAGACATGTATGGCTTCGTCTAATACTCCATTGTTGCATCAGATTGAACGATTCCCTAGAAATTGTCCTCGCTGAAACCATGGCCTGACTTTGACCTGCCATAGGTCAGTGACCTTACAAGGTATCTCTCAATTTGTGACGCCAAACGATCCGCTATTCAATTGTCTACAACTACGCAAAATTTGGCGCGGCTGCGCCGCGCCGTTCTGAAACTGTTCTCGAAAAACATTCGGTGGGCTATTTGACCCCACCCGAACGCGTGTTAAATAATCTTGAAATCCTTCATTTGCTATTTACATATGGTGTGCAAACCCGAACAATCATCCAAAAGGACCCTGAATCTCAAAATGGTAAACGTTGTCTTGGGTGTGCTAGCATCGTCCAAGGCTTTAGAAATACGTATGCACTACATAGCGTATGAGAATACGAAAAGAAGGAAGAAAGTTAGTGCTGGTGTGAATTGTTGACCGTGTAATTTATATTTGGAGGTAGGTAAAATTGATTCGCGCAATGTACTATTAGTGATGCAGTTTCGCTCGCAGCGGTATGTATATTGATGCCAGTTCACCATACCATGTTTTCGAAATTTGTTCCAAAGGTGGGACACTCGTTAGTGATATCTAGCAAAACGCGTGACAACTGGAAAGTTTATCCATTCCATTTCACAGCGCTTGGCCTTCTACACATCTGAACCCGTATGCGTTCAGGTGCACAGAACGCATCTGTGTGACGGCAGAAGCGCATGCTGTCGTCTCAGCCGTGTTATTTCTGACCCGTGTTGTTGCTTCCCTCGGCTGCTCAGTGCGCAGCCACACACGTGTGGAATATGTCTGCTGGACAGAGGGCCTTTAGCAAAAACACGCGACTGTACAGCCAAGTCATAGCCAAGGATTCTAGCGTAAAACGAAGGGACAGGGCTTTTCCGACGAAATCTGCAAATTTGCTGACGGTCTCGTTTCGGGCTATTGCTATTTTTACGACTACCTCTCACTCGGTTTAGGCGGCAGCGTGTTGCTTGCCACATCGATTTCGAAAAAAAAAAACGCGACATTGGTCGCTTTACGATCGGTTGGATCGTGGTCCGATCCCTCCCTACGGATCGGACAGTGTTGGAAGGCATATGTGGTTTGTAGACGGCACACACGCCTACATCATGCGGGTGGCTTCATGGCATTATGTGCATGGTCTGCCAAGATCTGACATGAGTCCTGTAAAATGCTCAGGGCCACCGGATCCGCGGTTTTTTGAATGAGCGCACGTAAGCCGCCCACATATAATAACCCGCGCCTTTGACAGTGCGGTACCCTAAAATGCGGTTCTTAAACGGAAAACATCCAAAGTTTCCCCTTACCGTCAATTACATGGGGAGCAGACCACTGTCGAAAAAGGGGTGTTCATGTCACATCATTGTTGCATGATAATGCGTAACATTCAACAGCTCGTACTAAAATACGTGGTAAGTGTTGCAGACTACAAATGTAAAAGAATCGTGAAATGTATTACTCCTGAAAACTGCATGGAACTGCAAAACTGCCATAATGTGCCCATTCCAATCGCGTTATGGTCAAGCTGCGTCAGGTCAGGCTGGGCTGGGCTGGGAACACTATTGGTTGCATATCTGTGGTGGCCAAAGTTACTCTGGTCTGTTATCTTATGGGTGGTAATAGTTTTTGTTGCCATGGCTTTCATTGAACCGTAACATTTGCATAGCTCAAATTTATTTGACGCCTGCGTGTTGTTGGTCGCCAGAAACTCAGTGATGCCTCTCTTCCGCTTGGCCAAAACGTGAAACCTTTGATGTTTCTGATGCATGCATATTAAAAGAAAAACATGCATACACTGCGTTTCCTTGCATTCATAAAATATTTTCAATCAGCCGCATTAGTAAACTAATGGTCCGCGCTAAGTCCACATTGCCTGCAAGGTTCAGACACGCATGTCTGAGGCAGCTCCGGCCGCCGTCCCAGTCGTGACCACCCGGAAGCGTCGGCGCAGTACCCTGGCCTGGTCATATCCTCAGGCTATTCAGTGCCGGGCGCAGACGTTGTAACCACGTGACCTGGCCGCCGGCCGGGAGGGTCGCACTGGCAGTGGCGATGCCAAGATACGGCCAGCCTACCCCGCCACGGGGTACCAGACGCAACTGTTAAGTATCGATATTACTGACGTCCGAAAGATTCAGTCATTGAATGATGCATTAAACTGACACTGTCACTGATGCGCTTCCGTTACATGTTGAATTATAGTCCAATGCGCTGTCAAGCCCAACGCTGGAGGCCAAAATGTGCCGGACCCTAGCCATAGCCACGCCAACTTCAGCCCCCTGTACATGGCGCTGGTCGAATATCGCGTCATTGACGTGCACAGCTCACTTTGGCGACGACCAGCCGCTGTGAACTCCTGGACCAGGCCACACCTCCGCCGAGCGGGCGTGCCTTTAGACTAACCCACTAACGGCACGCCGCTGGGCAAAGGTCGCGGGCCGGTGTGTTGGTGCCATGGGTCGCACCTCCGGCGGTCATCTGCGAAGACCTGCCGCTGTTGCCATCCGAGGCCACGTCCGCGGACCGCCGTCCTGTTGCCACGCAGACTGGGCCAGTCTACCGCCATTCACCGAGCCAAACGTAAAAAACGGTGACCGCGCGCAAAAACAGTCGACCTTCAGCTGACACTGCTCCCTTCCCCTCCCCAGAAGGACCTGTCGGGGCATAGAAGGAGGGCCGGCCCGCACCTGGCTACTGGCATAAGATAAGGCCACATTGGCAGGCACCAACTCACCTCGACAGAAGCTAACACTACCTGCTTTGCACGCACAAAACTCGAGCCGAAGCATGTAACTTCCTTCCCATCGAGGTCGAGCGTGACTGTGCACAAGCTCTGCACTACCCTCAGTTTAAGTTTAGTACCACACGCATGTTCGAGTGGCGTTGAACTCAGTCATCGCAGATGCAGCCGGCTACGGTCGCTTCATTCGTTCATTTGTTTATTCATTCGTTTCACTCATTTCATCATGCGATTGGTTTGATGAAAGGAGGTGCGATGAAGAACCGGTGCAAAAGTAAGCATTAATCAAGGTCCTGACGATATTGTTGTAGATGCACAAACAATTGCTTGCGTATCGAGCCTTCCTTGGCGGACGAGTGGCAGGCAGCCAGGAGTTAAAGACTACCGTTGCCACGGACACGCGTCTCCACGATGCGGTGCGAACAATCCGTGGAAAGGCTAAATACACGAACAGCATGCGCAGAAGGGCACGGCCGGTGAGGTGAGCTACCCAGGCGTCCTTGGCAACATCTGATTTTTTTGGGACATTCTCCATGCTTGTAGAATGGGACGCTACAAAAAGAGCGCTGATATATGGGTAGTTGGGGATGCGTGAACTTTCGAGAAGGTGAGGGTGCGGGGAAGAGGACGAACACTTCCGATGCAATTTTTTTCATGCAGCGTCACATGGCCCAGGTTAAAACTTTTACTGTTAGCAAGGCAAACGCCACGTCTTACCTAAGTTGAGGGGACCTACATTCCCTACCCCTACCCATTCCGACTCCCTCATAAGATATTGCCGATTGCCTTTATGCACTGTGATACACGGGTGTTAACTTGCATTCTTTTGGGTGGGTCACTACCCCCCCCCCCCCATGTCCATTTTGCTCTCCCCAACAGCGAATTTGGCCTCCCCCAACCTTTTGATGCCGGAGTAAAGCAGGGTATGTGCAATGAAAGATCATGATTACATTCATTATAAAGCGGGTTTCTTCTTATTGTTTCACAGATAAAGAAACAAAGGAAATGAAGGCTGCAATGTCATTTTCAGCTGCTAATTTTCTGTTTTCTTTGGCATGATGCATAATTCTAGTCATGCCACTAGTTTGTCTTGTCCACTGGTCTACTGTTGTGTTGGTCATTGTCTGTTTTAAGTAGCAGTGTTTCATGTCCTAAAGACTGTAACATGTTACGTGGTTTTGTTTTGAAAGCATAAGATGAAAATAAACTGATCAAAATTAGGACCCAAAAAACGCGACCAGGTTATCAGCCGTTTGCATTCGGAAAAACGGTTGAGATGTGCCGACCTCCACTTGAACGTGAGCACTCGATGGAACAGTTACGAGGACTTGATCGACGCCAGCCGACTAAACCAATAGCGGCAATTACCTGACAACATGCCTAGCGCGAGTGCTGAGTTGCCACCTGCACCCCACCTTGCGGCTATTAGCCGGGGGATTTCCGTGGCAGCCTTCAATAGCCCCGCACATCAACTTGTACTCCTTACTCCCAAGACTGTACACTTCTAAGAAAGCCCGGAGCTACATGACATCGACCTTCCGTCGATTACCGGAAACTGGTTCCGACGATCCACGCCAAACAAACTGATAATGATTCCCAACGTTAACATCTTCCGCCAAGGAATAGCGAGGAAAAGTATTAGAGATGGGGATTCCCTTTTCGGTAAGGGGGGGGGGGGGGGCTCCAACTTCATAACGTTGAGAGAAAAGTGGGTCAAATCCATTGAGAAACTTGTTGTTTAGCGTGTCTATGGCTAGGTTTTTCCCTTTCAGCTCTCCAGATCTGTGTTCCGAAATTACACTCCCTTGGTGGTGGCGGACTCGTTAATAGAGACAAGGTGGGGACCCGCGATTTGTATTGGTCGGGACCCCTGAAACAATGCGTGCTCCTGTGTCGGTCAGGCCCCCACAGTGCCTAGCAGAGGGCTCTATGTAAGCAGAGGTCTTGAATCGGCCAGGACAACATTTGCTGAACAGGGGACGGGACCCCGAACGCTTGAGGTCCTATTGCGTTGGTTGATGCCGGCGCGCCCTAAAACACAAAATCAACACCGCCACAGACCCTCTGACAACGAAAGTGGATATAAGAGATTATGACGAGAGACCAAAAGAAGGCAACTGAAGTTCCAGTGACAGTCGGAGGCTCCAGTTCAGAACGGAGAGCTTTTCATCCCATTTCAGCCAAGGGATCGCTTTGCTGAACTGTAGTCCTTATGGGGGTCACCAGGAGCAGTGAGGGATTTTTGCGCGTCAATGGGGGGGGGGGGGGGGCCTGCAACTATCCGGGGCCAAAAACTCGGTTCAGGGGGCTCCGGCGTCAAGCAGGCGACAAGTGTATGACTGATCGCTCCAAGGGCTTCCGTATCGATCCGGAGACCCCGCCCCCCCCCGAGTCACCAGCATGGCAGCCGTCAGGCACCCTGCGCTGTAACGGAATGAGCCCTTACTTTAACCTCTGACCGGAAAATATAACGTGCCTCAAGTGTTCTGCCAACTGGGGTCTTACCCGGAAAACGTAAGGGTTTCTTTGAATTATAATAGAAAAGATCGGGATGAGGCTAAAAATGACAAAAAGGCCAACACAAATAAGGGCGTCCATCCTTATCTCATTCAACATGTGAAACAAATTACGTAAACATTTTGTCTGCGTGCTCGCAATCTTCGAGGCAAGAACACCGATGATCGGGGTGGCAGTTTCCATCAAACCGAGCGGCGTCAGACACCGCAGTTGACGCCGGGCGGCTGGTGTCTGGCGCGCGAGAACAACCGTCGTGAAATAATGCTTCCGAAAGTTTTTCTAAATCAATCCTACCTTTAAACTTTTAGCTTTGAGCGTATGTGTTTCTTGCATAATTCTGCGATGTTCTCTGAATAGATTAACAGTGGCTGCAACCCCAATGCAGAGATTCTACCATAGCTGGTGTAGTTCCATGGTCAAATTCCAGTACCTGTCTAATGTGCTGCGAATGCCTGTGTTTTCATATTGCGAGCCTGAAAGCTGTTAAGGTGAAACATGCTCACGGGTTGCTTTCTAAACGTAAGAATTGACATCATCAAGCATTCAAAGGTGCTTTTTTGGGAACGATACCGTTTTTGTCCACCAACTGGCCTCCACCTAATATTAGCCCCAGGGCCAACCCCGCGCGGTCTGTGGAGACTGCAACGTCAGACATAAAGGTTCTTGTTTACGGCTAACACGCACGCACACGGTCAAAAACATGCGACGTATTTTTTGGCAACCGGGTTCTGGAAAAGGCTATAAATTCCCAGACGAACAGGGATTGGGCATGTCAAAAAAATCCATCACTCCATTTCGATCTACATTCTACGTCAGCTATCATCTATGTCCACAATGTCTCTGTAAAACACAGCAGATATTCTGCCAAAGCCCCTGAACGTTATCCCGCAGAAAGAGTCCACTGAACAAGTGCAAAATGAAAAGCAACAGTTTTCTCTATGCTATCATTTATGGCCTGGTTTTTCAGGTTATTGACTTCAAAATACTAACAGAATGACATCTTTCGGTGTCTTCTGCCTTGCTTTAGTGAATAAGGGTGCATATTAAAATAAGGCGGAGCAAATTGTGTCACTTAAAATCAAGTAGGTCGCATCTGGTAATGTTTTATATGTTTTATTTGTTCTCAATCCTGTGCCCCTCCCACTACCCGGATTCTGGCTGCGCACCTGTGCGAGTGAGGTCATTGTGCCCGAGTATAGGCATATTAGTGTAATCGTATGCGACCACTTAGAGCCAGCTCAATCTGCAACGCCTTTACGCTCAAACTGCGCCGCGCATGACCTTGACATTACGAGGCTTCATATACCACACATTCGAACTGAAGCGAGTTAGGGTCGTGTTCCCTTCAGAGACGCAGGGGCTTGGAGCAATGGCCTCCAGAAACAAAGCGGGCTTGCAAAGTGCGCGTGATGAAATGAGCACAGAAAGACATTCTTAACGGAATGTCATCTACTTAAGCTTTTTGGCGAAATGTTGAGGACCATTTTTGTAACTGGTGCATGGGAGAGTGTCTGTGTTTTGTGTTACGTTAACTGACATGCACATGTTTATCGATGAAACTTCGGTTTGTTGAGAACCTATGTGTAAACAAGTTCTGATAGCCACATGTGTTGCGGACGCTATTCTCATTAATGCATAGATCAAACGTAAAAATCATCAAGCAAATAAGGGTAAATTATATGCAGATTTCGCTTTTGGATGTGCAAGATGGAGATGCAACTTCACCCTTTCAGCCACGCAAAACAAGTGCTTGCCTAAGAAACTAATGCAAACTGCTGGGCTTCCATATGTGATTCCGGTGGCTAAGCACATGAACCTTAAAAAACATACATTTATTGCAAAGTATTAAGTATATATATATATATATATATATATATATATATATATATATATATATATATATATATATATATATATATATGTGTGTGTGTGTGTGTGTGTGTGTGTGTGTATACAGCTAATAAGTGGACAAATCCGAGAAGTTTTCACACCTGTCCCCTTAACGCGACTTCCGAGACTTTGGCCCCCAATCATTTTAAGAAATCGACACCAATGCTGTGACAGTTCATGCTTTGCCAATTTGACTAACTTGATTTATTGTCCTTAGAAACTCACAGTAATGGCGCACTAGCAGCATTCCATTGACCGTGCGCTACCGGGCACTGACGCGTTGTGTACATGTGCAATCCACCCCTGACAAGTCTCCAATAAAATCTGAAGGCCCTACCAGTCGTGTTTCTCAAATAATAGACCGCTCAAGACTTAACACATCTAGCCATCAGGCCATAAGCTACTACACTCACGGGGGGGGGGGAGGAGGGGGGGGGGGCTGAAGCTCCCTAACTGAATAGGACACAGCCAACAGTTACAGTTACATTTTCAGGGTGACGGCAAAAACGTGCTTTTTTGAGGCATCAAATGCGATCTAGGGAAGGCACAGCACTATGTTATACTGCCTCACGGCCCAAAAACGGAAGCAAACAATCGACGCTCGCCGAGTTAGCTTTCTCGGACCTCAGCTGGGCGGTCCCACGGCCTGTTTGTCAAACCGCTCTTGTCGCAGCGCGGGCAAAAACAACGGAGGTCGGTCACTAGGAGGTCACAGACGTGGCGCTGCCATCGCAGAACCCGTCCACCTCGGGACATTGCTTTAAGCTGTTTCCGTGGAGCTGCGATGCCATAATGACAGGAGGGTATGTGCTCGATTCGGTGATGCCCAGCCGGTAATTTGCATGGTGAAAGAGGAATACGAATTACGAAGAGGAAATGTTCGCCTATCAAGAAAATTACTTTACGATGGAAAGGATTTCATTTTGAGGCGTAATGGTACAGCGGTTAGCGCCTTCGGCTCCCAAGTAGGGGGCCCAAGTTCGAACCCTGAGTGCGCCATGGCCCTTGAGCGTAAATATGACCTCTGCAGTCACTGACGCTCCGCGAGAGGCTGCGCGATGTCGTGCTTCGCGTTCCCTTAAAAAGAGAAAAAAGAAGAAGCTCGGCTTGAAACGTCGTCGATTCTAGTGCCTCCTGATATATTGAAGGTCGAATACCCAGTATAAGGCCTATGAACTCCTAATGCTGCAAAATGAATGCTGAAGACCCCCCTTACTCATGCGAAGTGCAATTGTGAAGTGTTTATTTACGAATGTTCGAAAACTTGAATATGGTTTGGTGTACGAATAGACCTTCAGCACGTTACGATTCAATCGCTGCGCTCGTGCATATTTTTATTGGCCGTCTTTCATAACCTCTCACTCAGAGCTTCCCGCTACATCTCGCGGTCATGCCTCAGTAGTTGTGCGGACATGCACAACCTTGCCACACAGTGACCTTGCCGAAAGGTTTTGGCCATGCTGTGCTGGTCGGTCATTCAGAGAAGCCTGTCTGTCCGATAACATATAGTAAACATGTGATCTATGTCGTCACTCCTACCGTCAACGTTACTGTGTACAATACGCTACACTATATGCCAATCGGAGCAAAACTTTCTGTCCCCTTCACATTGGGAGAACGGACAGCGCATCCTTCTCCAAACACCAAGCCATGATACCGCGCTAGGAGCCACCCTCACTACCGGGCTATCGACAGTCGCCCCATTACATCCGGTACCTTGGAGAACCGAGTTATTTGAAACTTTCCGTATCAAGGTGTAACTCTGAAACAGACGGGCACTGCCCCGTCCCGTTCCTTTGTTTAACGCATTTCCATCAAATGTAGGCGCGCAAGCGTTGCCAAGATTTTAAGAGGTTTGAAAAAGTGGCAGAGATGTTGCGCATCCTAGGACGCCCCATAGTTTCATTGAGAGTCTAATGGAGAAGCCATGTTAAACGCTCATTCATTCTTGCTGCGTTTCAATTCCTCAAGATAACTGTTAACGAAATAAAAATTTGGATGCAGGCAGGGACCGTTATCGGGCTCTTTTAAAGAGCACCATCACAGGCCCACCGATGCCGTCCCTTTTGTGTTTTCATTGAGTCTCCCACTTAACGCTTTGATATGCTGATGTAAGCCACGGTAGATTAGCCTGCCTCCGAATGCACGTCTTTCATAGATTTCCCCTTAAAGTTTGGAGCTCCGCATACATTTAGGGAAGATCATGAACTGAACTGCCGTCCACTTGCTTTCGCCTCTGATCAGAATAGTTGTCCAAAGCGTCGGAAGTCAATGTTTGTCGTTTGTTCAGAACGTTTGCAATTTGATCACCAATTCCTTCATTGTTGTTGTGTTTCATTTATGACGCGCTTACTACCGTTTCTGCCGCATCACGGTTCAGCTGTGAGAATTCACTGTTGGAGAACAGAGAAGTGGTTTGCGGTCGTCGCTTTGTGTTGGATTTGTGGTTGCCCAGCGTGGAGTGATCGTGCTCTGATTTGCGTTGACTCGTCTTTAAACCTACTTTTACGAATAAAGAACGTGTTGCACCATAGAATCTCAGTGTTAGACATCATTACCCTCAGTTCGGTTTAAGGACACCGATTTAGATTTCAAGCCTGCCATCATGAATGAGTTGACGCCTGAGGAGGTAAGAACGCCTGAACAAAAACAACGAATACCTGAGTTTTCACCTCAAACTTTGCCACATTCCGGACGATTGCAGGAAGACCTTTTGACTTGTTCCCATATAATGCAAAGCAAGCATGCTACCTGAAACAGGTTTGGCTCAAATTAATAATTGGTTATACTTGTAATGGGTGTGGGATATTATACAAGCAGAATGGTTTGTGGGTTCCTCATAAAGTGAAAAAAAATTGTGGAGAGACTTGTTTGTTGGCATATTCTGGGGGCAGGCTGGGTGTTTGTTTACTGCTCAGTCTCCCAACTTATTTCAAAACTACACTGCTTACAGGGATGGTGCAGAGGTGACAATTTTGCCATGGCTAGAATGGCTTGTGGGCTCTTGATTCCTATGGCTTGGCTGGTATTATACTTCTTATAGAGGTTTCATGCATATTGTCTCTTCAATGCAGGTCAGGTCTACTTCTAAATACCTACAGACAGGGGTGTAGTTTCCTATATAGTTGGGGAGTGAGGCTGAAGCCCTTCCCCAAATTTTGGGCTTAAGCCCCCCAACTTTGGGAAGGAAGTGGCTAGAAACTGGGGAGGAACCTGTTGACACATTTTGGGGCAGCCTGGGCCATTTTTCACCATTCAGCCAACCAACTCATTCCTTGAAACTACAGCTTACCTACAGAAATAGTGCAGAGGAGATAATTTTAGGTAGGCTGTTTCATAAGTTAACTATGTATGATGGGAAAACCTATTACCTCAGATGATTTTCATTTCTGGGTTATGAAGCTTGGTGCTTAACGTCTTCAGCCCGTAGTTTCTGTTTCCATTGACATCTTTGAACACAATTTGCTATTGGGCTCATGTTTTTGGGTCATATCCAGTGCATTATGATCATGTGATCATGCTGGGATTGGTGGTATTAGTGCATAGACATCAATCCTAATTTCAGTTTCTTCAACCTGTTTGTGCACAGTAGGTTTCCAAGTGCCCTTACCACCTAGATCATCTTCCTGTGACAAGTGGGTCCCCATACAATTTTCATGGTATGGAATAGGTGGGATTAGCAACATGAACACAAAAAGAAGCCTGCTTGTCTAGTATTTCAAATGACTTCTTGATCATGTCAAACATCGTGGAGGCCTGAGCTATAACACACCCAGTAAGTAAATGAATGCCTGGTCTAATGTTTAAAATATGTGACATGCCTTTGAATGCTAATGCAGTCTGGAACTGAAGCATCTGAAACAATGAGGACAAATATAATGAAAACAAGGAGCAAGTATATTTACTCAATTTGGGTACTGTGTAACTGAGCATAGCAGTACTTAAAAAACAATATTAAAAACAGTATTAAAACAGCATTACATGTGAAAAGCAGCACCGATTATGTCAAGTGAAATATCACTGATTGTTTCAAGGGCTTTAAAGCTGAGATAATGACTGACATTACCAAAAAGTACTTACTGTGTGTCAGCAATATTTCAGTGCTATTCATACCAGTGATATCTGTGGCAGCAGATTTATGCACCAGAGCAATGGCCCTTGGTAGAATGAAAAAGCTGCAATAAATTGCTCATTTCAGTGGCAGGGCAGAAGAGCCAATGCAGGCTTCATAGGGGACACTATTGTCAGAGGCAGGCTCACAATAAGTCATCCCCAGCTGGTCACATTTTCTTGATCTGCAACAATCCATCCCCTGTGAACCATTCATCAACCATGTCTACATTGCATTGGTAAAATGTGAACAGTCCACAGTTGGTCAGCATCCCAATACCAGTACATCACTGGCAAAAAATATCATGGATCTTGTGCAGCTAGCACTCAGTTAGCCACTGCCTCATGCATTCTTTGCTGAGAGTATGCTGGCTGTCATTACTGGGTTGGGATGGCATGACTAGCATGTCACCAATGAACAGAACACTTACCAGCTGAAAAAAAGTTCACAGGTGATGCCAGCACTGCCTGTATGATTGCTAAGCCAATGCCAATACTTCTCTTTACTTAACTCTAATGAACAGCACAGTCTAACCACATTAATTATATGAAAAGCTCAGCCAGTGATATCCTAGGTGCAGTATTGAAGACAAATGATAAATGCCAGAGAACCTCAGCAGAGAAACCCGAAGCTTTATCAACATGTACATTGTTCCTTGATGTCAGTGGCTTCAGTCCTTTCTCCCCACCATGCTCCTCATCCTACTTAGTGTTTCTCCGTAAAATGATGTTCTTCTCAGAGGTACAGTTTCAAAAGTATATTGAGGGGAGGGAGTTGTGAGGAGAAGGTTAAACTTACCCACAAAATATGCCAAAAAGTAAGTCTTCTCAGATTTGTTCCACCTTTCATTCTCAAAGATGGTGGCTGGAACACCCACCCCTCAGCTGAATAAGTAACTGTATCCCTGATGCTGTTCATGGGCTGTTCTATGCATGTGACCATTATGTGCTCGAGAGCCTTGCTTTTGACCACTATGGCCATCCACAATACAAGCCTCTGCCTGCGAACAGCTGAAACGTTGCCAGTGCCACAGACATCCTCCACTGCCAAATTGACCTATGACATCAAACCAATGCAAAACTGCGAACTTCAGTTTTCTTAATGACGTACATTCCATAGGTTTGGTATTTCTGACTTCAAAGTATACATCTTTTTTCTGTGAATGTGTATGACAGCCCAAAATATTCATTCTGTCACAATATTTGTTATCTAGTGCCCATTCTTTTTAGGTATTGCCTGGAGCTTTGCCCTGACATTATGGGAATATCTTTGCCTGGATGTTTCTAAGTGATGGAAGTTAATTCTGGACTTATTGAAGGCCTATGTAGTACATGACAAGATCAGACATGCATCTGTATAAAGCTGGAGCCCAAACTTTTTGACAGGATGGATTTCTGCCATCAGCATCCATGCCGAGCTTGCTGCATGAGCCACTTTCCCACCACCTGATTGTGCAATCTCATGTTCATGGCAGCTTGTATATAAGAAACCTAATGTGCCACAGTGCTGGGTATTGCCCGCCATGTCCTGTTCTGTCACCTGACCTTAAGCGCGGCCGCTGCCACCAGCTGCATGTCGTCCCAGTGAAGGGAAACTATTGAACATCTTAAGTGACTCAAACCACTCTTGCCTCAGATGGGTGAATCCCAAATGGTCGTGTTTCTTTTGAACAGCTCCAGTCATTGTCGAATGATTGGATCAAAATGTGTTCCTTACTAAATTTAGGTAACTCATGATTTGTTCACTGCAAAATGTACTCGGCACCACTGGTGGCATGTTTGGTGTACTTATGGGCAGCGTTGAGAATATTTTTGGTGATTCCCTGCCATACAAGTTTCTTTATGCTGTCACTGTGCCTTGTGAAGGCAAACCACGGACGTCATTTCGCCAAACAGTGTGACATACACTAGTTTATGTTTGTGCAGTGGCACTGCGCTACACCGATCATCAGACTGGGGACCTGCCTCGTGATCGCCTACAGTGGCACTGCACTATACCCACCATCAGACTGGAGACCTGCCTCATGATCACCTACAGTGGCACCGCACTACACCAATCATCAGGCTGGAGACCTGCCTCGTGATCGCCTACAGTGGCACTGCACTACACCGATCATCAGACTGGAGACCTGTCTCATGATCACCTACAGTGGCAGTGCACTACACCAATCATCAGGCTGGAGACCTGTCTCGCGATCGCCTACAGTGGCACTGCACTACGCCGACCATCAGACTGGAGACCTGTCTCGTGATCGCCTACAGTGGCACTGCACAACACCGACCATCAGACTGGAGACCTGTCTCGTGATCGCCCATAGATCGGAGCGGATCGCGCGGCTTATTGTCACGTGCTCGTCGGCAGATGCGACGCCGGCGCCTGGCTCGGCTGGCCCCCTCCATGTCTGCGGCGCCCGTGGCGCCACTGGCGGACGTAGCGACGTCACAGCCCCAGCCTGACGGAGGCCAGCTGCTGGGAGAGAAGCCAAATGGTAAGCGGTGGCCCAGACAGGTGGTGATTGATGGCCGGAAATATGCAGGTACGTATGACGTCCAATAAGTGTGTATGCTCGCGTTGCTTGATACATATTCCACGGATGTCGAAATCTAGCGTTGTTTACTTCATAAAGCGAAACACAATAACTAACCTGGCCTGGCCCTGGCTTTTCGTGCAGGAAGCTGGTACTGTGTCACTGAGCCATCCCGTCCCTTGTCTTCCGTTTATTAACGAATGCTAGATTGGACAACATTTCATGATGATGTTAAAGGTATGCCACATCTCGGTGATTTGGCCAAACAAAGCTGAGCCTCCCCCAGTGTGTCGCGCACGTGCTGGGGTGGGCGTTCGGCCCCGCTGGCGCGTGCTGATGACGTGCCTCGGCGCGGACAGAGAGCGCGGCGCGGGTGTCGGTGGAGGACGAGTGCCGCATGGAGCTGGACCGGCCGCTGGAGGGGCCCGCCGAGCCCATGCTGCTCGGCCCGCAGAAGGAGCGCTCAGCCATCAGCCAGCTGACGCTGGAGCCGTGCATCGACGCCATGGAGACGGAAGAGCTGGAGCGGGCCGGCACCAAGCGGCTCCGAGTCAGTGGAACCCCGCCGTCGCCCGTTGGGCAGCCTACCTCACACCTCGGCCTATAGTCCAGCCGCCTTCATTGCTGTCGTCGTCGTCGGATGACGCTGCACCGCCTGTGTAACTGCCTCGCGAGTTTTCGCCGCAACTTCTCGCGCCTTTTAAAATAAGGAGTCGAACATGAACTCCATGCGCCGAAGCAGTGACGTTATTATCGGCATGTGCGAGTGTTAACCCGGTTCTGTGGACCCAAAGTCCAATGCATCACCAGTACCAGCGTAGTCGCCCCCTCTCGAAGTGCCGTGCGTCTGGTGTGTGGTCGACTCACCATCAAGTGACTGGTGTGCGGTTGCCCTGTGTCGGTCGGGCGTGGTCTCCGGCAGTGGATCTTGCGCCGCCTCATGCCTGCGCTGTTGTAGGCCCGTGTTTACCGTGTGACACGCGGCGTCGGTCGCCGCGCTTCGCCCGTCTGACTGCGCGCCGCCGTCCGCCGCCAGCCGAGCGAGCCGCCGTCGCAGCCGCAGCCGCCGCCACCGCCGCCGCCGGACCCCGTACTGCCCGTCGTGTGCCGCGTGCTCTGCGTGTCGCCGGCCGGCGGTCCGTGCCCCGATGGTGCCCCGCGTCCGCTAACGCTGGCCGCCGCGGAGCTGGACACGCTCGGCGTCGACGACTTCGTCGACCAGGTGAGAATGTGCCGGGGGCTCTGTGGACAGCAGGAGACTGTCCGTCTGTGTGTTGTCGTTTACCAGGTGAGCGTTGACAGGCGGGTGTTTTGATGGTCAGCCGTTGCCCGAGGGGTCAACAAATGCGCTTTTGACGCGCTGGACAATGGTGCACGTAATCGGACCATGCTACCGTCAGATGGTAGACAGCGATCGTGTCATGCTACCGTCGGAAGGTAGGCAGCGATCGGGCCATGCTACCGTCAGAAGGTAGGCAGAAATCGGGCCATGCTACCGTCAGATGGTGGGCAGCAATCGGGCCGTGCTACCGTCAGATGGTAGACAGAAATCGGTAACTGGAGCGGAGTCCAGTAGCTGTTGAAGTCCAAGAAACATTGAGCGTTTGAACCATCCGTTATGCATCTGGATGCCATCCATTGATTCAGCAGAAAAAGTTAGATGGACCGTACAATACACAACACGGACATATTGAAACTGACCTACATATAGTAGCGCTAATCACGGGTCCCTACTTGCGTGATAGCGATACCAATAACGTGGGATCTCTTCATTCCTCATACTTCCACCTATGGCAAGTACATGACATTTAGACATCTTCTGTTTATTTGGCTGTCGTCGGTCCCTGAACCTGGTGCCCTCGCGCCTGACGCGTGCCTTACACTGTGCTGCCCGTCCTTTGCATGCTGCTGCCCCTGCCCTAGTGCCTGACACGTGCCTTACGCTGTGTCGCCCGCCCTTTGAACGCTGCCGCCCCCGTCCTCGCACCTGGCGCGTGCCTTACACTGTGTCGCCCGCCCTTTGAACGCTGCCGCCCCGTCCTCGCACCTGGCGCGTGCCTTACACTGTGTCGCCCGCCCTTTGAACGCTGCCGCCCCCGTCCTCGCACCTGGCGCGTGCCTTACACTGTGTCGCCCGCCCTTTGAACGCTGCCGCCCCCGTCCTCGCACCTGGCGCGTGCCTTACACTGTGTCGCCCGCCCTTTGAACGCTGCCGCCCCCCGTCCTCGCGCCTGACGCGTGCCTTACACTGTGTCGCCCGCCCTTTGAACGCTGCCGCCCCTGCCCTGGTGCCTGGCGCGTACTTGACGCTGTGCCGGCCCTCGTCTGTTCGTCAGGCGCTGATGGAGGTACTGCTGGACGCGGCCATGTCGTCCGCCGCGCTGCCGACGCCGGCCGCCGGCCACAAACGGCCCGAGTACGGTGAGTTGTCGGCCGCCGGGCGCTCCGGGCCCCGGCCGCACCTGGGACATCAGGCACGGCCGGTGCCCCAGGCCGCCGCCGAGTGTCCGGGTGTGCCCCGGCCGCCGAGCGCTCCGGGCCCCGGCCGCACCTGGGGCATCAGGCACGGCCGGTGTCCCAGGCCGCCGCCGAGTGTCCGGGTGTGCCCCGGCCGCCGAGCGCTCCGGGTCCCTCGTCCGCGCCTGGGACGCCGCACTAGGCGGCGTCTTGCCGATTTCGGTGTACGATAGGGAGGTGTGCATGCGGCACATTAGCATACATAACATCCACAGGATGGCAGACTTGATGTCTTCACAGTCTGCTTTCACCGCTGACGAGCTTCGCAACTCGAGAGATGATTGGCCTTAGCTAGCAAAATTATGTCTGCTGTCGGCTGGTAGAGAAGTAGAGCTAGAGTACAGCCTATGGAATGGGATAGCAGCACGAGGTTGGAGTCAGAAATATACCAGGCTGTTAAGAGAAATAAAGGCGATTTGCGAAAATTAGTTATGCCAGGCAACTTGACCATTGTGCCTTACATTTGCGAGTATCCAGGTATGATTCGAGACGTGACTAGACGCATTCTCTTCAGTGTCAGGCTGTCGTTCAGCTCGCGATCCGAGCGGCGACTTGCGTGCTGCCTGTTCGTCGTGGTCTGGGGATTGGCAGTATTGTCTTTTGGCTGATGTTAGCACTTTGGTGCGGTAAGCTGTTCGGCCAGCGTGGAATGCTTGATCGTGTCGCCGGACCGCAGTGCGCCGTGTGTTGTCCACCTGTCGGTTGCGTGGGAAAATTATCCACACCAACGCTGATGTCATTCACCAGTACCAGGGACCGGCGCTGTGTCGCCAAGTCCTCGTTACATCCGGGCGTGCCGGGCTGTGGCCGTGTGTGGGCTGTGCTGTCGCCCCGCTGACCCCCGCCGGCCGGGCTGTGGCCGTGTGTGGGCTGTGCTGTCGCCCCGCCCGCTGGCCCCCGCCGGCCGGGCTGTGGCCGTGTGTGGGCCGTACTGCCGCCCCGCCCTCTGACCCCCGCCGGCCGGGCTGTGGCCGTGTGTGGGCCGTACTGCCGCCCCGCCCTCTGACCCCCGCCGGCCGGGCTGTGGCCGTGTGTGGGCCGTACTGTCGCCCCGCCCGCTGGCCCCCGCCGGCCGGGCTGTGGCCGTGTGTGGGCCGTACTGTCGCCCCGCCCGCTGGCCCCCGCCGGCCGGGCTGTGGCCGTGTGTGGGCCGTACTGTCGCCCCGCCCGCTGGCCCCCGCCGGCCGGGCTGTGGCCGTGTGTGGGCCGTACTGTCGCCCCGCCCGCTGGCCCCCGCCGGCCGGGCTGTGGCCGTGTGTGGGCCGTGCTGTCGCCCCGCCCACTGACCCCCGCCGGCCGGGCTGTGTGCTGCAGACCCGGACAGCCAACGGGAGTCGCGGGCCAGCGAGGAGTTCCGCCTGTTGCTTTACCTCATGGAGTGCGCCGGCCGCGTGGAGGACGAGATCAGACGGGCGCCGCGGGTCAGTGCATGTGGGGCTGGAGCCCCGGCCGGGTGATCTGTGGTACGCCGGGGGTGAGCAGTTAGTGCCGGTCACTGCATACTGAGCGTGGTTCCGACAGAGGTACCAGAGAGAGGGTGCCAAGTAGGCTTTTGGGGTTCTCTGGCACTGCTTCAATCGGGAGGAGGGATTACACCGACTCGGACCCCTATTGTAGGTCCAAAGGGTCTCCCACGGAGCCCTCGGGTAGACGTGAGCCGTGGAAGTTATGCTACTCTAGGTTCCGACAGTGGTCTCAGTAGAACCCTGTAGAGCCCAACTGCTGTGGGCAGGTTCTGTGGACCACAATTCCGCACGGGAATCGTGGTCCACAGAACCCGCCCGGCCTGCCCTGCCGCGAGTGCACAAAGCGAGCGCCGCTTGATGCTCGCTTTGTGCACTCACGCACAAAGCGAGCAGCAAGTCCTACTCGACAGAGGCTTGGGTAATCCGAATGATAACGATATCCCCTCGGCACCGCCGAAAGAACGCCGCCAGCGCCAGCTGCTGCCGGCCGCAGCGTTCCGGCTGCCTGACGGCCCGGCTGACCGACTGACGGGTGCTCCCTCCGCCGCAGAGGTGCGGAGAGCCGCCGCTGAGCGCAGCTCTGGCCTCGCTGCGCGAGCAGGCGACGCGCGCGGCGGCGCTGGTGCTGCGCGGTCGGCTGACAGGCCACCGAGCGGCACCGCCGGCCTGCCACCGGCCGCCGCTGCTGCGCGCGCTGCTCATCGGCGGTCTGCTGCCGCCCGGCTTCCTGCAGGACCTGCTGACCGAGCTGCACTGGCAGCAGGACGCCCTGCAGCAGGTCAGTGGCGCGGTCTGGGGCGGGCGGACCAGCAGGCCAGGCTCGGGTGCAGGGGCGGGTACTCCAGGTCAGTCACGGGATCAGGAGCGGACGCTCCAGACCAGTCGCGGGATCAGGAGCGGGCGCTCTAGGTCAGACAAAAGGTCAGAAGACTTGCGTGGTCGGGATGGTGCTGATGGCAGTCCTGCCGAACGACTTGCTGTGCGGCGCGTCACGAGGCTGTGGTTAGCGGCTTGCCGTGCTGTAGTCAACAGGTGGTGCTGACCCGTGTCCCGTCAACAGGTGGTGGTGCCGGTGCTGCGCCGGCTCTCGCTGATGGTGCGCTCCGTCTCCATGTCTGAGCCGGACCACGGCCGGCCGCTGGAGGTGCTGGCCGAGCTGTGCGAAGTGCGCGCCGCCGGTCGCCGCGTCATCTGCGACCTGCTCGTCCAGCTGGTGAGCGCGCGACGGCAGACCGGCAGACGGGGTGCACGTCCGACCGGGGGTCGCGGCGCAGCGGGGGAGCCATAGGGCGTGATGGGTAGGCCGCCAGTAGTAGGCTGGGACTTTGGCACACTCAGGGAACGGCAGGCTTAGTTGTCATCCGCCGATAGTCCAAAGCTATCTGTGTGACGCCAGCGTGGGTCGGTGTTTGTCATGCTCCAGCCGGCCTTTGTCTGACGTCTCGCCGTGTGCGCGCGCAGCCCGAGTGGCTGCCAGAGCCGCTGTCGCCGGCCGGCGGACGGGAGCTGGCCGCCCTCTCCTTCCTGGGGCCGTTCATGCGCTACTCGGTCCTGTCCGAGGACGACTGCAAGGTCATCAAGAAGTCATACGGCGGCTCCTCCAGTCCAGAGGCAGTGCGCATGCTCAACAAGACGCTGCAGCAGCAGCTGGAGAACGTCCGGGTGAGTGGCCGACGTCAGGCAGCACAGCCTCATGCTCGTTCACCGTGCATTTGATTGCGGGCTGTTCTTTGTCTGCTGACTTGGTCTGAAGGCGTTAACTATGAGCGTATCCGTCAGGAAAAGTATTTAATAGGCTCAGGCTGGTATGAAGATGAGAGTTGACACCGTGGTCATCGTGATTTTCCTATGGCAGCTAAAACGGGCGAGTATGGTGGCCATACCCAGTCTGCACGACACGGGCGAGCGATGAGGCCGCCGCCGCAGTGGCGCCGGCGCAGCTGCGGTGCGCGCGGCCACTGATGTTCTCGTCTCTTACTACTGCGCCGCCCCGGCCGCCCCCCCCCCCTTGACGCGCCGTCTCCCGCCGTCCGGCAGACGCACCTCTTCCACATCGTGCACGCGCTGCTGGTGAACACGAGCTCGCGCGATGCCACGCTGGCGCTGCTGGCCGCCCTGCTGACGGCTAACGAGCGGCGCGGCCAGCTGCACGCCGACGACCGGCTGGTGGCCGGCGACGGCCTCATGCTCAACCTGGTCACCGTGCTGATGCGGCTGGCGAGCAGGGTGAGCGACGCGGCCACCTGCGGGCGCCGGTGCTCTGGTGCTCTGATGCTCTGGTGCTCTGGTGCCCTGGTCACAGCTCTGGTCACGGCCGCCGATGCCCCGCGGAGTCAGGCAGAGAGCGATGTCAGTACTGTGGGATGCTTTGGACGGTGCGATTTCTTGACGATAGAGGCTGAACTGAGGCTCTCGGTGGAACCCCGTGTGGTGTTGAGGAGGGCGATGGTTTGACAGTCAGCTGGTGCAATCCCGTGTGGTGTTGAGGAGGGCAATGGTTTAACAGCTGATGCAGCCCCGTGCGGTGTTGAGGAGGGCAATGTTTTGACAGCTGGTGCACCCCCGTGCGGTGTTGAGGAGAGCGATGGTTTGACAGTCAGCTGACAGTGTCTGTCATGATATTGCAGGTTAAACTGGACAAAGTGGACGTATGCTTTACGTTTCATCCTAAGTTTCGCTTCAAGATAGAGGACGAAACGCGAGTAAAAATGACATCACAGGAAGCTCAGGAATGGACGCAGAGAATGGGTAACGTGAACCCATCAGAGAGTATTTGTCCACCAACCTCTGGTTTGTTTTAGTCATTTACTAAATGCATGCATAACGTTGCCTTTGCTTGTCGACAGCTTCATAACATTTCAACTGCGTCATATACCTGACACTTAATTGATGACAAGGAAAATTTACTCAGCTATTGTTTTGAAATGTCCATGCATTAATTGATTGATATTGCGTGCGTCCTTTTGGGCGGGGAATCAGCTTTGGTAATGCCTATCTCCTTGAGATCTGCCGTATTGCCGGCGTTCATGTCTGCGTATGCGCACCTGATGGTGCCCAGCCCTCGCACCAGCCGGCGTGCGCGCGCGTGTGTGTGCGGCGGCTCGACCCCGTGCCGTGCCGTGTCGTGCCGTGTCGGGCTGACGCCGCGTCCGTCGGTCGGCAGCGTCGGGCGCCGTGCCGGACGTCACCTGGAGTGAGCCCACCTTCCACACCGAGTGCTGGTACCTGACGCTGCACTGCCACCACCTGTCCGTGCTGCCCGCCACCAGGAAGTACCAGCACCGGCTGCGCGCCATCCGGGACTACCAGAAGCTGGTGCGTGCCGCCGACAGTGTGCCGAGAGGCGACAGTGGGCACCGGCCGCCGCCCTCAGTCTGATGCGCGTGCGCACCGAGTGGCGCGCTGCCGGTGGTTGCTCTTGGGTAGTCCGGTCTTGAGCGTTTCGTTTGAAACGAAGCATCGGCGCCGCCGGGGTCGCGATGCCGTCCATCTGTGCTTGTTCAGCGGCATCGTACAATCCCGGCTAGTTAGTTTGACTGGTTTGTCAGCGTGCCTGGGTCGCGTCAGTACCACTGACGTACTACCCGTCGCGGTGAGGGGGAGGGGGAAGGGGTGTCGTCTGATAGGGCGCCAGAGTGCGGGGAGCGGCGCCCTTGCAGACGGCAGCGGAGGTGACCCCCACGTCGTCCGCCGCAGATCGAGGAGCTGAAGAGCACCGAGTCCGTCTGGAAGGACGGGCCGCACGCCGCACGCAACAGGCAGATGCTCGCCAAGTGGAAGAACCTTCACAAGGTGAGTGCGCGCGCGCCGCGGGCCGACCTCGTCGGCGCCGGCCGTCCGTGACCCGCTCTGATGTCGCGCGGCAGGCTCCGACGTGTGCGATGTGCTGCCTGCCGTGGCCTGGGTCGGACAGCTCTCAACGGTCTGTCGACGCGTGTCGGCTCCGGCGCGGGTCAGAGGCGTCGGGCGTCGCATGCCATGCGCCATATTCGGTGTGCACCAAATCAGCTGCGCGACCGATCGATCACGCGCCGCACCGCCGGGCGTCTCGTGCGACGTGTGTGACGTGTGACGTGCGTGACGTGCGTGACGCGGCGGTCGTCGGACGTAGCGTCAGCTGGCTAATTTGACGCCGCCCGCTCCGCGGCGCGCCGAGTCTCGTCTTCTGGCGGCTCGGAGACGCGTCACGCGCGCCTCGGTGACAGTGCTGCGGTCTGTCAGCCGTGTCGTGTGACCATGTGTCGGGCGTGGTCGGCCGGCAGCGTCTGAGCGAGGCCAAGCTGTCGGCGGACGCGGCCCTGCTAGACCCGGCGCTGCTGCAGCGCAGTCTCCTCTTCTACGCGCACACGTGCCAGCTGCAGCTGCGCCAGATGGGCGCCCAGAGCGGCAGCCTTCCCTCGCACGTTCCGGACACGTTCCGCGCCCAGCTCGAGTGGTACATCGAGGACATCGCCGAGTTTCTGCTCTTCACACTACAGTGAGCACACCGGCCGGTGCCGGTGCGGGTGCTGCTGCCGGCGGGGTTACCGGCCGGGCCATCTGCCGGCCGGCCGGTCGGCCGATCTCCGTAGCGACTGCTCCCGTCGGAAGGAAGGTGTGGGCTGTGGGCTGCGTCGGCTCGGTGGCAGCTTGTCAGCAATCGCATGGCTACTGTTCACCTGTCGTTAGCTGCTGTCAGTTGTGGACGCCGATCGTCGTCGCCTTGCGCCGCTGTCCGTGTCAGCTGCACCGCTGACTGGAGCAGGCGTCTGCCCCGGACTGCTTGGTTTGCTGTGCGGATATCGGTGAACCCCCCGTGGCATGTGCTGCAGGTACCGACCGGCGCTGGTACGCGACAACATGGATGACGCCATGCTGGTGTGGCTGCTGGTGCTGTGCTGCTCGCCGTCTTTCTTCAACAACCCCTACCTGGTGGCCAAGCTGGTGGAGGTGCTGTACGTGATGAACCCCTCCATCCAGGAGGGCATGGACGATGTCTTCCACCGGATCATGGCGCACCCGCTGTCGGGGCCGCTCTCCGTCAGTCTCATGAAGTTTTACACGGACGTCGAGTCGACCGGCTCGGCCAACGAGTTCTACGACAAGTTCACCATCCGCTACCACATCAGCATCGTGCTGAAAACCATGTGGGACTCGCCACGCCACCGCCAGCTCATGATCGCAGAGTCCAAGTAAGCGACGTCGCTGTCAACGCGCTGCGAAATATGCTTCTATTGGGTGTTGCCAGATTGGTTGTTGTACAAATATTACAGTTCAGGGGAGCCCAGGGACGGTAGCCGCTCGCGCTCCTTTCATGGGATGGTCGACTGGAGAAGTATGTTTCGCAAGAGAGGCTGTGTGGTGATGTAACCTGCGTTGTTTTTTTTTATCCAGACCAGATGCGTTTTGTCTCCAAGCGTTTCTGCTGACTGTTTTGTGTTGCGTGGTAAAGGTGGCTCAGAAAACGTAATTTTTCGCTGTGTTCGTCGAGCTATTCCACGTTTTCGGAAGCCCTTTCCACAAGAAGGTATTCATGTGGGTCTCGACTAAACGCTCATTTTACAATCACATTAGCACCAAGACTCGGAGGACGACTTCAGTTGGCATGTCCCCCGAAATGGATGACCGCGCGGAGCTCCGTCATGATCGTCACTGAACGCGTCTGACTTCCAGCACCGGCAAACAGTTCGTTGTGTTCATCAACATCCTGATGAATGACACAACTTTCCTGCTGGACGAGTCTCTGGAGTCGTTGAAGCGCATCCACGACCTGCAGTCGGAGCAGGAGGACAGGGCGCGCTGGGAGGCGCTCTCCCGGGAGGAGCAGCAGACGCGGACGAGGCAGCTGCACTCGGACGAGGCTCAGTGCAGGTCAGTGCATGTCCGGGGAGGGAGAGGGTAGCAGCAGACGCTTACGGGGCAGCTGCACTTGGACGAGGCTCAGTGCAGGTCAGTGCATGTCCGGGGAGGGAGAGGATAGCAGCAGACGTGCACGGGGCAGCTGGACTCGGACGAGGCCTAGTGCAGATCAGTACACCACCGGAGAGAGAGGAGAAGGTTGTAGGATTGCTGGGAGCTGAGAAGACCAAACGCGTACCGGTGCTGGCACTTATTTCTGCGCAGCCGCATCCACATCCACGGCCACAGTCACGACCGCGGTCACGTCCACAGTCAGTCATATTCACAGCCACATTCACAGCCACATCCACAGCCACATCCACATCCACAGCCACAGCCACAGCCACAGCCACAGCCACAGTCACAGCCACGGCCGCGGTCACATCCACAGTCACAGCCACATTCACAGCTACAGCCACATCCACAGCCACAGCCACAGTCACGGCCTCGGTCACATTCACAGCTACATCCACAGCCACAGCCACATTCACAGCTACAGCCACAGCCACAATCACGGCTGCGGTCACATTCACAGCTACATCCACGGCCACAGCCACAGCCGCGGTCACAGCCACAACCACAGCCACGGTCGCGCACGTCGGGTCACGTCGTACACGATGAAAATGTTGAGACAGCCACGTATCAATCCTGCCGCGTTGATTGATGCCATGCCAGGGGCGCGGCCAGCCTGCCGTCACTGGAGTCGCCAGCTGTCGTGCGTGACCGCCGGGCGGCGGCCGGTGGCGCCGCGGTCAGATTATGACGTCACTCGCAGGACGTATCTGACGCTGGGACGCTACACGGTGGAGATGTTCCACTACCTCACCATGGAGATCAAGGAGCCGTTCCTGCGGCCGGAGCTGGCCGACCGCCTGGCCGCCATGCTCAACTTCAACCTGCAGCAGCTGTGCGGACCCAAGTGTGAGTGGACCGACCGGCGGCGGCCCGACGGCAGCCAGTCTCGCTGTGGCAGCCGTGCCTGGTCCTGGCTGAGCTGTCCTCTGCGGCGTCACGTCACAGTCAGCGATATTGCACCAGGGCTTGCCGACGTCCGTCAGACGCCATGGTGCTGTTTTACGGGCGGATTCTCCCATGCTCCTGCTCTGCTATGCGTGTTTGCGACTCACGATGGAGAGACGAACGATTCGGCGAAAGACGTGTTTTAAAAGCGTGCGAGTTCCGTTGTTGGTGACGCAGTGGGGCATCTACTAGTGCTGCACGGGCGCCCCGCGCACTCGCGGAGCTCATCCTGACTAGTCACGTGGTTGCCAGGCAACAATCTCAAGGTGAAAAGTCCGGAAAAGTACGGCTGGGAACCGCGCCGACTGCTGGACCAGCTGACCGACATCTACCTCCACCTGGACTCGCCCAGCCTGGCCACGGCCATCGCCAACGACGAGGTCAGTGGGCGGGGCGGGGCGGCGCTGCGGCGTCGGCTCGGACCGGCGCCGGCCCGAGCGGCGCCGGCCGCCTGCTGGAGGTTGGACGTCCCAGGTGGCGCTGAGATCGAGTGGGGTCGTGGTGCCATGATCCAGATGGACGAACTCAGCTTCAGTAATGACGCCTTTAGTGGTGTCGGATTGTATGACGTCAGATTGTATGACTGTTTTTGTCGGTCACCGTGCGTCAGTCTGTTTACAGCGCTCCCTGAGGCCGCAGCTGTTCTCTGACGTGTGTATGCCCGTCTGCAGCGCTGCCTGAGGCAGCAGTTATTCTCTGACGTGTGTACGCCTGTCTGCAGCGCTCCCTGAGGCAGCGGTTGTTCGCTGACGTGTGTATGCCTGTCTGCAGCGCTCCCTGAGGCCGCAGCCGTTCTCTGACGTGTGTATGCCTGTCTGCAGCGCTCCCTGAGGCCGCAGCTGTTCTCTGACGTGTGTATGCCTGTCTGCAGCGCTCCCTGAGGCCGCAGCTGTTCTCTGACGTGTGTATGCCCGTCTGCAGCGCTCCCTGAGGCAGCAGCTGTTCTCTGACGTGTGTATGCCCGTCTGCAGCGCTCCCTGAGGCAGCGGTTGTTCTCTGACGTGTGTATGCCCGTCTGCAGCGCTCCCTGAGGCCGCAGCTGTTCTCTGACGTGTGTATGCCCGTCTGCAGCGCTCCCTGAGGCAGCAGCTGTTCTCTGAAGTGTGTATGCCCGTCTGCAGCGCTGCCTGAGGCAGCGGTTGTTCTCTGACGTGTGTATGCCTGTCTGCAGCGCTCCCTGAGGCAGCGGTTGTTCTCTGACGTGTGTATGCCTGTCTGCAGCGCTCCCTGAGGCCGCAGCTGTTCTCTGACGTGTGTGTGCCCGTCTGCAGCGCTCCCTGAGGCCGCAGCTATTCTCTGACGCCGTCAGTCGGATGGAGAGGGCTGTCATCAAGCCGCAGCCGCAGATAGAGGCGTTCCGGCAGCTGGCGGCGCGCAGCCTGGAGATCCGGACCCGTAACGCCCAGAAGGCGGTGGAGTTCGGAGACGCGCCCGACGAGTTCAAAGGTAGCCGCCGTCGCCGTGTCCCGGAGTCAGATCGCGGAGAACTCCGCTGCGGAAGCAGACGACACCGGGCTGTGGGAGGCGAGATGCATGCCGGGAACTGAATCCTGCGCTCTGGTCTCTGCATCGTCAATAGTTGCTCACGAAACGCTGTCACTTGGCGGTTTGGCGGTTCGCACAGGGTTCAGGGAGTGTCTGCGTTGACGGCCTTTGCCAGCGCCACTCCCCGCATTGTGCATCACGACATGACCTGGAGTGGTATGATGGCCACGGCGGTATGATGACCATAACCACGGCGGGACCGCTCTGCGGCGTACCATCGGACCGGCCGACGTCCGTTGAGTCTGTCCTCTGCTGACGCGCCGCGGCGCCGCCGCCGCAGACCCGCTGATGGACACGCTGATGGAGGACCCGGTGATCCTGCCGTCGGGCAAGGTGATGGATAGGCCAGTCATCACGCGCCACCTGCTCAACTCGTCCACGGACCCGTTCAACCGGCAGCCGCTCACCGAGGACATGCTGATCACTGGTCAGTGGAGGCTCGGGGAGGAGGCTGACACCGGGGTGGCTGGCAGCCGGTCACCGAGGTCATGCTGATCACTGGTCAGCCGAGGCTCGGGGGGGGAGAGCTGACACCGGGGTGGCCGGCAGCCGTTCGCCGAGGTCATGCTGATCACTGGTCAGTCGAGGCTCGGGGAGGGGAGCTGACACCGGGATAGCCGGCAGCCGCTCACCGAGGACATGCTCATCTGGTCGGTGCTGTGGCGCTGGCCTGGAGCAGCGGGAGGCATAGTGGTCGGGCGGGCGGTGTTGAGTCGTAAGCTCGTGACCACGTGGCCTTGCGCCCTTACACGGAAATGTGTCCCAATTGTAAACAATGTCTGATGTCCAGTGTCCAAATGGTGTCTGGCCGACTGTCTCAATGTGCGGGGCTGTATTATTGACTGTCTTGCACATCTCGACAGATCATGGCATGGTATTGTTCGGAATGGGGGGGCCGCGGTGCCTTTGTGATGACCTTAACGTGCGCAGGCGGTGGTTCGTGACACATTAGACTGCGGGCTGATCAGGTCGGTCGCGGTCACGGTAAAAGTAATGACGCCAGGGTCAGGGTTCATTTTACCGTGCCGTAAAGCGTTTGGAGAAAGCGTGTGCGCTACCCCGCATACGACTCGGGAAGGTATAACGCATCAGTGCTAAATACCACTTTCTTTTGCAGCCACGGAGTTGAAGCACAAGATAGAGGACTGGAAGAAGGCCAAACTAGAGGGGAAGAAGTGAAGCCGTCTCCCCCGCCCGTCTCTGCTGCCTCTGAAGTGTGGTTGTGCCGTGTCGGCAGCTCTGTCCAGCTCGGCCTGGCCGGCGGCGACGGCGGCGCGCACCGGCCAGGCTACTGGCAGCCCCGACAGACCGAGGGCGCCGGCCGACCCCACTCCGTTTGTACCTTTGTAATGACGACCGCCGCCAGCGCCGGACGCGGTCGCCTCCGCTCGCGGAGAACAGGCCGGGCGGGCGCGAGCCTGTGCCCACGTGTGACGCGGTGCGCGATCCCATGGCTTGGACACGGCAACGTGGGTGATGTGGGACCGCGGCCGTGGCGGACGGAGGTCGCGTCCCTGCCGTGTGCAGATTGTGGCGCGCTGTCACGCGATTCTGACGTCATAAGCGCACACCGGGCCATTCGAGGTAGCGCGTGACTTGTATTTATGACGTCCCCAAATGGGACGACTCAAGCGGCCTATTGTCGCGTGCGTTATCGAGCAGCGTACGAGAACGTATTGCTTATTTATGCGCGCGGTGTGTACATATGTTGTGTATGTTGGTATATACAGGAAGCCACGTACCACGCGGTGTTTTTCATTGCCATGGGGGGTGCGTGGCACGGCGGAACGTTTGGACGCTGGGACAGACGCAGCCAACAGGGGCGCGGTGTGGGACATCCGACCGGCTGGACAAGCGGGATGTCCTTGCACCCGAATTTTTCGGGACGCAAGTTTGCATGCGAGTCAGGACAGTCGCACGGTACGGCGCCCATCTGCCATCGAGGGCCAGCAGCTGGTGCAGCCTCCGGCCGGTGTCCATTGGACGCGACTGAAGAATGTCGACAGAACTCATCCCTCTGCGAGCGGCTTCCTTTTCAGCTGCGCCAGCGCACCGTTGTGGGGAGTGAACACAACGGGTTCGTCAAAACTGTATGCCTTTATCAAAACCAGAACAAACGTTTCAACTATAGACTACGTAACTCTGCCGTAATCACCGCCCTAAACTCGACACGCGAGTGACTGCTCCCGTCAGGATGAAGCCGGCGGCTGGGCGCCAGGCACGAGCGCGCCGGCGCTGGCGCCGCGGCTTCACAGCGCTCATCCGAACGCTCGGCTCGTCACCAAACACGTGGCACAACAGGAGACGGCGGAGCGCCGACGGCACCAGCGGCGCCAGCGGGCCTCGAGGGACGCAGCATCGCCAGACGCGTGCCGACCGCTGGGAGCTGCCCGACCTCGACAGCGGCACAGCTGGCAAACGGCGGCGGCGGGCCGCTCGTGAGCGGGCGCCGCTGCAGGCTCGGCCGGCGGCGGCGCACCGGCTCCGGCCGCGCGCGCTGTCCGTGTCGAGGCTCCGCCACACACGTGACGCGACCGGGGACGCCCGGACGCCGCTGGCGGACGAGGACGACGGACCGGCGACGGCGATCACGGCCGTCGGGTGGCCTCGCGCAGGTTGTGGTACCAGCGTATGACGGGCTCACGCCGCTCCCACACCTGTTGCCGGCCGTACAGCGACCAGTACCTGCAACCGGACGGTGGTCAGCGGCGCGGCCCCGGGAGCGGGACCGGACGGTGGTCAGCGGCGCGGCCCCGGGAGCGGGACCGGGAGAGGAACCGGACGGTGACCAGCGGCGCAGCCCCGGGAGCGGGATCGGACGCTGGTCAGCGACGCGGCCCCGGGAGCGGGACCGGACGCTGGTCAGCGACGCGGCCCCGGGAGCGAGACCGGGAGAGGGACCGGACGGTGATCAGCGGCGCAGCCCCGGGAGCAGGACCGGACGGTGGTCAGCGGCGCGGCCCCGGGAGCGGGACCGGCGCCGGAGAGCAGGCCTCTGTGGACGGAGCGGCTGCACGTCCGGTCAGAGGGAAGCAGGCAACCTTGGAAAGCTGCCTCTGTGGGGATACCAGGCACGGTGACGTGCGGTCTCGGAAGCGGCTGTTATTGTACAACACCTGAGAGCACCGGCAAAACACGCGTGCAAAGTCTGACACCGCACCCGATTTAAGTTTAGGATATGCCTTCGACCCACTCGCACCCTTCTCGTACAATGTACCGCTCTTTTAATTGGTCTACGCTAATAAAAAACAACAACCGCAGTCAAGAATGAGCAGTTTGATCGCCACTTTCACCGGGCACGGGTGTGCCAATACGCATGGCGCCTCGGCGGCCAGCTCACGCTGATGGCGTGTTGGCAGGACTGACGCTGGAAACGGCCTCCGAGAGACCTCTGCGAGACGTCCTCCGAGAGACCTCTGTGAGACGCCCTCTGAGAGACCTCTGCGAGACGTCCTCCGAGATGCCTCTGCGAGGGACCCTCTCCGAGACCACTCCTCTCCGAGAATGCTCTCCGAGCCCACCATCCCCACACGGTGCCCGCGCCCCGGAGCTCACACGCCGAAGAGGGCGCCACCCAGGTGGGCGGCGTGGTCGAAGAAGTTCCAGCGGAGGACGGCGCCGAGCGTGTCGAACGCCATCACCGCTTTGATGGCCGTGCCGGCCGTGAAGGTGAACATCGGCAAGAAGATGATGGCCAGCCTGGAGTCGGGTGACTCGGTGCAGACGAACCCCAGCACGGCCATGATGGCGCCCGACTGTCAGGCGCAGAGCCAGCGGACCGAGTCAGGAGCAGGGTCGGGCAGAACGGGCCGAGGCCCACGCGCCCCTTGGCACCGACGTGGAGGCCGCGCCAGCAGGATATTGCGGGCCCCGAAATAGTTTGTCGAGGTTCCATCACACATTAGGTCAACTTGAACGTGTCCCAGGGACCTGAAAATATTCACACAATACGCCATTCTAACATTTATATGGTCACTTATATAATGTGGTCAATTATATGGTGACCTCATTCACCTAAAATACTTGCTCACGACAGTGTAGGGCAGTCAAGAGCATTGCGCCTGGAAAGTCAGAGACATTGTGTGTGGGGGGTCAGGAGCGTTCTGTCGGGAAAATCCGGAACACTGTGTCAGGAGAGTCACAAACATTTTTGGGGATTCAGAAGCGTTGCGCTGGGGGAGTCATGAGCCCGGTGTCTCGGGGAAGGGGGTCAGAAGCATTGCGTCGGGAAAGTCAGTAGCATTGTGTCGAGAAAATCAGAAACATTGTGTCTGAGGAGTCCGTAGTTTTGTGTCGGAAGAGTTCGGAACATTGTGTAGGGAGAATCAGGAACATTGTGTTGGTGGGAGAGTTAAGAGCATTGCGTCCGAGGAGTGAGAAGCATCGTGTCATAGGAGAGAGAGAAGGATCGCGTCATGGGAGTGAGCAGCGTCACGTCATGGAAGTGAGAAGCATCGCGCCAGTCTGGAGGAGAGCCGGGGCACTGAGCACTCGTGTCAGGGGAGAGAGAGCAATAGGTGAGGATTAAGGGGCATCGCGACTGCCTGGCATAGAGTTCAAAGTTGAAGAAAACCCCTTAAACCCCACAAACCAGTGTGCCAGGAAGCCAACACCGGTGTGCTGTCCACTATCCGGCTGTGTCGTCTCTCACCGCCCCCATGGAGACGGCCGGCGTGAAGACGAACATCTTGTAGAGGTAGCTGCCTAACGAGGAGACCAGCGCGCCGCTGAGGTACAGTCCGAGGAACTGCTCCTTGCCCAGCATCGCCACGGCACCTGGAGAGAGACGGACGCACGCAGTTCATCCACCACCCCCACTAACGCAGGCCCGCTGTCGGGCACGCTACAGTCGGAGGCAGCGGCTCCAGGTGGCGCCGCGACAGCACGCGCTGTGGGGAGCTGCGTGGAGCTGCCAGCAGTCCGTGTGGTGCGCGAGGCGAGCCGCCGCCGGCGCTGGTGTGTCTGCACAGGTGCAGTGGAGCTGCAAGCAGTCCGTGCGGTGCGCGAGGCGAGCCGCCGCCGGCGCTGGTGTGTCTGCACAGGTGCAGTGGAGCTGCAAGCAGTCCGTGCGGTGCGCGAGGCGAGCCGCCGCCGGCGCTGGTGTGTCTGCACAGGTGCAGTGGCTCACGGATATGTCGCTAGGGTGCAAGCTGAGCGAGCACTGAGTTGACGGTTGTGACCGCCGGTCGTGGCGGATCACGGTGTCACGTGACCGGTCGTGGTGCCGCCCCCAGCGTGCCGTGGCGGACCGGGTGGAACGGACTCATCGGTCCCCACCGACCGGGCTGGGTGCGGGTGGGCTGCGATAGTTAATGTGCGCGACTCTTCGTAATGGGCCGTAAATCCAGTCACGTCACCTCGCGTCGTGGTAGATGCAGTCGTTACAGCCACGTTCCGACAGGGGTGCACGACGCCACGATAACGTCACACACACGCGTGGCGCGTCAACGTTGCAACGGTGCAGAACTGGCGCGTAATCATGACAGGTCCAGCCAGCTGCAGTCAGTGCGTGGCGCACAAGGGTGCTAGGATGTTCACACACACGCGTATCCGTGCCCACGCCCAGCTTTTGATGCCCGAATAAGCGAAGAGGCGCACAGAGCATCTCATGCGCCTGACATCTTCTGTAAAGCACCAAACACATGGCAGACAGCTCATCACATGGCTAGTCGTGCACTGTAGGGACGGATGTGCGGGAGCGAGGGCCAAGACGTTCTGGCGGCGCCTCAGCCTCAGATCTCTCCGGAGCGGAGGTGTCCACCGACGACGACGCGGCACGCGGCGCGCCGCCCACCACTCACCGGTGGAGAAACTGTGCAACACAAACATGTTGACAGCCAGGTGCGTGAAGGAGTAATGACTGAAGCCGGACAGCAGCATGGGCAGCCGGAACCAGGCTGCCGGGAGGAGGTGAGTCGCGTCAGGGCGCAGGCACGGCGTGGCGGCGCAACGCGCTGTGGTCCACGACAGATCGCGTCCATTGACGGGACTACCACGGGCTCCTCAGTGCCGCCGAACATGGTCAGACAGCGACCAGGGTCAGCTGAGCGTTACGAACATGGGTCCACCACAGCTCCGGCATGGGCTCCAGTCGCCCGCCGTCACCACAGCTCCGACATGGGCTCCAGCCGCCGGCCGTCACCGCAGCTCCGGCATGGGCTCCAGTCGCCGGCCGTCACCACAGCTCCGACATGGGCTCCAACCGCCGGCCGTCACCACAGCTCCGGCACGGGCCCCAGTCGCCGGCCGTCAAGGAATGCAGCTGCCCTTAACAGCTTAACACCTGCGCAATCAGCAAAAACACTGGACCCGCATCTGCTCGGCCGGCAGCCCAGAACACCGCTCCGCCACGTGGCCCGCGTGCCGTAGAGCTTCGCCCGCCTCCCTCCCCTCCCCAGCCAGAGCCTCAGACGTACGCGAGGCAGGGGTGGAGGCGAAGTAACGCAGCATTGTGGGCGAGAAGGCGGGCACCTTCCACGCCAGGAACACGACCACGTTGAGCAGGCACAAGGGCCAGAAGAGCTTCTGACCGTCGGTTTGCGACGCCCACCAGCTGTGCAGTTGGTTCCGCCACTCGGGCTGCGGACGTCGGCGGACTCGGTCATGGTGAGACGCGGACGGCAGTCACGCTGTCGTGTCAGAGCGGGGTCATGGTGCCATGTCGGACCGGGTTCATGGCGTCACGTCAGATCAATATCATGGTGCCATGTCGGACCGAGGTCATGGTGTCATGTCAGACCGATATCATAGTGTCATGTCGGACCGGGGTCATGACGTCATGTCGGACCAACGCCATGGTGTCATGTCGGACTGGGGTCATGGCGCCATATCAGACCGATATCATGGTGCCATGTCGGACCGATATCATGGTGCCATGTCGGACCGGGGTCATGGTGTCATGTCAGACCGATATCATAGTGCCATGTCGGACCGGGGTCATGGCGTCATGTCGGACCAATGCCATGGTGTCATGTCGGACTGGGGTCATGGTGTCCTGTCGGACCAATGCCATGGTGTCACGTCGGACCGGGGTCATGGTATCGTTTAAAAGCGGGGTCAAGGTGTCGTGTCGGAACGGGGCCATGGTGCCGTGTCAGAGCGGGATCATGGTGTCATATCGGACAGGGGTCATGGTGTCATGTCGGACCGGAGTCTTGGTGTCAAACCGGGCCGGGCCATGGTATCATGTCGGACCGGATTCATGTCATGCGTGACTGCATGACTGACCTTACATGCTGTCATATTGGTGGGTACTTAATGGCCAATCCGTTCAAAAATTGTATTATAATCATCGCATGAACTTAGGCATCTGTTGATGCCAGATTCAAAGGCCGAAGCATATTTGGTTTTGTGAGGTTTCTCCCTCGTTTCTTCAACAGTCCTGGTAGCCGTTTTGTGCTGGATCGGGAAAGTCTCACTTATGTTACAAAGTGAGTTAATACCTATTTGTTTAGTTGACGTTGAAGAGACCCACTTTCCATATCGTTGCCACGGGGAACATGTCTCGGAAACAACTGGCTAGTATGCTTAGGTATAGTATATACGAGCTAACTGGCAATTGATTGCAAATTTGCTCATGCATAACAAAGAACTATCGATACTTTTGAAAAAAACGCCCGAGCAAGTCATATATATGCTATATTTTATGTATCATAATATATATATATATATATATATATATATATATATATATATATATATATAAGGCAAGACGGGTAGTCGTGGTAGTCGTGTGGCAGAGCGACGCCCAGTTGTTGCTGATGAAATCTGTCTAAATCAAAACCCAAGTCACACGTGTTGAACAAGGTAGGACCGTGACGTCAGGGACCGCAGTTCTGTTGCAGTTGAGACCAGGCTTCCGTGACGCATCCCGTTCTTAAGGCAGTCTCCTGCCCTATACCGGACCCTTGACCCGCGGTGTCCGGGGACCACGAGTCTCCCATGGGGTGGCCCGTTCCAGAAGCAGTCCCCTGCCTTGTATCGGACCCTTGACCCGCGGTGTCCGAGGACCACGAGTCTCCCATGGGGTGGCCCGTTCCAGAAGCAGTCCCCTGCCTTGTATCGGACCCTTGACCCGCGGTGTCCGGGGACCACGAGTCTCCCATGGGGTGGCCCGTTCCAGAAGCAGTCCCCTGCCTTGTATCGGACCCTTGACCCGCGGTGTCCGGGGACCACGAGTCTCCCATGGGGTGGCCCGTTCCAGAAGCAGTCCCCTGCCTTGTATCGGACCCTTGACCCGCGGTGTCCGGGGACCACGAGTCTCCCATGGGGTGGCCCGTTCCAGAAGCAGTCCCCTGCCTTGTATCGGACCCTTGACCCGCGGTGTCCGGGGACCACGAGTCTCCCATGGGGTGGCCCGTTCCAGAAGCAGTCCCCTGCCTTGTATCGGACCCTTGACCCGCGGTGTCCGGGGACCACGAGTCTTCCGTGACTCGTTCCGGAGGCAGTCGCCTGCTCCGTCCTAGATCAGTGACCGGCGGAGCACGGGCCGGCACCACTGACCCGCTTGAAGCCGTGCTCCGCCTGCCTGCGGCCCCACAGCAAGCCGCGGTCCATGGAGCGACGCATCATGGCCCGCACGCCCTCGTACTCCCAGATGACGCAGCCGGCCAGGATGGCGCCGGACCCCTGTGGCCATGGCGACAGCGTGAGGCCGCGCCGACACGTAGCGGCATCGCGGGCGAGGCCGAGGAAACGGACTGGCGGTGCTTACTGCAGTCACCACACATTGTATCCAGAGGGGCATCAAATGAAAATGAGACGGACGCTCAGGACACCCTAAAATTAGAATCACTTCCACAAGACAGCGGCCTCACCGAGCAGAACACCGGAGCGACTGCGGGCCTCATGTAACGCATTATGGCATGAAGCAGCCCCGGTTCCACGGAGTACTGGAGCCAGCACAAAGCCCCTTACACAGTGGGCGTAAGTCAAGGTTTGCGTATTCAAAAATTAATTGCGGGATATGGACGGCAGTGTGTTGACTTACCACGACGGTGAAGATGCTGGCATGCACAAACTTGCTCCAGGTGACATCGCCCTGTTCTGGGTTCACTACAGGCTTGTTCTTGCCTCCAAACCGCGCAAGCCAGCCCCCTGCAATTGGCAAAGCTTTCGATGAAGCGCGGAAGCAAGTCATCTTTAAAACAAAAGCAGTGTGAATAATCGAACGAGATAAACAAGGGACAAATGCTGGGTGCAATACGAGATAGCCACGTATCGCACACGTCTTCTTAAGACATTCCATAAAGAGCATAACATGGAGCAAAATGAAACAAAAAATTAACTTATGGCATATTTATTACCTTCGTGCTAGCCAAAGTGCAAATATTCAAGCTGGATAAAATCAAAGGTGTGGCAAGTATGCAAATAAATCATCAAAGCACCTTGAATTATGCCTCGAATGGTGAACAATTTATTCTTTTTCAGACCTAACTCAAGGCAATGGGTTGAAAACCGGAGCCTACATTTTCCAACTGATACCCACTTCCACTTCATGGTTTTGCTGCAGCACCTGAAAACTGCACCAAACACTGACCCCTGTTACATTGCTGTCATACTTGATGCCATGGATATCTACTTGACTGCTAAGGCTGTGCAGCATGCGAGCACATTCTGACCCACATTAAACAAGAAACAAATGCTTGCATACATATTATTGGATGTCATGAACAAGATGCGACGAGCCCAAACATATGTTAGAACAGCTAACACATCACGACACAAGACTTACTGCCTGTGAACAGTTGCCTATGCGCTTGAACATGGCGAATGCAGCTCCGTGGAACTTGGCTGCCAGTCAGGCGCAATGCGGCAGGCAAAATAATTCTGCAATCAGATGGTTCAAGTGAGGAAAATAATCACGCTCGCAGTGAGAGCCGTGGACATTGTGGTAGTAGAACAGGTCGCAACACTCAATAAAACCCACGTTTGCAAAATGTATTGTGTCCTTTTTCCAGAATGTTTTTTTGATCGGTATTTTGCAGGGGCGTGGCCGATGGGGGCATAAGCTGCTGCGTTCCCCTCCCACTCACTCCCCACTCCTCACGTCTGCACGATTCCATTGTGTTAATGACTCAGCCTCTCAAATAGCCAGTCTAGACGGTCCAGCAGAGGGGATTCCTTATCACCCAGCAATGGTTCTCCCTGTCCCAACACAGGGTATCTGGTTCCCATCTCCTTATCCAGAACAAGATCCCTTCGATTCACAAACGGGGCCTCCGCATACAGAAAAGGGCCTCGTTATCCCGAAACAGCGCATCCTAATCCGGAGCGATCGCCTTCTGACGTAACGGGTGGACCTCCTAAAATATAGAGGGCGACTCCCCATTCAAAACAGGGGACTTATAGTTCACAATGAGGCCTCCAAAGCCGTTCAAAAGACTTTCTTAAAACAGAATAGAGCCTGCTGATCCCGAAAACACACTTCATGATGCAGCAAAGAGTCTTCTGGGCCCAATTTAGACTCGTTCATGAGTCTATTTAATTTTTTATTATTCTTGATCAAATATCTATTATCCTTGATCAGATTTTTAGTAGGAAAGCTGCAACAACAAACTCTCAGTGTGGCTGAAAAGAACCCCACAACATTTTAAAAATGTTGTGTTACAAGCGAGGCCATGAGCCATTTGTGCAAATTGGTATCTGGTTGGAGGGAGGGGGAGGGGGGAGTAACCCGGCAACCCATCATCAAATTTAACCGTCAGCAATCACCTGTGACAGGAAGGTAGCCTAAATCGATGGAGAAATTTGAAGTCGCGTGAGATCAGGGCTGCTGTTGCACACTTCCGACTCTGACGTATGGCGATCCTGTCCTCGCTTCAAACTAACCATGTCTTTTTGTGTCTAAGGCACACAACATGGCCAGTCACAGCTTTTTTATATATATTTGCAATCACTGAGCGTGACATCACGAAGTTCTCAGCACTAAGAAGATTAACTTCTTAGAGGTCATGCTGGAACATTTTGAAGATATTTGGAAGATGTTAAATTGGGGACAACTTTCGCATCGCTGCAGAAACAAAACAATGCCATATTTCACATTTGACTAACACAGAAAACGTAATGTTCGCAGCAAGCAAAACAACAAGAACAAAACACCATAGAACTGGCCACAGAGCAGAACCAGGGACAAATCTCGGCACCTAGGGGTCCCAATGGCAAGGCATCAGCACACTCAGATGGGGAAACTAGCAGCCAATGGCAGTGGCACACATGTGTGTCCCTGCGTGCAGGTGGTCCGGTAGCTTGCGCCCACTCGGGCACAAGTCATGGATTGACCTGCGTGCAGGTGGTCGGTGGCTTGCGCCCACTTGGGCGCAAGTCATGGATTGACCTGCTCTTATACTTTCTTCCAGATTTTAGCATTAACATGAGGTTTCAGCGGTCAGAGAAAATCAACACTCGGGACGATTTACACGAGAAGGACGAAGCTACCCCCAGCAAATCATCTAGAAGGCTCTACATTAGCTGATCCATGAGGATGGCAATAATCGACCAATAAGGGACTGGTGTTGACCCAACAACCCTCCAGTATATGTCAAACCTGGGCCCAAGCAAGCAGACATTTACCATCACTGCATCAACTAAGATGGCAGGTATGAGGCAGGATGTAATTTCAGCCAATTTTCATACAATGTTGCATGCAAGTCAGCTCATTAACTCTACAAACAATTGATGACGATGCCCACTTTTACCCATGGTTATAAGTATTGGGTTGAAAAGGTACCTGATGGTGCTGATGCCTTGCTTAAGTTTTGGTATCATCCTCATCACAATTTTACTCATCTTTCTGGTTGATTTGTTTGTTCTTTGCCACAAAAGGTGCATTGTGAAAAAATGTCTCTTTGCATTTGCTTGAATGATGTGATAATGTCACTCACTAAGCGAAGCTTATTGTGTAGACAGTAGTCCTTCCAAGCAAGTTGTCCAAAAAATGGAATAAATCTACAATAGTCTGCTGGTAAAATACTACTAAGACCTTCAGCATGCCATTCAGTGCTATGATAAAACTTCCCATCATACATCTACCTTTTGTCTCAAAAACATGATACCTTGGGTGAGTACTGAACCCACAGGATGATGCACCTTAATGAGATGCTATCTGTTGCTCAGGTGTCTATGGATAGGTCAACTATGACACCATTTTACAATATCCACTCAACTAATAATTGCTTTCCCAGATGAATCCAGGGTGCAGTGAGGAACTTCCAGCATCACAGTGCCCCAGGAGGGTTGATAAGGAACAAATTTAATGGGGATGATTTATTTTAGTGCAATTAGTGTTACATTTCAAACTTGGCTCCTCAGGTAAACTATGCTAGATTTGGCCTTCATAGTTGTAGAGGAAACATAATTCATTTGGTGACAAAATGGACTGCAAACTAAAAAGAGTACAAAGTCCCATGTACAATGCTATACAATACTATATGACCCCTGCGGCACAGGCATGTGCCATGCCCACCTGATCATCTTGGCTATTTGCATGCTGACAGTCATTTAATATTCACACACAAAGTGCTTTGAGGCACAGACTAATATAGCCACGCCATGCTGTTCATAACTCTCTCACCCTACCAACTGAGCTTCAGGAAGAGGCATCTCTGCATGGATGGTGAACATAGTAATACAAACACAATGTTGCAATGCATCTGCAGAGTATTCTGATGTCCAACATAGTCCTGTATCATAAGATCATGCAATATACCCATGCCTCATGACATACTAACAATAAGTTATATAGCCTTTATAAAAGAATCACAGATATCAACACTTAAATAAATGTACATGTCTATTATCATTTGGCTTAGACTATATCCTCAGCTAGTATATAATGCTTAGCAATGTTAGATTGAAGCCTAAGTGTTTCTATTACGGCATTGCATTTGAATGCTATTTCAATCTATGAAGCCTGCACCCAGGATTGCATTCAAGGGTTACAATGTGCAGGCAGGAGCTTCACCCACTGATACTATCTTATCACATCACTTTAAAGCTACAACCTAATAAGCTGTCAAAATAACTACGTCCAAATTAATTTTTAACACTTGTAGCATCACATGATGCAGCTGTTCGACATTCACCAGAGGCCCTTATTACAAACACCGTACCTAAGCACGTCAGTACATGCAGGTTTGTTATGCCAAAGATCAGATCACACATTTCTGTACCACTCATTCTAAACTCAGTTTGGCTGTGTGTGATTGCATTCCTTCCATTCAGTGGGATAGATGCAAACCAGCCACAGTTAACAGTAAAACACGAGTGGTCAAGTCATGACAAACAATAGGCCCTGTGCACTTTGTTACACCATATATGTCCTCACAACTCATACCCCACGATGCATATACATATCGCCTACTGGTACATACCCGCCCACGGCCCGAAGCATGACTTGTTAATCAAGCGCGTTGAAGGTGGTCAGAGCATTAATTTTAAAAATGATTTTTCCTTTTTAAATGCAAACAAACCCGAAGCACACAACAATCATCCCAGTCATAACAAATCACCATCGGCCAAGCCAATACTGTGACCAGGGCACTGTGATCATTTATATCACTAATTGTCCCAACTGCGGTATACATGAAGCAGAGAAACGTCACTTGTATCCAAAGCTTTAGGTGAGAGATGAATAATTGGGGAACTATCTTTGATATAGAATGAAGATCTTCATCATGCAATTTTTTATTTTAATTATAAAGTATTTAAACCAACCTGAGATATTTTGAGAAGTAAACCTTGAGACGCTAGTATCTTTATCAAGCAACGCAAAAAACACAAAATAGTCTTGATCACAGCTGCTCATTCAGGCTGTTCGGATTTGGCAAGCGGATGCTATTCTTGTGAAAACTATAATTCTATTGGGTTTAAAAGCCCTCTTTGTAGTTAATTTCAAGATCGGCTTGGTTCGAACACCCTAGATTATTGCACTGTGCTCAAATGAACGCGAGACTGGCAAGAATCGAGAAATCGAGAATATACGGTCGTTTTGGCGACGAAGTGCACAGTGGGCACGTGATCGTGCAGCTTTAGACTGGGGTGTGTATTGCGGAAAAGCTATGATTGTCCGGTGTACATACTTGCTTGCGTCGTTTCAGTGCGTGTTTAATTTTGTTGTCTGAGGCCGGTATCAGTTCACGGCTAGCGGGCTTCCATGGTGGTGTTGATTTGTAATTGGGACCATGCAAACATGAACCTAGTTATCATATTTTTCCTGAATTATACAGTCTGTGCAGCACACGATTGATGCTTTCACAAGTTCTGTCTGGACAATGTTGTAACTGCTGTTTCCTGTCAGGACTGAATGTTTCAATGCTTTGTTAATTTTTCCTACGAATTTTTGACTTGCACACAAGTGGTGCATGAAAACCATGCATGGCTTGCTTGCTCGTGCTACAGACAAGTATACTAACATGCTGGATGCCTATTGCTTTTCATAGTTGCTACACATTTGATGGCTCAAAGATTGTCTTATTTATGTGGTAACAGTTTCCAAAATAATGTTTCCAAGGCATTCAAATGCTTGGTGGTATGAGTTGGCACTTCTTTTCATAGTTCATGTAATCCTTTGAGATGTAAAAGGAGATGCTATTGATCTGGTAATAGTATCCATATGGTTGGGTTTTATTCATCCATATTATGTTTCAGAGCATGTATATGATATGACAACAGCAAGAGGACTAGCTTTCTGCTGATATAGCTATTAAGGAAGCAATCTACTCAGCACCAGTATGTCTCTAAGCAGCGAAAAAAGTGACATTGAGCTGGATGAGAAAATCAAACAACAGCACCGAATTGACAGCTTGAACATACTGTTGTATATGCTCCTTCTGATCACTACTGTGTTGACAATATGGATGTTCAAGCACAGAAGAATGCGCTATCTACATGAAACTGGATTGGCTTTGATTTTTGGTGAGACGTATGCTATGTCTGTATTTGCCCTTTGCAATGATTTTATGCCTTGACATAAAGGCTATACTTAAATTGAATTTAAACTTGAACTATATTTTTAGGTAGGATCATGTTTACCACTACTGATAATTGATATTATTTTAGTATGTGTAGTCTCCTAATATAATTCTTAAGGTACAAATCCAAATTAGAGCACTATTTAATGCTTACCTTTTGCTTGTAGCAGAAGTCACTATCCAATTTGCTAGCTGATATTTTCTGAACATTCCTACTGTTAGGAATTGCTATTTTTGAAAATGGTGTTCATACAGCCTGTTGACCACTGCCCATGTAACCAATGCAGCATAAAACTAACTCCTTATTTACTCCACAGGCCTGGTGGTGGGTGCCCTCATCCGTTACACAGGTGACCCCTCGGCAATCACACATGTGGAGGTTCAGGCAGTGCCACACTCCAACTACAATGAGTCACTGCCACCTGACTATCTATGGTTTCGGATGAAACGGAAGAGTAAGTGTGCCATGTTTTTAATGCTGGGGATGCTGCAGTTAACTGATGAAAGTCAAGAGTGTAACAGTCAAATGTCATCTCTGTGTGCACACAATCTGAAGATGCACACATACATGTGTTGCTGTGTTAGTAATTCCCATTGATGTGGCCACAGCTTTCCTTTTTCATCTTGCCATGGAACAGTGGCCACATCCACAGGCCTTGCCAATGACATATTTTTGTATGATGTTTTCATTGCCAGGATTTTGGCCATTGCTTCTAAATGAATGGTTATGCACATGTTTCTGTAAACAGGTAGTCATGTGTACCATTGTGTTAGCAGCTTTGTGGTGCTGAATCAGACTGTGCAAAACATACATGCTGGCCTTGGCACATTCCAAGTGTGGAACCCCATCAGAAAGGTTTGTTCAGCATTCATTACCATGGCAGGCAAATCTGGTGCGTGCTTGCGAGGCCGCAACTGTGACGCGAAAATTCAGATGTGTGGTGCACATGTTGAATTTGGTGCCATTGGGAGCTCAGAATTACAGCAGCTGCTGTCTGTCCAGTACTGCAGCATCTGACGATAGCTCCGTCAGCTGCAGCATGGCCTTACATTGGTCCTCTGTTTGGGGTTCAAACCTCACAAAAGGGCCAGCATAGCCCAGTTGGTGGTAAGCTTTCCAACCTCAGCGTTGGACCCAGAGGGGGGGAGGGGGCACAGGGCCATGCCCACCCCTTGGGCCCTGAAACGGCCCATTGGCTCCGGGTGACCCATAGGCGGCCAAACAGGTATAATTTTTAAACACCAAACGCAACAAAAATGGATATCTCTGGACTTCCAGGCACCCAAGAACAGTTGTAAACAAAGATGAAGGGCTTATGAGAAGTCAGAAAAGAAAAAAACCAAGGATTGGAAAAGCTGTGAGCAGGAAATTTTAAGCACCATTGCACTGTCTAGGGGCCCTTTGCTGTTTCCGGGGGCCTGTATGCCCACTTGCAGGATCATTTCGATCGTTAATGAGCGTTCCACGTTGCCCTTCATTTCATTGCATTTACTCAGAAGACCCTGCGCTGTTGTTGGGCCCTTCTTGTTATCGTGCAGGGGCACTCTTGCCAATCACGTGCCCTTCCACGCATTCTTTCCATTCGCCAGAGGCTCTGGGAGCTATAACCGAGGTCCCATACCTTAAACTGCCGGAGTATTCTCGGTTGCCCAGGGGTCTTTTCCGTAGGTCTCGGTTAACCTACCGACACACTTGCGGTATGCTCATGGGCCTCTACATTGGTCTAGTCGTTTCCAATTATCTCTCACTTGCTTAGTGCCCTACACTCTTGTCGGGAACAAATCTGCTGACCTGCTTGGGCACACCAGTCGTTCGGGGACCCTCTACATTGAGTCTTGGGTACTTCTTTTCTGAATGGGTGCCCCACGCTCTTGTGGGGGGTCTATCTAATAACCTGTTCGGACACATTCGAACGTTCGGGGGCCCTCCAGATTGGGCCTTAGGCACGTGCTATTTGAGTGGGGGCGCTCTGTTCGCCTCCTCGGCCACACTGGATTGCTCGGGGCCCTGCATATTGGTTCTTGATGTTTGAATTTAGGGCTCTGTGCTCCTATCGGGGTCATCTAATAACCTGTTCGGGTGCACTCCATCTCTTTCGGGAGCCCTCCGTACCGGGTTTCGGGCACTTCTTATTTGAATGGAGGGCCTTACGCTCCTGTCGGGGCCCCTTCTCATAAGATGCTCGAGCCCATTGGATCGTGGGGGACCTCCTCATCTGGTTGTGGGTACTTCCTTTTTGAATGGAGGACCCTCCACTCTTTTCGGGGGCCTTATCTGTTAACCCGCCCTGGCGCACTGGATTATTCGGGGCCCTCCATATTGTGTAGTGGGTACTTCATCTTTGAACGGAAGGCCCTACGCTCTTGACGGGGCCTCATCTGTTAACCAACGCGAGCACACTCGAATATCTGGGGGCCACAACCACCACTATCTAAGTAGTGGTTCGCGTCTGAAAAGAAGTGGCTCGCGTGGGAAAAGTAGCGGTTCGCGTCGGAAAAGTAGCGTGTTACGTCGGAAAAGTAGCGGTTAGTGTCGGGAAAGCAACGTTTGGCGTCTGAAAAGTAGTGTTTCGCGTGGGAAAAGTAGCGGTTCGCGTGGGAAAAGTGGCGGTTCGCGCGGGAAAAGTAGCGGTTCGCGTCGGAAAAGTAGCGTGTTGCGTCGGAAAAGTAGCGGTTGGTGTCAGGAAAGTAGCGTTTTGCGCCGGAAAAGCAACGGTTGGCGTCGGGAATGCAGCAATTCGCGTCAGTTGGACAAAGGCTAAGACGGCCGGGTTGTTGCGAGGTGACCGTGGCATGCTTTTATCACGTTAGATTATTTGGCCCTATTTGGTATACAGACTAGCAAACAATGTTAGACGGCCCACAACTGCTCAACTGGGTTGATAGAGCCAGGGTTTCTGAACGGCTTTGCTTGTCGTGTTCTTTTTGTCCCAAGCGTAGATAAACGTAGAAAGACACGCGTACGTGAGTGTGGTGCATCATTGAACGAAGGAGTATGGTGCTACAATTTCTTCAGAGCAAGCGATGTGTATATCTACACGCGCACTTAAACGGATTGCGATGAAAATGTTCCGGCAGTTCTCCCTGAAATGGTCGTCAACATACCTTTACAATAAGCCTCTTCGCGAAGACAACAACTTTCTTTGAGGAAAGTCGCACGGACACCCTGTAACCTGTAAGACAACACAATTTTCCTGAAACTAAGCTTATTTCCATTTGTCTTCTTCGCTTATGATTGCGCGGTTACCGCGCTGGACTGCTCTTTACCAGCCCGAGGCCGTGCGTAGTTGCTGACCACGAGGGTTTGGCTGTGGTGAGGTGTGGAGCGTCCGTGCTGGAGGACGAGCTTGGGTCGGCCGCGCCGCTGCGGTGTCTGCTGTGACGCGGCGGGTGGTGACGTCACCGTGACCCGCCGGTCCGCCCGCTGCCGCTGCTGCTGATCTCACATTCGCCGGTGCTGACCTGGCCGTCCTGCTGGTCGGACCAAGGCACACGCTGTGTGTGGGGTGTCCTGACCGCTGCTGGCATGCTACCCTGTCCAGTACCCTGCTGCTGGCTCTGCCTCTGCTGCTGACCTGACACGTGAATACCCGACCCTGCTGACCTGACCCTTGCTCACCTGCACTCCGCTAACCTGACTCCTTATGACCAGATCCTAACCTGATCCCTGCTTATCTGACCCTTGCTTACATAACCTCCGCTCACCAGACCCTCGCTGACCTGACCCTTGCCACCTTGACCCGTGGCGACCTGACCTGCACTGATCTGACCTTGCTGGGCTCCTTCTGCCTGTGCTGAGCCGACCGCCCGCGATAGTCCGGGTGACCAGGTGCTATTTGTCTGACCGACAGTGCCGCCCGGGGAGGGGAGCGGCCCCGGTAAGGCGCCTGCCCGCTGGCATGCGCGATGTGCGCGCGCCCGTGGGTGTGTGTGTGTGTGTGTGTGTGTGTTTTTGGGCGATCAGGTATTGCTGCACGCATCGATCGGACGCCCCAGCCCCCTCCCCCTCCCCACTGGCCGCCGCCCGCGGCTGGCGTCTCGCGGCCACACTGAGGCGCCGGCTCAGGTTACCGACGCGGAGCGGCACGACGGCGGACACCGGCACGCCCGCGGTCGCCGCCGGGTCTAACACGACGGTCCGGTCGTGTAGCGCGTCGAGGTTGGGTCAGGTGTTACCGGGGCAAGAGAACGGCAGACCGGTGAGACCAGACCAGACCAGGTCAAAGGCGGAGTCTAGCAGCGACCATGGAACTTGTGTTGTTGGATTGCAACCCCGCTTGGCCGAAGTTCTCGCACAGCGATTGGTTCTGAGAAGGTGTGTGACACTGCACGGTATATCAAGTTAGAAAACGAGGAAAATGTAAAATATGGTCCGTTCGGCCATGCTGCTGATATCACCAGCGGTGTACACATATTCAACCCGGACGGCTGGAGTCTCGCAGTGGAAGCTGTCGGTCATGCTGCTGAAATCACCAACGGTGTACACATATTCAACGCTGATGGCTGGAGTCTCACAATGGAAGCTGTCGGCCATGCTGCTGAAATCACCAACGGTGTACGCATATTCAACGCTGATGGCTGGAGTCTTGCAATGGAAGCTGTCGGTCATGCCGCTGAAATCACCAACGGTGTGCGCATATTCAACGCTGATGGCTGGAGTCTCGCGATAGAAGCTGTCGGTCATGCTGCTAAAATCACCAACAGTGTACACATATTCAACGCTGACGGCTGGAGTCCCGCAGCGCAAGCTGACACCAGATAATGCGTCATAATTTGCTAGTTCTATTTTTTCCTAGGATATTATTTCACTGGGCCGATTTGAATAAATGATCCGTCATATTCCGGCCGGGTCATAAGCGTTGGCTGTACATGCTAGCATTACTGCATTCTTACTTGTGTGAGTCACCAAACGAATTTGTTTGGTTCGTTCAGCATCCCATTTTCAGATCACACGTACATACCTCGTACTGATGTCCCGTGTTTAAAAATGTTCTTCTTTTAGGCATGTGACTCACCGTAGTAGTACCTATATTAAAACCACGCACAGGCAGATATCATCCCAGATAGCGCCAGTGCTGGCCGTTGTTGACTGCCGTTCGCTGGGAACGGACCGTTGCTGCGGTGCACTCATGCTCGTCTCGACACGGCCAGGCCGCCGGTGCGGCTTGAGGTAGCCCCCGACGTTAATCAGCTTACACGTCCTCACGTGACGCGAGCGGGGCGTTGGCATGCTTTGTCCTAACGACTGACGGGCGGTCAGGGCAGCTCGGCGCCGGTCTGAGCGTCGGGAGAGACGACGGCGGGGTCCCGCATGCGCCTGCTTCCGCGGCAGCGAGGCGAACTGGGCGATGCGCCAGTGTCAGCGGCGTCATGGCGTCGGGAGGGGTTTTCAGCAGACCCACCATTGACTCGGTGCACGCGGTGATGGTCGAGCAACTGGGAGTGCGTGGCACGGGCGGGCGGCAGCCTGATCTCTGTCTGTCGCCTGTCCCACTGGTGCGCACCGTCGCCTCGTCAGTGATGGCGGACCGCACTCTGGCGTGATCTGCCGCTCGTTTCGCACGTGTGACGCACGGGGTTGGTGCATCGTACCGGGGTGTGGGGGCGGCGCACGGGACACCCGCCCCGGACGAGACGAGGGAGTCTCGGCGGCGCATGCCTTCCCCGCCCCCCGACCGCCGGCCGCGTGAGGCGCCGTGGCCTGACCCTGCTCGCCGCGGCCCTGCGTGATGGGAAGCGGGCCGTCCGGTTCGCAGGCGCTGTTGGGCTTGGTCTGAGACGCGGTCGTGACCTCCCTCTATCCTTGACCCGCGTTGTGTTGGTAGCATGGGGCGGCTGCGTTTGTCAGCGGTTCCCGGTGCGTCCCTTCATGACCCGGGCGTCGGTGGTACGACCCGTGCAGCGCTCCGACGGTCCTGACGGGGTGCCCGGCCGGACACGCTCTGTTCCCTGGTGGCCATGATGGGGCCGGCGGTGTGACCCGTGCCGACGGACGGTGAGACTGACCGCGCCTCACCTCGGCCGCCAGTGGAGAACAGGACGTACGCCTACCTGCTCACGGGCGAGGTGGAGGACGCCACCGGCAACGAGTTCGCCCAGCAGGCCACCTTCGACCCGGAGATCTTCTTTAACATCGTGCTGCCACCCATCATCTTTAACGCTGGCTACAGCCTGAAGCGGGTGAGCGACGCGGGGATGGAGAGGGTGGGGGGCGCGGTCCGCCGTCAGCCGTCCGGTGCCAATCGATACGGCGGCGGACGATTCATGTGTCGGCCGCGGACGGCGCCCCCGCTCGGCGGACGTCGCGCCCGGCCGCGGTCGACGGCGCGGGGTGGCCACCCGCAGACGGCGCGACAAGTTACGACCGCGTGGGGCCCGGCGCCGGCGGCCACCGAACACCTGTGGCAACGTCGCAGGTCAAGTCGCCGTTGTCTCGTGCAGGAGAATGACGATGCGTGTTGGAGACTTGGTACCGTGCTTTATTTTACCACAGACGCTGTGTCTCCAGTTCGTGCTCGGTTTCTTTGACGCGTATTCAGTGTTTGACTGCGGTATGGCATGGCTTAGATGATAACCGAGGTCCTGATCCGTCGTTGAAGGCCGTCCAGTCACCTCGGCACAGCATAAACACGTCTCACCACAGCCGACATTGTGGGGTGTCTTGCGTCAGCTGATTGCTGACGGGCTGGGGTCCGCGCGGGAGTTACCGCCATGCGATTCTTTCGCAGAAATTCTTCTTTCGAAACCTAGGCTCAATCCTGTGCTTCGCCTTCATCGGGACAACGATCTCAGCGTTTGCGATCGGGTGAGTGTAACAGCTGGCGGCTGGACCACAAGGCCGTGTTCATGTGGTCAGTACTGCGGGAGCTCCCGTCGCTGCCCCGTCGAACTAAGGCAGCGGCTCTCGGCCGACCCCGCTCCCACTGAGGCCGCGTGATTCACGTTCAGAGGCCCAACAGAGGATGGAAGTGACGTCATGCCAATGACTTGCGGTCGATGTGCCTGCTCGGGAACGTGCAGCAGCCGGCGATGCCGTGCTGGATGACCGGCGGTGACGCATATCGACATCTGAGCTCAGGCTGGATTTGCCGACCCTCTTGTTTTGTGTCGCCTCCGACAGATGTCGCGTCTCTCGTGTGGACCTCTCGCTGCATTAGTGCCTCTGCTAACGTTACATTGCAGCGTTTCCCGTCCGGCCTTCATGATAGAAAGGATATTCTGAATCGTGCCAGCGCGCAGGCATGCCATTCATGCAGTGGTAGTGCCGCGAAAACAGTAGAATGCCCATCGTCTCAAGCTTGCAGGAAGTCAATAACAGCTCGAAGCGTGTTTTCGCGACAAACTCTGTACGTCGTTTGCCATTCGGTTCTGTTGTATCACGCTGGCGAGTTTTGAATGGATGATATCAGTGCAAGGTGGCGGACCTTAAGCCTCCAACTCAGGCGATACAACTGCTTCATGCTGACGGCTCATCTACGACCCGAAAGTGGCGGCCTTATCGCCAGACTAAGGCCAAGTGCGTAGTTCAAATGTGTGGACTGCGCGGGGTATCCGCGATCCGTCACCGCGACAGAACCTGCTCATAGTCGGATTCGGGCGATTTGTCGCCGCATTGTGCGGGGGCTGAGAGGAAGCTATCTCGCAACGCTCGGATGTAAGCAAACGTCGAGATTTCGCGACGAGGCAAGAGCCGCTTCCCATGTAGTCCCTTCGAAATTCTACAGACATTGTAGATCGCCAATTGAATCACATCAGAGAGAAACAGGCTCGACCCGTCGGTGGCTTGGACTGACGGAGTCGACATGACGCGTAGCGTGACTTCATCGACCAGAAGGGAATGGATTCGCGCACGGTTGGCATTATCTATTGATAGATATTCATATAATATTCTCTCCGTATGTATTGCAAGTGCGAGAGGTTCGCACTTACGCTTGTGGTTGCAGGCTAAGCTAATTGCCGCAATGCGGCTTAATGGCGGCGGCAGTCTGCATGCATACACCGCAGCGTGTGTCATAGTCTATATAAATGGAACGATATATAGTCATATATATATATATATATATATATATATATATATATATATATATATATAATATATATGTATAAAGACCGGCCCATTTATCCTTCACTGTATGTATACAAGCTCGTAACAAACGCGTCATATACCGTAGGACCCAGTTTCTGCTGTGTGCCACGGATTCGGGTGGTATTTTCATCCATGCGCTTTTTAGATTGTGCGATGTTTGTTGTGCGGCTGTAGGTCTGTTAACATGTTTGCTGACAACGTTATCGGCGGCGCGCATTTTGATCGATGTGGCCGTCATGGTCAGACGTCAGGTGCAGTGTTTTGACCGATGTGGCCGTCATGGTCAGACGTCAGGTGCGATGTTTTGACCGATGTGGACGTCATGGTCAGACGTCAGGTGCACAGTGTTTTGACCTATGTGGCCGTCGTGGTCAGACATCGGGTGCAGTGTTTTGACTGATGTGGCCGTCGTGGTCAGACGTCAGGTGCAGTGTTTTGATCGATGTGGCCGTCGTGGTCAGACGTCAGGTGCAGTGTTTTGACCCATGTGGCCGTCGTGGTCAGACGTCAGGTGCAGTATTTTGATCGATGTGGCCGTCGTGGTCAGACGTCAGGTGCGGTGTTTTGATCGATGTGGCCGTCGTGGTCAGCCGTCGGGTGCAGTGTTTTGGCAGCGTGACTGATGGCTTTCTTTGGACGCTGACATTGCGGTCCATTTCCGCTATTAGTGCCTGATCACGGTGCGAAAGTGTCGGCTTCAGACACTGTAGTGCTGCGTCTGGAAGGATTCGAGTGTCCCGCTGCGTTCTGTTGTGCCGGTGCCGGACTTGTGAGTGTCCAGTACGGAAATGTGCGTGCGTGCGTGCGTGCGTGCGTGCGTGCGTGCGTGCGTGCGTGCGTGCGTACGCGCTTGTGTGTATGGGTGCGCGTGTCCATGCGTGCGTAAATGCCTGCGTGCGTGCATACGTGTACGTCGTCCTGATATATGGGCCTCCTCTTCAGAAGCGTTGGCGTTTTGTCCGGATGCCTGACTGTCCTGTGCAGACGCCTGAGTGTCGTGTGTGAGTGCCCCGTCGGGCCGCGGAATGTCCTGTCTGGCCGTGTGAGTGTCCTATCGGGCCGGTTAAGTGTGTGAGTGTCCTATCGATCCCCAGCGGCGTGCAGTACCTGTCTGACCCCGGCTCTGTCGATCCCCAGCGGCGTGCAGTACACGTTCGGCCTGCTTTTCTCGTCGCCGCCGTCGCTGCTCGACTGCCTGTACTTCGGCGCGCTGATCTCGGCCACCGACCCCGTCACCATCCTGGCCATCTTCAACGACCTGCAGGTGGACGTCAACCTGTACGCCCTGGTATTCGGCGAGTCGGTGCTGAACGACGCCGTCGCCATCGTGCTAGTCACGTGAGTGGGGCGGCGGCGGCGGCGGCGGCGACTCGTGCCCGGGTTGTTCCCGGATCGTGCCCGGCTCGTCCCTGGCTCGTACCCGGCTCGCGCCCGGTTCGTTCCCGGGTTGTTCCCGGCTCGTCCCCGACTCGTCCCCGGCCCGTGCCCGGCTCGTGCCCGGCTCGTTGCCGGCTCGTGCCCGGCCCACTCCCGGCTCGTCCCCGGCTCGTCCCCGGCTCGTCCCCGGCTCGTCCCCGGCTCGTCCCCGGCTGGTGCCCGGCCCGCTCCCGGCTCGTCCCCGGCTCGTCCCCGGCTCGTCCCCGGCTGGTGCCCGGCCCGCTCCCGGCTCGTCCCCGGCTCGTCCCCGGCTGGTGCCCGGCCCGCTCCCGGCTCGTCCCCGGCTCGTCCCCGGCTCGTCCCCGGGCCCAGCTGGACCGCAGCCCAAGCGGGGCCGCCATGTCATGCCTCCAGCGGTTGTGGAATGTGGCCGACCTGTTGCCGCGGTAGCCAGAGCGCGGCTGCAATGGCCTCATTGTGTTGCCCGCGTTTGATGTTCCCAGCTACGGGGGATGCCAGACGCCGTAGTGTCAGTATTCTGAAACTGAAGTCGTCCACATCGCCGGCCTCTGTTCTGCAGCGCCATCGAGAACTACGCCAAGCTGTACGCCACCGGATCGGACGGCTTTGAGGCCATCGCCTTCCTGAAGGCGATCGGCCTCTTCTTCTACGTGTTCTTCTCGTCGTTCCTGCTGGGCTCCGTGATGGGCTGCGCCACGGCGCTGCTGACCAAGTTCACGCACATCCGCGACTTCCCGCTGCTGGAGAGCTCACTTTTCCTGCTCATGTCGTACTCGTCCTTCCTGATGGCCGAGGCCGCCGACCTGACCGGTAAGAGCGCCGACAGACGGACTGTGGGAGGTTGTGGGGTAGGGAAGGGAGGATGAAGAAAGGCTCGCTATCGGCCAGGCAGTGGGAGGGTACGGGGTGGGGAAGGGAGGATGAAGAAGCGGTAGCTATCCGGCAGGCAGTAGGAGGGTACGGGGTGGGGAAGGGAGGATGAAGAAGCGGTAGCTATCCGGCAGGCAGTAGGAGGGTACGGGGTGGGGAAGGGAGGATGAAGAAGCGGTAGCTATCCGGCAGGCAGTAGGAGGGTACGGGGTGGGGAAGGATGGTGAGGGAAGGCGCGCCGGCTGACGGGCACGTGAAGCGCGCTGGGACAAGAGCTCACCTTCCTACCGTGGTGAACACAGACAGCTGTATACCGGGCATCCGTTGGAGTGACCCGCTCGCCGTCTGATGTTACGGTGTCGCCAAGTGCTGTGCTCTGTGGAGCTTCGGTGGCCTCCAGTGGCGCGTGAGGACGTAACCGTAGTCGACTGGTCCGTGCCTTACATTCAGCGTGTGTTTGCATCCATGTGCCTGTAAGTACCACTGCGGCACTGGTTGATGGCGAAAGAAAGGAGAGCGGTGCGGCTAAGCGTGTTGATATCGCCTCGCCCCGCCTCGCAGCGCGGGTGCCCCACTTTTTTGGAATATTGGATCCATTTATTGATCTCAACTTCCGATTTTACTTCCCTTCTAATTGAAAAACGCTATGTCAACTCCGCAGGACGCAGAGACACCATTACATAATATCATCACATCACGTCCATTATAATTTTCCACAGCATCCAGTTTACCAGTAACAGTTGTGAGTTTGGTTATTCGAGCTCGTCCTCCCTGTCCCCTCCTGCTTCCCCTCATCCTTTCACGGAACACATATCCTGTCGATCTAGTGCCCTCCCGTGGCCTTATTCTATATGGCCCGTCCCTCTTGTCTATAGAACACACATACATATAACAACACCACAAGTTCGCACGAATTTTCTTAGCTCTTATCATAACGCACCCATCAACTTTTCTGTCACGTTCCACAGTAGCATGAACTCCTTGGCTGTATGTTTCATTACACGAACGCACGCTTTCGCTCTTCGGAAAGCCCTTAAACATATCAAAGACAAGGAGCGTCAGATTGCTCTCACTCTTACTTTGTTCCATATGGACGACCTGGCCAGCTTCAAAAACAGGTTTGAATCGTATTTACTGCCGGCATAAGTTCCAAAAAAACCGAGGCAGGTGTAGGTTCCATCGGCCGTATTCCCCACCGTCACTCCTGAGAGCACCTCGCACCTGGTCCCAAAACGCTACAACAGCTCGACAATTAATCATAAAATGTCAGGCTGGTCCGACCCCGTCTCTGCAAAAGACGCGCCTCCCATCAATTACTCCGTATATTTTCAGCATCTTGTTAGGTAGAAGCATTCTACGCCATGTGCAGAGTTGGGGCAACCTAAGCCCAATGTTTTTGTACTCGCGAGCTGGCGCCCCATTTGGCACGGCGTGTGGAGGCCCCACGAGCCGCAACGTCTGAGGTAGGGGCGTGGGAGTGTACACGGTGTGAAGCTCCGCGCCCCGGCCGTCAAACCGCGCGGCCGCCAGCTGCGCGCGCCCCCGCCGCCAAGGCTACTGCACCTGTGACGCGCCGTGAGCGTGGCATATGGGACCTGCACAGGTGCGGTCTAAAACAACACCACGGCCTGTGTACTTTATTACACCTCGAGGTGTATTAACACTGACGTGTTCAGTCTGGTGAAGACGAGGGTGGGGGGGGGGGGGGGGGGGGGGGGGCGAGGCAGGACTGGTGAGCTGACTATGACGAAAGGTGCAGCTGTGTATGCTTTTGATGGCCTTTTTAGCTTGAATATTGCGATGCACATTAATTATAGTGTGGTTTACAGGCTCAATATGTTGCTCAGTAGCTCGGGCTTAAAAGCGTTAGCCGCTGAAAGAGGGCCCTGCGTGCTTTGATATGCGTCGCTCTGCGTGCCGGAGGACCCGGTGTGGGGTAAGCGGCCGGGCGCCGGATCCCAGGTCCTCCGGCCGGCGTCTGACGTCATCTGTCACGCCACTCGTGGCCCGAGCTGCGAGGCGGCGCAGTGACTTGTAACGTCACCTGTGACGTCACCTGCCGGCAGGTATTGTGGCCGTGCTGTTCTGCGGCATCTGCCAGGCCCACTACACGTACAACAACCTCTCGGATGAGGCGCGCGTCAGGACCAAGGACTTCTTCGAGATGATCAACTTCCTGGCGGAGAACTTCATCTTCAGCTATATCGGAGTCTCGCTCTTCACATTCCCCAAACATCAGTGGGATTTCGCCTTCATCAGCTGCGCCTTTGTATCCTTTGACGGGCTACGAGAAGAGCGGCGTGGAAGGGGTACAGTAGCAGCACGCTGTTTGCTTTCTTTTTTGTGTGCGGTGTTTGTCGTGTGTGAAATTTCATTGATTGATTTATGATCGAGACTTTGAGGCGCGCCGACGACCAAGGTCATTTTGTACCCGAAAGCTCCGGGTGGGACCTGATCCGACATGATCGTGTTAAGTTGCACGTTTCGGTCGTTGCGATTCGCTGGGCTCGTCTTCCACTCGGTCTAGTTTGAGGTGTCGGGGATTGTCGAGTGTCGGGTCACTCTGCCCGCACTTGGCGTGCATGGCTGCTGGTCTATTCTCTCGGTCGCAGCCGCTGTGGCGCAGCCTTCAGGACAGTCACGACGCAGGATTAGCGGCGGGGCCTCATGTTCAGGTGGAAGGGGCTTCAGGACCACCTCCCCCGCCAACTCTGCTTCAGCCGCCCTCAACTTGGAGAGGAAAGCGGTGGGTGGAGACTTGACCACAGGTGGAGACCAGAGTGAGAATCCGTGGAGAACTTGGACTTTGCGTGAAAATGTGGGCAGCTCACAGTCCACTGGGCTGTGTCCACTCAGCGCCGGGTGAACGCCGGCTGCTGTCGCGGCGGGCCGGTGTCGGGTGAGCGCCGGCTGCTGACCGGCGTCGGGTCAGCGCCGGGTGAGCGCCGACTGCTGCCGCGGCGGGCAGACGGAGCCGCGGCCCCGCCTGCCGCGCCGGCCGCGGCTCCGCGGGCTCTGTAGCCGGTTAGTGTCCTTGACGGCGCCGTGTGCAGGTGTCGCTCTTCATCGGGCGTCTGCTGAACGTGTACCCGCTGTCCTGGCTGCTCAACCTGAAGCGTAGGCCGGTCATCCCGCTCAACTTCCAGCACATGATGTTCCTCTCCGGTGAGTGGCTATGGCGCGGTGTCTCTCTGCCACTGATGGTCTGGAACCCCGGCCGGGGAGACTTTCAGCTGCCCTGGATGGTAGGAGCCCAGAGCAGACGCCTTGAAGTGCCAGCACATTTGAAAGTTTGGCGCGGACGCCCAGTGTGTTAAATTGCAGGATTTGGGATGAAAGTAACGCATTTTACGGACGACTTCGGACTCTCAGTTTTAAATTCGTGTGATTGTCATCCCCATTCATGGACGGGTTAGGTTTACCGCTGATTTTGGTCTCCTTCAGGGCTTTGACGAAGGCATGTCAGTCCCCTTGTCATCTCCTGTCGAGGCAATTTTGATGAGCTGCTGACGACGAGGTGGCATGCATGATTTGTGCCTATGGTCTTGTCCATAATGATGGGGCTCCCACAAATATGTCGCCCAGAAGGCGTTTCCGTTTGATCGCCGAGAAAGAATCAGCCGGCACACGCGGTCCATATATGCCGTTGTGCGGCCTGTTCTGTTACATCAGATCCGCGTCAGGAGGGGCGCGTTCCTCATGTGTGAGCTGTTTATGGACGGGTGCCCTCCACACTCATTCGAACATTTGCGGCTTGGTATGCCAGCCCGCGTGACGTTTGCAAGGCGCTGAAGCCGCTCGCGCGGGGCGGAATCCCTCAGAGCGCCCGGCATTCGGAAATGGCCTCCAGGAGGTTCGAACGCACCGTATTGTAAACACAAATGCTGCACCCAGATCTACAGCGTCGGCCGCCGTGCGGGCCGTGCCATTTACTCGCTGCTGACGGGCTGCACCTCTGGGCGCTCCGTCGTAGTTCGTCTTCAGGCCTTCTGATCTGACCTCGTGGCCGTGTCCGTAGGGCTGCGGGGGGCCATAGCGTTCGCGCTGGCGATCCGGAACACGTACTCGGTGGGTCGGCAGACCATCCTCACGGCCACCTCCATCATCGTGGCCGTGACCGTCATCTACGGCGGCCTCACTACCCAGCTGCTGCTCTGGCTGGGCATACCGTGAGTCCTGCTGCTGGGGTAGCGACGCGGCAAGTCGGGCCGTTGGCTTCGTTGGCTTTGTGGGCGGAACAGAGTTTTGACAGAACAGAGTGGTGTGTGTTTTACACTTACAGGCTAAAGCGAGGCTTTGTTTGCCGGTCGGGTGCAGGCTGTTGCCATCACGCTCCGAAACGGTGAAATAGCATGTCGAAACAAGCGTTTGGCAGTCACTTTTAACGCCACCTGTTACCAATTCTCAGAAGCGTTGGCATGCCGAATCCTCACAAATCGTCTCGCGAAGGAAAACTCGTGAAAGGCGTGGGGCTCGGTCACGTCGAATGGCACCGCCATCGGCGGCCTTTCGGGATGTGTCGGGGGCCCGCCGTGAATGTCTCGCCAGCAGGGCGGCGGCTGACCTGACGTGACCTGGCCGGCAGTGTGGGCGGCGAGGAGGACGACGAGACGACCGGGCTGAACCAGCTGCAGCGCTGCCGCCCGGTGAGTGTGGGGTGCAGCCCGGTTGTGCCGCCGGGGCAGGGGCAGCCAGCGTCGCCCGTCCGGACCTGTGTGTATCGCTTCACTCGGCCTGTGGCGCTGCTGACTGCTTGGGGATGCCCGAGGACGGCGGTTTGACGTGTGGCTCGTACAAATCACACCAGCTGTGTCAAATGGCTGTCCTCAAATGTCCCACTCACTCAAGTGCGAGTCTTGGTTCCGCGTATTAATTGAAACTGTGCAAAGTTTTAAAACTTTCTCTCACTAAGACACGGGTCCGCCGTCCTCGGGTGCATTTTTATCAGCAGCTAACGGCTCAGTATTTTGTTTAGTTTGCTTATGCGTGGCTGATCTGCTTACAATGGGATGCGTTTCGTTCTTTTTGTAAGCTTGCCGTCGTTCGCGGACCGTGCGTATGAGTGAGTGCGCGTGCGGCGGGGTATGGTTTGTGACGTCGAGTGGCACGCCGTGCATTCAACTTTGACTCCTTGTTTTGCATGTTGCAGGTATATAGCGCGATGGAAGGAAGGGTAAGACTCTGCACCTTGCTTGGCGCAATGCATGGCCGGAACACCGTGCGTTTTAGACGCTTGTCCTCCTGTTGTTGTTCGCCAGCCGTGCAGGGCTGCACAAGACCAGCCATGTGACGTCTGCTCCCTGTCCCTCCACCCAGAGCTGGCTCAAAGTCGGATCGTGACGTGTGCTCCAGTGTTTGGGATGTAGCGGCCTGTACACTTAATTCTACTAGTCTTCCGCTGCACGGTGTCGTTTATTTCGTGGCGTAGCCATTCAGCCTTCTGGTTTTCGCGTGGACTGCGCGTTGAAAACCTTTGGGTGCAAATGACTTTGCCATTAAGCAGTAATGTACCCTAGTCTAGTGACTCGGGTTCACTCGTGCCGCGTGCCGGAACGTTTTCGGTGAACGATTATGAGGTACGGGGCAGTTTCATCTTTTGGCCCGTGTATTTCGAGACAAGCTGTTCCGCGAATGGTTGATCGTTCTCCCGATCAGACGTTGTGTTGATACCTTTGTCTGAAGTAACTGGTTTCCGTCCGTTGAGAGGGTCTCCGTAACTGAGTGCCACTCGGCGGTAGGCTATGCGCGCGCCGGAATTGAGACACCGTGTCGCTTTTGATGTGGCCTTTGTCTAACTTATGGCCATGTGCAGATTTGTGTCGAGATACGCGGTCCGTGACCACGGACACCCGGCGCAGGACCCGTACACTGTGTACCGGCCTGCGAGAGGCTGCCGGCCGTGAGGGGCTGCCGGCCGTGAGAGGCTGGCTCTTAGAGGCAGCCGACCGTAGAGGCCGGCCGTGAGAGGTAGCCGACCGTGAGAGGCGGCCCTGGGAGGCAGCCGGCCTTGAGAGACCGGCTTCGAGAGGCAGCCGGCCAGGAGAGGCTGCCGGCCGTGAGAGGCCGGCCGCGAGAGGCAGCCGGCCGCGAGAGGCAACCGGCCGTGAGAGGCAGCCGGCCGTGAGAGGCTGCCGGCCGTGAAAGGCCGGCCAGGAGAGGCAGCCGGCCGCGAGAGGCAGCCGGCCGTGAGGGGTTTCCGGCCGAGACAGACAGCCGGCCGTGACAGACAGCCGGCCGTGAGAGGCAGCCGGCCGTGAGAGGCAGCCTTGAGTGGCAGTTGGCTGTGAGAGGCCGGCCGTGAGAGGCAGCCGGCCGTGAGAGGCAGCCGTGAGAGGCTGCCAGCCTTGAGAGGCAGCCGTCCGTTAGAGGCAGCCGGCCATGAGAGGGTGCTAGGCGGCTGTGCGCTCTATGGTGTCCCATCCGGCCGATCAGCCGGCGCCGCACCGACGCCATCCGTACCTTGTCCGCCAGCGCGGCCAGCAGAACGAGACGGGCGCCAGAGACAACCCGGAGAAGGCGCTGCTGGTGCGGCTGTGGTCGGACTTCGACACCAGCTTCATGAAGCCGCTGCTGACGCACTCGCGGCCCACCCTGCTGGAAACGATGCCGCTTTGCTGCCATCCGTTAGCCCGCCTGCTAACCAGCACACAGCAGTTGACGCAGGTAATGATGACCTGCAGCTGACGCTGGTAACAACGCTCGGCGCCCAGCAGCTAACATTGGTAACAATGCAAAGGATATACAAGCTGACACAGATAACAACATGCAACAGCAGACAAGTAGACCAACATCCAATACTCAACATTTGACATTGGTAACAACACACAGCATACATTACTTTGTGCAGGCAACAGCGCGTGGCAACTGGCCCTGGAAATGACACTCAGCACTTAACAGCTTATGCTGGTAATGACATGCCACACCCAACAGCCGACACAGGTGCCACCAACCAGCCCTCAGCGGCTGACACAGTGACAACGCTTTACACCCAATAGCTGGAACGTAGTGGGATGCATCACCGCCGACTCATATTAGCAGCCAATCATGCCCAGCATTGCCTATCAGCTGACAGGAAAATAACTTGACCTGACGCTCCGCCCCTGCTCTCCTGACGGCCCGCCCCCTGCCATCTTGAAGCTCCGTCCCTGCCCTCCTGACGGCCCGCCTCCGCTCTCCTGACGGCCCGCCCCCTGCCATCGGGAAGCTTCTCCTGCCCTTCTGACGCTCCGCCCGCGGTGGCAGGACACGAGCAACAAGTACGAGGAAGACGGCGAGCTGTGCCTGGAGGCGGACGAGGCCAGCTTCCAGCACGGCGACAACGGCTCGGTGCACTCGAGCGGTCACCAGGTCAGGCGGCCGCGACGGACGCCAGGGCTCGTTGGGGCCTCGGGCGGGCCCGGGCCCGCTCTGGGGTCAGGGCACGCTTCCGATGGGTCTGGTTGAACCAGTAATGGCTGGGGCAATCAAGTCAAGGCTGGTACGTCGGGTTCACTTTGGCGGGGGCCGGGTTTGTGGGGCTACAGCTGGGTCCAGACGAGGGTTGCTGCCTTCCCTGGAAACAAGACGGGGCCGCTGTTGACCCGGCTGCGGGCCAGTAGGTGTGGAACGCTCCTGCGCGCTCCCTGACGGCCGCCTCGAGCTGCGGGTGGGTCGCGGACCCCCGGACAGCCGCGCCCTTCCGAGCTCACGACGATCGGCGCCGGTGCTCGCTCCCGCACGCGTTCTCATCCATGCTGTCACAGGCAGAGCGTGTATGTTGTCAATGGCATCGCCTTCCGCCGGACTGGGGCCTCGCTCCGGAGTGCGATGGTCCCTCGGTTTTATATTCGGGGTAATCCTGTTGTTGCTTTCCTCTCATTGTCGGCAAATTCTTCTCTGTGTGCACTAACTTCGGTGGCGGCGTGGCTCGTCTCATTTTTCTCCTGTGGTTTGATTGTATAGCCATGAAGGCTGAAACATTTGGCGCTGATGCACGCTTAACGGTCAGATATGCATGAAGGCCTCGTTAGGTAGACCGCAGTTATGACCAACCTTGGCGCGTACACGTGACTAGGTGTCGTCTGAGATCGACAGAGATAGGACAGGTTAGCTCCTAGGTTACGTACGTTCTTAGTCGCACCCCACCGGTCCGTTGTGATTGTAGCACCGTCGCAGTGTTGTCGCCCCATCGCAGCGTAGTCGCACCTCCCGTGTCTCACCAGTTAGCACCAGTGTACGTTGAGTGTCGATGATCTCCAGACACGCCCCCGGCTCTGTCCAGGGGCTGTCTTGTCCCAGTCATGGCGCCTTCAGGTGAGGGGGGGGGGGATGGTCTCGTGTGCGCCGCTAGCGGTCCCATGCCTCGGCGCGATTGCCGTTACTCTGTCCAGGGGTTGTCTTGTCCCAGTCATGGCGCCTTTTGGTGAGGGGGGGGGGGGGGTCTCGTGTGCGCCGCTAGCGGTCCCATGGCTCCGCGCAATTGCCGTTACTCTGGCCGGGGGCTGGCCGGCCCTCCGTGACATCCTGCCGTGGATTCCCTGGCGTTGCAGTCTCCGTGATGGGCTCCCGCCTGACCTGAGCTGGCGTCTGAGTCAGCACTTGGCTGTGATGTTCGCCTCTCGTGTGTCCGTGTGAGCCTCAGAGGCGTGTCGTCTTTACCAGTTGTGTGGTGTCCCTCACGGGAGCTACACTCCGTGATCCCCTCGTGGGAGCGGTATACACTTTGAGTCAACCCGTCCGGTGGCTGTGCGTGTAATGTGGCTACATGACTGGCAGCACTTAAACGTGATGCTGCGTTTCGCTGAACGTGTCCGATTGTCCGTGGCCGTGGTCGTGTTTGGACTATACACGCTCTGATGCGTTCTAAGCGTGCTCACCGTGTCTGTCTGCACCTGTAGTGGGGGTACACGCTGCTCCCCATCTCTGAGTTGCGCCAGGCGCGCGCGCGACACCTGCTCTCCTGAGCCGTGAGTGGGCGCCGGCCGCGCAGCTGACCGCGGACGGGAGAGCCTGCTGCACGCCCGGGGGATATAGGCACTCTGGCGGCTGTGTTGGGCTGGGGAGCGCCGACTGCGGTGGATCGGTGGACGAGGGCCGGGCTTGACCGGCGGCAGCCCCGGCCGGCGGAGGCCCCGGTCGATGGAGAGCCCGGCCGGTGGAGGCCCCGGCCGGTGGAGGGCCCGGCCGGTGGAGGCCTCTGCTGTCTGCCGCCGAGGGTGATTGCGGAGGTATCGTGCACGGCAGATCGGCAGAGGTGACGGTTGTGGTCGGCTGCTTCTTGGTCTGGTGGTGACGGTCGTGGCGGTAAGGCGGTTGGGGACGGTCGGGTTGCACGTTTCATGCGGCATGGTAATGGCGTTCCGGGAGGGACCGCCTGATGCTAGCTTCATTGGGATGGACGTGGGCAGCATAAGATTTACTGGCCCCCGTCGGCCAGTAACTTGAAAACTTGTCGATGCAGTCTTGACCGATTTCACCAACCATTTAGTGTGGTCGGACTGGGCGTGTATTCAGTGACGTTTCGACGGTGGTAGGGCCAGTTCCTGTCGCCATCCCCCCCCCCCCCCCCCCTGTGATGGACGACCGCTCAAAAGCAACCGCCACACACTTGCTGTGCAGAAGCCCCGCATCGCACCCGTTGTTCGGCGTGGCCACGTTACTGACACCCTGTCTGTTCCCTGCGCATGCGCGATGACCCAAAGCAGTCATCCGGTCCGGACGTGGACGCCATAGATCTGACACCCGCTGCCAGCCACATGTGGTAGGACGGCGGCTGGCCTGCACGGCCGATCTGTGTGTGTGTTTGTGTGCGTGTGCGTGTGTGTGTGCGTGTGTGTGTGCGTGTGCGTGTGTGTTTGTTTGTGTGTGTATGACCACCATTCTGCGCGAGATTTTCCACACGGACTGGGACTACCTGTGGACACTGTGCTTGCCTCTCTCGCAATGATTGGCGTCGGGTCGTGGGGCCCCGCACGTCCGGGGCATAGTGCACTGGGATGATGAGAGGACCCCGGAAGCAAGCGTGCGACCGTTGTCAGAACTGGCCCGCTGTTCGTGCCTCAACGGCTCTAGGTGCCAGATGAGACACGTGGGCGACGCCGGACACTGGCTGCGCCGCTCGTGAGACACGCCCTGTCCAACGCTCGCAACACGCCTTGCGTCTCGTCCTTGAGACACTGCTCACCGCATGCTTCTGGGGATTGGGTCAGTTTGGCCGGTGGCCAGTCTGCGCCCTCTGCTTGCGTTGGTGTGGGTCTGGCTTGCCACTCTCTTGTCTCTAATGCGCTTCAATCTCATCTCTGACTGCCTGTGCGTGCGGCCCACTCCTCGCTTTTTCCGAGTTGTTTGTCTGCAGGGAGCTTGTATCGATACTGTACGAGGTTACAAACGACTAACTAGCTCACGCTCATCGCTGAGCGTCATCATGAACTCACCATAGTGCTCGCCTTAATCTCGTCTATACGAATGGAAACTTGTGACTTGGACGTTTTTTCGAGACAGGCGTTGCATTCAAAACATAAGCTACGTATGCGTGATTTCTTGCAGCCCGGGAACGCTCTTGTATGAGCGTACGCGCAGTCTGTCGTGTTCCGTTGCGCTTAGCCAGGTGGCAAGCTGTTTGTCATGTTTTTGCTCTCATGTGTGGGAATATGACGTCATATCGTGTGCGATATGGTTTGAATTTTTAGGTCGTTGCAGACCGTGCAGCATTTTGCACCGCAAAGCTCTTTCCATTGAGTCTGTAAGTCAAACATCGTGCGCGCCTAACCTTTAGCTCTCTATTATTCAGGCAGGCGTGCCTTCGTTGACTCTAAAGGCCAAACAACGCTGAGATCTGAGGTTATGACCAGACTTGTGCTTCGCCAGGTCTTACCCCGCATCAGCTTGGTTTCGTATGCAGGCCTTGGCAGTGTCGGTATTGGACCTCAGGCCATGCTATTATAGGCCAGTTATAGCCTTTACTCGAGACAATCCAGCTTCTAAAGCGGTGTTGGCAGTTTGCATATATTCTCACCTGTTCTGACCACTGGGTTTATTTTTTCGCCTTGTGTTGATCACGCGGAGGGGACGACTCAAGTGAAAGAGCCGCACTGAACTCCAGTCGGCTTTCAACAGCTAAGGACGCGGCGGCTTTGTCTTTTGGGCGTTGGCAATCTTGGGGAAAGGATTGCGTAGTCAAATCAACCTATTTTGGTTCTTATTGCGCATGATTGACGCGTCTGAACATGATGGGACATGAAGACGTAGTCTCGTATCTGAAGACAAGAGAATTCAGTTTTGTGTGCTTGGATACGTAAGACTTAACCGAAGATTTACAATAGAAATCATATCACAAAAGGTTATGCTATTACAAAAAGCTACGGTCCCTATCATGACATCCGCACAGAATATTGGACTTAGGTGATTCTTCTGTGACGGCGGCTTCGCCTCCCTTGTAAGTGACGCCACCGTCGCTCAACTTTCTGTACGGTTACACGAATGGTGAAACAGCACTGTTCTGCTGCCATTAATTTTGTCCCCGTCTGGCGGTCTGGCTACCGCTCGCTGTATTGTGACCTGGCCACCGGTTCATGGCTGTGATGATAACCCTACTCCTGCCCCCTGTCTGGCGACCTGACTCCTGTCCCCCGTCAAGTGCCGAGGTTCCCGTGCCGTGCCTGGCGCCGCAGTGGTCGTCTCGTGTGTGTCCTGTGCGCCGCGTGCCGCCCGTCCGATGTTGCTTGGCGCCGCCCTGCTCGCTCCGGTGGCGCCGTCCAGAGCGTGCCGTCGGGTGACCCCAGTGGCCGGCTGCACGCAGATGGCCGCCGTCTCTGACGACGGCGACCTGGGTACCGGCTCGACGGCGGGCTACCAGCGGACGCCGGCGCCCCCCGTCTCCACGCGCGTCCACCTGCAAGGGCACGGGCGCGGCGACAGCTTGTAGGGGCGGCCGCCGCCCGAGCTCGGCCACGCTATGTCGGAGGCCGCTGTGATGTCCGCCACGAGGGCGCCGCCGCCGCCGCCGCCGCCGCCGCCGGCTCTGCTGCGATTTTACAGGGCTCAGCTGCTTCGAGATTATCGGGGCGGTGCTGTCGTGGCGCTTCTCTGCTGCGAGGAGAAGCGAGGCGCAGGTCCATTCCTCTGCTGCGGTGGCAAGGGCGGGTGGGGCGGGCGGGGCGGGGCGGGGCGGGCGGGGCGGGGCGGGGCGGACCGGGCCGGGCCGGGCCTTTGCCCGGCGAGACACATTCCGAGACAGCATAAGAGACGTCGGAGGCAGCGCAGAGCTAGCCGGCTGTAAATAGGCCAGAGAGCGTCCGCACCTCTCACACTCACTGCACGTTTGTCGCACCCAGTCTGCGCATGCCCCGACCGTCTCGGCCGCTGATGCGACGCCGCAGCCGGACCTCTGCTGGTCCGGTGTCCTCTGGTCCTTCGCACACTGCAGCGGCCGAGTGCGGTTGGCCAGTGACCGGGGACGGTGTCTCAGAGCGGCGCGCGTGTTCGCAGAGGAGGCGGCCGCCCGGCCGCAGCACCAGCTACGGCTCCATGTCACTCTGAGCGGGTATCCCGCTGGCCGGACTCCCGCGAGTTCCGCGGCGGCCCTGCCGCGCGCGCCAGTGATCAAACGCCATTCGCGCCAGTCGGGCGGCGGCCGCTGGCTCCGAACGCGCGCCAAACACGACGGAAGCGGGAAGCAGCGAGTGTTGTCGATATTGTGGTGGGCTCCGGCGGTGGAGTACGAGCTGTTGTTGCATCGGTGTCATAATTTACTTCGGCGATTGTTTACGTTGTTATTTTTTACTCCCGTGTCGACAATATTTATGGAGAGGGAGTCGCGATATGCTTAGGGGCGGACGGCTCCGGCATTCCGTACCGCAGCCCGTTTACGACTAATCTCTGGCTCCGAGCCGGTCTATATCACAGTCCGCCTGTGTTGAGTGGCGCAGTGTGTGCAAGCATGTCAGTCATTCAACTTATAAATCAAGGATACGTATCGTGCGTTCAGCCAATCGGTGTTTGTATCCTTCGGTGCTTATTATATGGAATGTCGTAAGCCGCGCGTCTCATTCCGTTCGGCCAGTTTGCACTCAACTGCGGGATGGAGCCGCGTCGTCCATGTATGAGGCCGCCATCAGAGGCCATGCAGCCCGGGGAGCGAGACCGCTGGACAGCGCGCCGGGCGTCCAGAGCGGGGCAGACGCCCGCCCAGCGCTGTCATGGGCGTCACCGTCCGAACAGCTGGCGCAACACCAGCCAACACACGACGCCTGCTGCCCGACGGCGCCTGCCGACCAATTGAGCTATTTCCCAAAAGCGAGGAGTAAACATCTACGTGGACGGAGTTCGGAGATCGTGACAAACACTACTCATGGCGGCAGCCACCACACCGCACATCACGTCTGCGGCCGCATATGTGCCGAGATCACGGCCGCGCACAGCGCCGACGGCAAGCTCAAACACACTCAAATCTGACTAGAACGGACGGTGGAGCCGCAGCTACTGAGATCTCGTGAATACGCCGACAGGGGGTGAGGCGCCCATGGACGACTTAAACATTGCACTGGCGGAGGAGGGCCGCTGGCGGGCCTGTGGACCCGTCAGCCCACCACTCTCCGCTGATGGTGCTGCGGACTGCCCGGACAACGCGACAGATCGGCGCAACAGATCGGTGCAACGGATCAGTGCGACAGATCGGTGCGAAGGATCGGTGCGACAGATCGGTGCCACACGTGTGATTCGATCAGGGCCGTAGAGCTAGCCACAGAACGATCGTGGTGGTGTGTCGGCGCCCCGACGCCCTACCTCCGGCGCTCGCAGACGCCAGCCCCGCCGGCAGCAGGTAATCCAGTGACGCCAGCCCAGCCGGTTGCAGTGACGTCACCGTGACGTCATCGACGGCAGCATCTCGTCTATATGCTCTCCTTGTACTCAGGGATGAGCTGTTCGCGCACGTACAGCGAGTAGACGAGGCCCTGGCGTTTGTCGCCGCTCGTCACGGCCCTGATGAAGGCTGGCTGCTTGGCCACCTCGAAGTGGGTCTCAGTGCCGTCGTCGACAAACTCGCCCTGCCGGCGGGCGATCGGTCAGGCACCGCTGGAGGCGACGGCGGCCGCTCGTGGTATACAGCGCTGTTGGCGGCGGCTGCCGCGCTTGGGCCGTCCCACGCGTCTGGTGTGCCGAGGCAGATATACCCACCCGGGGAGACGGCGAGCTGTCGATAACACAGGGGACGGACTTGGGACCTCAGCTGTCCACAAAGTCCGCCGGCGTGCCCCGCCCTCTTCGCGTCCAGGCACACATAACAAGCACTGCCCAGCAAACAACCGTCAAAACATGAAATCTATTCGCAGAAGACGCCCCCCGCGCTCGGGAAACGTTCCCAGTGCGTATGAGACGGCTCCAGTGCACAACGGCCCCGGTGCGTGACGGACCCGAGCTGAACGCTTTGCCCAGCACCTGATACAGTGGCTTACCGCTGTCTCCAGTTTCCGTCCGTTCACCCATACGTCCAGCGTGCCCTTCTCTGAAATACCGCCGGCGGACGGTGAGTTCTGGCCCTGGCGGTCACGGTGATCGACACGGACTGGCGACGGCAGCGAGACTCCCGTCACAAGGTCTAGAGATGCACAGCTGACATGCACGGCATTTGCGCAATTTCACTATTTTAAATTTCTCTAACGAGGCTATAAAATGTCTTTGAATGCCCAGAGGTGTGCTGCGCCGCCGTTGCCGCCCAGCGTTCCCTCCCAAGACACCGCACGGAGCCGCGCCGTGTGTGGCCACCTCACCCCGCTGCTTACCGAGGACGACCCTGTATGTGCCTTCGGAGGCATTCACCAGCCAAGTGCGCATGACCTTGGACTGGTGCTGGGTGAAGTTGCGGAAGGCCTTGCCGTCGACGTCGAGGGAGTACTGATAGGCGAACGCGCCGAACGGCTCGATTTTGACGGTGCAGCGGACGCGCTGCTTGCCCACCTCGAACGACTCGCTGCCGACGAGGCGGAACATCCAGTCCCGGCGCACCACCTCCTGAGGTCACGGGAACAAGTGAGCATCCAGTCCCACAGCACAACCTCTTCAGGTCAGGAGAACACATGAGCATCTAGTCCTTCAGCACCGCCTCCTGATGTCATGAGAAATGTGAGCATCCAATCCCACACCACCACCTGAGATCAGGAGGACCCGTGAGCACCCAGTCCCGCAGCACCACCTCGTGAGATCATTAGAACACACGAGTGTCCAGTCCCACCACACTACATTCTGAGGTCAGAACACAAACATCTAGTCCCACTGCACCACCTCCTGATGTGAGCAGAGCATGTGAACTCCAGTTCTGCCACACCACCTCCTGAGGTAGTGAGAAACATGAGCATCCAGTCCCACTTCACCGCCACCACCACCTGCATTTATGAAGCACACAAGCATCCAGTACAGCCACACCACCTCCTGAGGTCAGGAGAACACATCAGCATTCAGTCCTGCCACACCATCTGAGGCATGTGAACATGTGAGCATCCAGCCCCACTGCACAACCTCCTGATGCCTTGAGAACACATGAGTGTCTACTCCCTCTGCACCACCTCCTGAGGCCACAAGAACAAGTGAACATCTGGTTCCAACACACCTCTTAGTCAGGTCACAAGAACATAAGAATGTCCAGTCTCACCCTACCCTTTTTCCTGCCACATCATCTCCTGTCTGACCATGATGCATGGCAACATGCCATTTCATCATGTCATACCAGCATTATAAAAAAACCAGAGGTACGCATCTGTTTGGATTCAAGACAATTTAGGAAGTGATGCTGTGTCCATGCTGCACAATGAAGCATGGATTGTCAATGCAATCACATAAAGAAGAACAGCTCAGTCTCTGTATGAAATTTAAAAAGGCTTACTTGTCCATCAACCTTGATGATACGCTTGCCAGAGATGGTACCATGCTCAACTTCAATTTGGTGGATGCCATCATTGCATGGTACATCCCACACAGCCACCAAGTCCAGAGCCATGACCTGGAAGCATTCATGTTTAGGTATTTTTTAACTTTGAAAGTACATATTGGACAACATTATGCTGAGTGGATGTATATGCACAGGTAGTTCCAAATTCAAAGAAGCTGCTAAGCAAAGTTTAATGAGGCTATGTTAGCCCGCCATACACGTTGTCTAGGCCGGTTTAACAACTGAAGTGCTACACAATGCTCTGACACAACATGAATATTAGCAGCAATTGTTCGTCAGACGCAGGAATAACATATTATTATTTCAACTTATCACCACTATAAAAGGCGTTACATTCTGTTTGGTCTAGTTTTGCATACCTCCAACCCCTTCAACGCCCGCGTGCTGATCAAAACTCTTATGCGTATGCGTCGGTCTCCGTAGGCCCCCCGCCCCCGTCCGTCAGTCAAACTGCCAGCTGTCTTTGCGAATCAGACTCTGAGCATATGTCTCTCATGCGCCATTTAGTGATCATTAGGGTAGTGATCAACGCATCGCGATAACCTTGAGCATACAGCTTCTTTGTTTAGAGAACCCCAGAATCTCCGCTGGGATTATCATAGCATCCAGTGCTGTACTGCGCGGGCGCTGGGTTGCATCTGTCCGTGAGTTGCGTTTCCATTAAATTCGTCGCGAGTTCTGCGTGACCTAGGACGGTCATCAATTGTGCAATTTATTTGGTAGGCCTAAGGTGTTTGCTGTCGGGAGTTGGCATTTTACCGTCTGCATTTGTAATTTATGTATCAATGGCAACGCCCAGCCCCACTGCCGACGTATTCTTGCGTGTTGGGACCTGGTTGGACCTTTGTGAGATGCTGATTTGCGATGCTTGTGGCGTGAACTTGCCCAGCTCGACAACTATTCCAGCATAATTTTCCATTCAGGATTATGGGCCCAGCAAAAACATTAGCCCTGTCACATCAAATGCATGGCTTATCATGTGATGGAATCCTGATCCAGCAGGACACAAACAACTTGGGTGATGTTGACATACATCCATGCATGTGCTGTTAAGAAAGCATACATGCAATGCATTTTGATTGCATCTGATTATGCTCAACCAAGTCACATGTGACAATAGGCTGGGACTAAAGTGTACCATCTTATGGTGCCCAAGGTGCTGCCCTTTTTGCCAGAGTGACATGCAGATGTCATTATATACCCAGCCTCAGCAACTGAGTGCCTTGTAAAGCACCACTCCTTTGACATGAGGGTTGAAAGTTGGATGCAAAACATTGTGCATGTATTGGTTCACACCTCTGATTCCAGATGCCAAGCACAACAATTATGTTTATACATTGGTGAGCTGAAATGATAGAAATTTCATTGTAAGGTACCATTTGAAGTTCCCAATGAGCAAAACTTTCACAGATATGCAGAAAATTGGTGTGGGCATGTGTATCTGTGTGCATTTTTGTTTGTTAGGTCAGATATTTTTCTTTGAGAGGGCCTAATGGAGTGTAATTTATTTCTAATCTACATGATAGGAAACCTGTCACTAGCTTATGAGAGACTACTAGATAGAAACAAGTTCATAATGGTAATTATTTTGTAATTTATTGTGTAAATTATTTTTTACCCAACTTTGGTGTATGGTCTAACAGGCATGCTATGTGATGCATTACAATTAGCTATCCTTAATTTACCTTGCAATACTTGATGCCATGTACCATGACTGCCTTGTGAAAGTTCAGTTATGATTCAACTCAAGTAAAACAGCAAGAGTTTTTAACATGAACTTGTCTTTAAACAAAAAAGCAAACAAACCATACATGTGTAGAAATGTAGGTGTATGGTTGCCGAGGTTGTGGCACCCACTCTTTCCAACAATGTTAAACATGATCCCCATCATGACAGATGAAAATAATTAATTGCCCTCAAAGCTGGTTATGGCATCACCTCTTTCTGGGAAGTTTCTCCTATCACCTATGTATATCACCAAAACATTGCCATGTCTCTCCATGCCATTCACTACCAGCTTCTGCTATTTCAGACAATTTGAAACTTGAAAGGTCAGAATGATGGAGGAAGATGCCATTTTGGCTACATTGAAAATCCTGATCATAGGTGAAAGCGGCACTGGCAAGTCAAGGTAGGTCCGCTGTGCATGGCATGGGGAAGGACCCATTTGAAATATATATATATATATATATATATATATATATATATATATATATATATATATATATATATATCCAGGGATGAGACTGGCACATCAAAGCATTAGGAGAGACTTAAAAGGATTTTTAACCACAATTATGTGTTCATCAAAACTGTCCCACCTTGTCTCTCTGGCCACCTTAAAATGAATGACAAAATGCATGTAAAACTTTAAGCAGATTTAAACCCATCTGTTTTGCATATGTTGTTGGCAGAAATAATTCCAAATTAACAAAGCTACTCTAGCTAGACCACAAAATATGGTACAGCCCCACATGCTAGGTGGCACATGGTTGTTGGCACTTCATTATTGCAGGTGAGGCCTCAGGTCAAGTGAATCTCAATCTATAAATAACTAGAAATTTGGCAGCTTTGGTGGCCAAGCCAATCACGATGGTGATGGGCTTCCTCACATCTGCAACCACTGATGAGACCAGAGGGAAGTTTGGCATCATGGACATTTTCAATAGTTTAAAAATTTGTTCTATATGTTTGCAGCACTTAAGTTCAGACTGGTTTGATCAGGGAACATGGTTTTGCAACATCACAACACTGCCATTGTGTTTCACAGTTCAATTAATGGGAAACACAAATTGACAACTTACAAAAAGCTAAGGAACTAAGGGTTAGGAATGGGTCCAGATCTCAGCAACCAGGGGTCGCAGTAACATGACAATCGCTAGTACTGATGGGAGAAAATGGAAGTGTGTGCCATAAAGCATGTGTCAAAGTGTGCTGATGCTTGCAGTCATGCATAAGCCATGGAGCACCTGTTTTTGGGGTGTTTTTTAGGTTTGATGCCAGGTCTTGATCAGATCAAATTAAAGTGCACACCGCAGCAAAAAATTTTACTGGTCACTTGGACCCAGTGATCATTTCAGTTTTTTTTCATTTGTGTGTGTATAAATTTGACTGTAGCAGATCCATCTGGCATCTAGGTCAGCCCAAAAATGGTATTTTTGTGTCTGGGATACTTTTGCTCCACAGCTGCACCCAATGCAATAAACTTTTTTGGAACCACATGGTGAGAGAAAACCGAAAAGCGTCATTCTTGTGGCTATTGGTGGACCAATTTTGAATGGTCAGCTGACCTGACTGCACCATAGCGGGGGAACAGAAATGGTCGGAATGAACTCCCCACAGTTGTCAACATAGGTGTCAACTACATCTATCGGAACGACCGTTTTTGACCTTTCGTATCCTCTGGGGACCCTCACGGTGACCTTAAGTTAAACAATCTGGTGCACATTTTTCATGATTTGACGTGACCTTCGCAACAATATCTTTGTTTTTTTTTAGTAAGACGTTTAGAAGTTGGATATCCCGGGGGAAATTAGCTGCCCCCCCCCCCCCCCCCCGGCGGGGCGCGGTTGTCACGGACCCCCGACCGAGCGCATGTTAACTATTCCAAGCCCCCTCGTCTCGTCGATCACAGTAACCAGGCCTGTGGGCCCGTCGCGTGCCCATATCCCAGCAATATGATTCATAAACTTGTGTGCGGAGTGACCATCAACGCACCTCTATCAGTGACATCGCGCCTTGATATCAGCACATCTTCACCTACCAAAGTCATCGAGGTGGGATATTTGAACGCCTTTGAAGCTCGTTTCTTAAAGGGCCTCAAAGCTGACAGGTTTCATTCGCAATTTTTTGTTTGTTATTTGCGCGGCGACAACAATATTCTCCGCCGTCACGTTGCGCGTCGCAAAAGGCGACTGACTGCTAGCATGTTTGTAACTTGGCAAGCATCAGATGATACGCTGTTTACTTAAGCCAGCCAGGAGCTGTGCAGCAGTTTTTGGTTGTTGTAGGCCGAATATGCTGTTAAGGTTGTCAGCCACCACGACGGAGCTACTTTGTTTCAGTTTGTTGCTGCGTTTTGTGGACAATACCTTCGATCCCGACCAGAGCGCTACCATCGGGGTCGACTTCAAGGTCAAAACCATCAATGTCGAGGGCAACAGGGTCAAACTGGCCATCTGGGTATGTCAGCTCGAAGTTGTGGTTTTTATAAAGGCCCCATATGTCATTAGTTGTGATTCGTCCGGACAATCGACATGATCAAGGTGACGTCAGATCCCGCGCCTGTCGTACCCATGTTCCGTGGCTGTGAATAATGCCCGGACAACGGACATATCACTATCGTTGTGAATTCAGACCCGGGGAGTCGGATTTACACCAAGCCATCTTGTGGTCCATTCATGTGCAGGCAACAATGACCCATTGTGGTTAACTTCTTCAGGCCTGGTCAGCTGATGGGAGCCTGCTTTGTCGCGTGACCTGGCTGTTCCACCCGACAGGACACGGCCGGCCAGGAAGCGCTTCCGCACCCTGACGCGAGTTACCTACCGCGGGCGCGCAGGGCGTCATTCTCGTCTACGACGTGGCCAACCGGGTCAGTTTCAGCAAGCTAGATATGTGGCTCAATGAACTTCAGACCTACGCCAACCGTTTCCAACATCGTCAAGATGCTGGTCGGAAACAAGAATCGACAAGGTTTGTATGCAGACACTAAGCATGCGTGTACAGTCGTACAGTGACTGCTGACGGAACCATTGTCGTCGTCCCGTTATGATGCATAGCTCGTGCGTGCTCGCCTGCTGCACCCGATCCGAGCGAGCTCGCCCGTCACCGTGTATCGATGTGTTCGGTCTCAGTCACGCTGGTCGTGCCTGCCTGCCGCACCCGATCCGAGCGAGCTCGCCCGTCGCACGAGTATCGATGTGTTCGGTCTCAGTCACGCGGTCGTGCCTGCCTCCCGCACCCGATCCGGGCGAGCTCGCCCGTCACCGTGTCCCGATGTATCTGGTCTCAGTCACGCGGTCGGTCCGAGCGAGCTCGCCCGTCACCGTGTCCCGATGTGTTCGGTCTCAGTCACGCGGTCGTGCCTGCCACTGGTGGCGCTGACTCGCCGATTGGCGCGCTGTGACGAGGCCGCGCGCGCGCCGCCCGCCAGGAGGAGCGGGTGGTGAGTCGACAGGAGGGGATGGCCTTCGCCCGTCGCCATCAAATGCTGCACATCGAGTCGAGCGCTAAGACGCGGGAGGGCGTGCAGCTGGCGTTCGAGGAGCTCGTCCAGAAGGTGAGGCGCCCCGCCGCCGGCTGGCCAGCCAGTCACCGCTCCGCGAGCGCTGACGCCACCCGACTGATGGCCAGCGATGTGATAGCACACTGCCATCGTGAACGCTGCATTCCATCCGGTTGTTGTCATCTGCGCTCTTTCGAAACCCTTAACTGGCGTTGTCTGCACTGTGTTTGATTAGTACGGCGTCGGTCAATCGGTGTGTTGACCGACGTCGCCTGTTCAGTGTTGTGGCTCACTGAGGGTCGTTATCGGGCCGAGTCACATACAGCCATTCTGCATCTGTGAAAAGGTACTGCGCTCGTATACCCGAGATCGCGTGCCACCGGATACAGTCGGTGCGAGATTTTGTGACCGTCCACGGTATTTCGGAGGGTTCTATGCTGCCGTCCATAGTGTGTCGGAAGGTTTTGTGTCACAGCCCGGCTCCGTGAAGAAATCCTGTGTTGCGCTCCGTTGGTTGTGAGGCCTGTCTTACCGTCCCTAGTCTGTAGGGAGGTCTCGTGTCTCCGTCCACAGTCTGTGTGGAGGGCCTCGTGTCTCCGTCCCCAGTCTGTGCCAAGGTCCCGTGTCTCTGTTTCCAGTCTGTGGAGGTTCTGTGTTTCCGTCCCCAGTTTGTGGGGAGGTCTCGTGTCTCTGTCCCCAGTCTGTGCCAAGGTCCCGTGTCTCCGTCCCCAGTCTGTGTGGAGGTTTCGTGTCTCCGTCCCCAGGCTGTGTGGAGGTCCCGTGGTGTCTCCATCCCCAGTCCGTGCAAAGGTCCCGTGTCTCCGTTCCCAGTCTGTGTGGAGGTTCTGCGTCTCCGTCTCCAGTCTGTGTGGAGGTCCTGTGTCTCCGCCTCCAGTCTGTGTGGAAGTCCCGTGTCTCCGTCCCCAGTGTGCTTAAAGTGCCATGTCGGCCGTCTGTGGTGAGGTGCCATGTCGGCCGTCGTGGTGAGGTGCCATGTCGGCCGTCTGTGGTGAGGTGCCCATGTCGGCCGTCTGTGGTGAGGTGCCATGTCGGCCGTCCTGCGGTGAGGTGCCATACGGCCGTCTGTGGTGAGGTGCTGTGGTCGGCCATCTGTGGCGATGTACCGTGTCGGCCATCTGTGGTAAGGTGCCGTGTCGGCCGTCTGTGGTAAGGTGCCGGGTCGGCAATCTGTGGTGAGGTGCAGTGTCGGCCATCTGTGGCGATGTACCGTGTCGGCCGTCTGTGGTGATGTGCCACATGACAGTGCTCTGTCCACAGATCATCCAGACTCTCCCGGCTTGTGGGAGTCGGAGGAGACGCGCCGGGAGGGCCAGGTGCGCCTGGGAGACGCCGAACGCGACAACCGGGGCCTGTGCGGCGGCTACTGCTCACTGACCTGACCTGATATCACCTGACCTGATCCGACCGGACCGCACGGGGGCGCCGGCCGACCGGCAGCGCCACGGCCCGTGCCTGTGGTTGTGAGGTAGACAGAAGTGGTCCTGTGGACGAGAGAGCGTGATCGGCCTGGTCAGTGACTGGGACAGAGGACGCGGCGTGACACTGTTCTGCGACGGCGCTCGAGCGCCCCGCGTGACCGTGACAACCCTGGCGCCGCCCCGTGGAAACTGCTGGGTGCAGTGGAAACCAGGGGAGGCCTGACCGGGATACGCCCCGCTGCCCTCGCCTGGGGACGCGTGCCGTGCTCTAGCAGAGGTAATGTAGCGTTTATTTTCTGCTCAGCATGACCAGCTGAGTGACGGACCACTCGTTATTCATATGGTACGCATGGCCTTATATTTTTGCGTGTGTGCGATAACCATGCGATCCCTAGGTATGCATCTATATTAGAACATTCGATTAAGGTCCTTGGGTTTCTCACTGAAGCACGTGAGTTTGGCGTTCAAGTCTGTCCCGTTTATCACATAGGCATTTCCGCAACATAACGGTTGGGCTAGCCTCGCGTACTGGTTGCAAGGTCAGCCGACCTTAGCGTTCGCCGGTCCTGAACCGGGTCACCAAAGCGGGCTGTTCTTATCGAACCCGCCTTCCGCGCCTATCCGAAGCCCGAAAGGACACTCTCATTGCGGAGGTGCTCACTCAGCAGACACAACGTCCACGGAGCGCGCGCCCAACGACGGAGGGAGGGGGCGCCCCGCTGCGGTGGTGGCGGTCTGTCGGCGCACCGACTGCCTACGGGCGGCTGCGGCAGCTGCAGCTGGCGGCAGCTGCCGACGGGCCTGCTGCTCCAGCCGATCTCAGCCGCTGGACGGCGGCGTAGGCGATCGATGACGTGTGTACGGCCGGTGCCGGCGGTGGCAACGGCGTCAGGACGCTGCGGCAGACATGAGCTTCTGAATGGCGGGATGTGTCTGATGCCACGCATGAATGAGGTCGGACGGTACCATTACTATCCGTCGTGTCTTGCGCGACGCGTGTGTGCGGATTTGCATTAGCTCGTGGTGTTCATGGAAAGGGAACGGACATGGAGTGGGGAGGAGGCCGTGAGGGCGGATTGTAATACATTTCGGGCTGAGAGCTCCTGTTCACTGCTGGAGCCGCTCTTGGTGGCAGACCGTAGTCGCAACCAGCCGCCTTTGTCATCGACTGTCCACTATGCGGCGATGTCGGTAAACATGCACCATCGGATCTCCGTATGACGATTGGGCTACTTATTGGTGGTGGGAACGCAAGCTCTGCACCCACTGCCACCGCCGCACCCCTGGCCAATCGTCCGCTAGCCAGAGTCGGCGGACCTTATCAGTGGGCGTCCTGCGCCAGTGAATCAGGAGGCGTGTCGTTGCATGCTGGCCGCAGCGTACCCGTAAATGGACGGGAGTTTTTCCGATCCGCTGGCTGTCCGTACACTTGGAACACGATAAGTACTGATCGCGGTAAGCCGGCAACGTGAGGTTTTGGTCGTCGAAAACAAACGAACGAGGTGTTTGACTGAGAAGACTGATAGGCCGAAAAGGCTGTTGTTAGAACGAGCGCTCGGGGCGCTACAGCTGAAAGGCGTTGCTATTTACACCCTGCTAGCGATGGCGCTGCCCGTGATTCAAAATAAGTTCGCTTGTTTCGGATCAGCACGTTCTCAACCCCTACTGTAACAACCGTATTCAGGTGACAGCGTGGACAAGCTCCGCTGGGAACTTGACTAGACGGCTTCGTCCGTCGCGAGTCAGCTCAATCTCCCGTGTTCTGCTATCTGCCGGCCGATCACATTACCATGCGCCCTCAGCCGTCTCGCATTAGGGCTCTCTCTAACAAGGCCACCCCGCCCCGCCCCGGCCGTGGCGGTCGCCGCCTGCTCCTACTCAGCTCGCCAGGAAAACACGCCGGCACGAAGCACAGCTCTGTTATTTGTCTATGGCGATGCGATGGCGACACGCAAAATATCCCGACACTGACAACACCGACCTTTGCAAAAATAATGCACCCTTTCGCACAAAGTGCCACGACAACTCACAAGTGCTAAATAGGCAAGGCAGATCACAGAGCAACGAACTCGAAGCATGTGCAGAGCCCAACGGAGAGCAAAGAAACGAGGGCAGACCAAACACGGCAGTGCGCCCAGCTAGTCATTCTCACAGAATCGCGATCGTTACGCACAGTAGCGGAACACCCACAGATCGACAAGCCCACGATACGCACGGGCGATGCCCGGTTTGACAACCACCTGACGGCCGGCCGTCACCAGCACACTGGTAAGTATCCGCCCAACCGCCCCTCACCGACCATCTTCGACCACGAGCGTGTGTCCGCCCCACCGGGCCGAACGGCAAGGCCAGTCCGACGGCTTCGTGCCCGGGCCGAACGGCAAGGCCAGTCCGACGGCTTCGTGCCACCCCTGATCGCCCCGCCGGCGGCCACGCGGCGCGCCTTCCGGCGCAGGCAGCGTCCCGCCCGGCCGGCAGCGCGCCGTCCGAGAACACGGTGCATCCGGCCCTCTCCTGACAGCAACGGCGCCACCCCCGCGCTGCCGTCCTCACTCACCACGCGCACACACGTCACGGCAGCGTGACGTCACGCCGACGTGACTAGGCGTCGGCGGAGCGCGGGCTGACCGAGACCCAGACGTCCTCGCGCGGCGTGGTGACGAGAGTCATCAGCTGCTCCTGGCTCTGGTCGGGCAGCAATTCCAGCTGAGAGGGGGTCAGCAGCACGTGCAGCACCTCTGTCACCAGCTCCTGGTACAGGCTGTCGGCGAGACGGACGTCAGACGCCAGCCACACGGCTCACAGACGCCAGTCGCACGTCTCACGGACGCCAGCAGCACGTCTCACGGACGCCAGCCGCACATCTCACAGACGCCAGCCGCACGGCTCACAAACGCCAGCCACACGGCTCACAGACGCCAGCCGCACGGCTCACAGACGCCAGCCTCAGAGCTCACAGACGCCAGCCACACGGCTCACAGACGCCAGCCACACGGCTCACAGACGCCAGCCTCAGAGCTCACAGACGCCAGCCTCACGGCTCACAGACGCCAGCCTCACGGCTCACAGACGCCAGCCGCACATCTCACAGACGCCAGCCGCACGGGCTCACAGACGCCAGCCGCACATCTCACAGACGCCAGCCGCACGGCTCACAGACGCCAGCCGCACATCTCACAGACGCCAGCCGCACGGCTCACAGACGCCAGCCGCACATCTCACAGACGCCAGCCTCACGGCTCACAGACGCCAGCCGCACCTCTCACAGACGCCAGCCGCACGGCTCACAGACGCCAGCCGCACATCTCACAGACGCCAGCCGCACGGCTCACAGACGCCAGCCGCACATCTCACAGACGCCAGCCGCACGGCTCACAAACGCCAGCCAACGGCTCACAGACGCCAGCCGCACGGCTCACAGACGCCAGCCTCAGAGCTCACAGACGACCAGCCACACGGCTCACAGACGCCAGCCGCACGGCTCACAGACGCCAGCCACACGGCTCACAGACGCCAGCCTCACGGCTCACAGACGCCAGCCGCACGGCTCACAGACGCCAGCCGTACGTCTCACAGACGCCAGCCTCAGAGCTCACAGATGCCAGCCACACGGCTCACAGACGCCAGCCTCAGAGCTCACAGACGCCAGCCACACGGCTCACAGACGCCAGCCGTACGTCTCACAGACGCCAGCCGCACGGCTCACAGATGCCAGCCACACGGCTCACAGACGCCAGCCGCGCGGCTCACAGGACGCCAGCCGTACGTCTCACAGACGCCAGCCGCGCGGCTCACAGGCGCCAGCCGCACGTCTCACAGACGCCAGCCTCACGGCTCACAGACGCCAGCCGAGCGGCTCACAGACGCCAGCCTCACGTCTCACAGACGCCAGCCGCACGTCTCACAGACGCCAGCCTCACGGCTCACAGACGCCAGCCGCACGGCTCACAGACGCCAGCCGCGCGGCTCACAGACGCCAGCCACACGGCTCACAGACGCCAGCCCCAGAGCTCACAGATGCCAGCCACACGGCTCACAGACGCCAGCCTCAGAGCTCACAGACGGCAGTGCCGCCGCATGCGCTCCCAGACAGTGCAGTGCGGTGAAAAACACCCAGATCTACTCTGGGCTCACGAGTGCTCATGAACCGAGCAGTAACTTAACACTGCACTCGGTGTTTGAAAAGTTACGACGTGGCGTATTTCTCATTTTACGGAAGAGTGCACGACCTCAGTTTGTCGGACAGCCCGCATTCTTCCGGTCGGGAGGGATAAGGGATGAGGTGGGCGACGGGCCATACCCGACCCATGACTCCGTCAATGACGAGTCCGCGGCGTATCGCAAGGGGTGACTGAACGCGGGCGAGGTACAGACCCAGGTTATCACGCGCGATACCCTGCGCGGCGACCTGTATCCTGATCAGGCCGTTTGATATCTCGGCACGCGTAAGTCACGCGGTCCAAGCGTCCTGAGGTCGAATTATCACCGGTGGCCCACTGATTCCGGGCTCACTGATCTCCTCACTTTACATTACCAGCGACAGCTTGTGCGTTGTGGGAAAGGTGAGGGGGCGACCGGGCACCATGTAACCGGCGTAGACAGCGCAGCCTACAGCCCAAAGCATCAGCGAGCAAACAGCAGGTGTAAGTTATCGTGTGCCATCGCGTACATGCCAAAAATAATACAATGCAACCAAGTACTAGATGACAAGGCAATCGACACCAACGACCAAAATGTATTTTTTATGTGCATTACACCTAATTCTAAGCTTTTCACAAGGCAGCTCACATTAACTTGAAATATAAATCCATTCATCCACAGGAAAATAATTATGACCTACGGAATAAATAAAAAAGAGAAATTCAAGTGGTCGAAATCTGGGAAGAAATGAAGTTTTGTAGGCAGGATAGGTCAACCTTTTCAGCTGAGTACCCCTGACCAATTTTGGAAAATGACATCCCTGACTGCCAACAATGACATCCCTGTCAACAATGACATCCCTGACTGCCAACATTGCGCTGGAGACCGCGCTGCTCCTGAAATCTCAGCGAAACATGCTGATATAGCCTTTCATGTAACATGATGTAGCATTCGCTGGCTGGTTCAAAAATAGCAACGCCTGAAAAGTGGTTGTCGATTACTGGTGCATCCTTGATTCTGGTGCACTTTCGTCTCCGCCAGTTTTGAAATGTTGTATAATGCAGCCGGTGCATTCGCCAAAGCCCGGAGGTTCGTCCCAGGTCTTCATCTGCTCCAGTTGCCGGGCTCTGGCATCAAGCCTTACGAACATCACAAAAAGGCAGACGCATCGCTTGCACACGGTAGCGGGGGACCGTCAGCACACATCAACCCAAACTCTTGCCAGCGTGATTGCAAATTCGCTAGCCTCGTGTTGCTGCGATGTCTGTTCATCCGGATCTGGACCCGGTTTCAACCAGTGCCCTTCAGCTTCCTCGCAAGCTGAAAACTTTACCTGCTACGTTTTCATTAGGTGGGGGCGGTGAAACTGTGTCGATAACGCAACGCAACACGGCAAAAAAGCCAGCTGATCGCACTACATGCAACCACAGAACAATTCAAACCGCACAATCTTCGAGAACTGTCCTGTTTTAATCAGGGGGCCATCATCGCAGCTTGAGAAATTGGTCGGGCTGGCGCCTGGTTAACGTTCGGCGGTGACGTCACAAAGTCGCAATGGCTCGCTCTGCGGCGTTGCATGGCAACGTCGACTGCGCCGCGTGGAAAGCAGTCGTCGCGCAGAAATGCTGTGGTTGGTCTTGTCTGTTATCGTGAAGGCCGCGTAGTACCAATGTAATGTCCTTGAATGTAATAACGTGATTATCGTGCAGTGTGGCATCAAGTTTGTATTGTGTTGCCTCAGTGCGAGCTATTATGTCGCGGATGGGAGAATTTTGAAGTGGTGTGTGAGCGTGGGGCAAAAGTGATCATCAAAGGCAGTTTTTTGGCAGCAGGATGCTATTATGTGAAGTGGCTTCTTGCAAGAATGTGAAACGGCACAATACAAACCTTTTTTACTTTTCTATAAAAAAAACGATACCAACTGTCCCGAAAACATGAGCGAACCGTTCCTCTTGGACTAACATTATAAATGCGGAGAATGCGATAATCTGGTCTGATCATTTTCAAGATTATGACTATGATCCTGGCCATCTGGTTAAGGCCCGTCTCATACCCAGTGTTAAGCCGTGCCTTCGACCAAGTGCAGTTCCTTCCATGCGACTGGACATCGCCGGCACGCCAAAGTGAGCATGCGTGTGCTTAAAAGGAAAATTTCCGCCTGTTTCATGCAGAAATATTTGAACCCGATTCACAGTCACTACTGCCTGCATAAACCGTGCCGCTCTGTGCAGTTCGTAGACTACAATACGAGATTAAAGCGAAATTGTCCGATCATAATCTTGTTTACGAAGTGGGGCCTGACTACCACACAAGTGGCACAGCCATTCATGCTACGCGGGCGGAGGGGGGGGGGGGGGGGGGTGAGGGTCAGGGACGTAGCCAGGGTTTGCGACGGGTGGAGGGGTATGTTTGCACGAGCGAGTCCAAGCCCCATTGACAGTACATCTACGCACTGTGAGCTGACCAACAAACCCCACAATCGTTGGTATGTTCAGTACCTAGCACATCAATAAGATTCTAATGTTGGTTGCCCTGGTGCCCTGTGCAGTTCTTTCACCTACGTACCGTACATGTTCACTCGGCTTCTTGCGAGTCTTGTTACTTTTGAGCCACTTTTGGGCTCTTCGTGTTACTGTTCATGGTGGTGTCTGAGATTTCAAATAAAGGCTATTTGCCTGGTCACCAAACTCCGGGATTACATACAGTAATATCGTGGTAAAAAACTGCTGCCCGCTAGGATTATGTCACCCTGGATCACAAAAAGGTGGTTGTGTATAAAAACAAGCATGCCATAACAAAAGAATGGGCATGTCCGGGTCCAAGACGTTTTGCTCTCGTAATGAAAACCAAAGCTGGTGATATGTAAAAGGGTCTGATTAATGCGCCTGATAGGTACGCGGAAATGGCTGTATCGTTGTGTCGTAGATCCAAGACCCAGCTGTGGTGGAAGCGGCAGCGCATACGGACGACGTGGAGGCCGCCTACCAGCAAGCAGCCGCGATGCCTCCAATGCCCATCCTGAACAAAGTGGACGAGAACGGCGGGTTCGACGAATCGGGCAAAGGCAAGCTTCCATGGCGGTGACGGCGAGAGGACCGAAAATGGCCCCCACTGCGGCGACGAAATGGACGAAGACACGAACGTCGAGCACGGGGCGCTGGCCTTCGTTGCCGGCTTCGTGGCGGTGAAGTGCAAACACCTCGATCCAAGTATGGGACTGTCGACCCGAGAGGCACCACCCAACTGTGTCCCAGACAGCTGGATACACACGATTAGACAGGGTGGTCTGATGGTGCCGTTGCCGGCCTGGACAAGCGTTGTCGAGGCTTTCGAGATCGTGTTCCAACAAGTGATGGACCGAGGCATGGACCGAGACATTGGCGTCGTGGACCGCGACACACAAAGCTCCTACTAAGAAAGCTCTGCGCTGGACAAGCGGATTGCTCGGAAGCTAATGAAGACGCGCATCCATCTGCACCTCAGATGCCTTAATCAGGCTGGGGCTGAGCGAGCTACTGCCAGGCGCGCAGCTAAACAGGTGCGACGTCAGGTGGACAGCGCGAAGTGAACATCGTTGTGCTTATGTGAGCTCCGCCCCACCCGCCCTGTTTTTTTTGGGTCCTCGCCAAGTGTGTACAATGAAGTGCATGCTGGGCGCAAGAATTCTCTCCCCCCCCCCCCGTTTCTTTGGGTCCTCGCCAAGTGTGCACAATGAAGTGCATGCTGGGCGCAATAATTTTTTCCCTCCCTCTCCCCCCCCCCGTTTTTTTGGATCCTCGCCAAATGTGCACAATGAAGTGTACGGTGGCGCAAGAATCGTTTAAGTGAAGTATGGCAAATTATGAGTCATACGTGTGTTCGATAACTTGGCCGCATGGCGTGACGGATATGATCTTGATTAACGTCATGCACCGCGACCTTCGGAGGCTTCGTGGCATAGCTGACGCGACGTGCAATGTCCACAATGTCCTATGTTCTACCGGGCAGCGTACCACTTCCGTCGTCTCAAAATGCCTCAATCGCACACCAGTGCAACCCAGCGCGTCATTATGTATAGTGCTGAGGCTCAACGCGACAGGTCGGATGATAATCCTGGTGCCACTCAGTTCTTCCTTTGGCAATGACTGGACCTTGGCCAGGTTCGCTAACCCGCATTTAAGCAGCTGTAGGCTGACCAGCTTCAATGCATCGCCATGGACTCAATGTTTGGCATCCTCAGCAAATGGGAGTGCCATGGCACATGGGTTCCTGGTTTCTAGGCCCATGTTCGCTGTTTAACGACAGGCGTGACAAAATCCCCTTTCATATGTCCTCATATTACTTCTTGAAGTGCCCTGTGGCGATCACCAGACGCATTTGTTAGAAGGTTGCACCGGTTGTAGCAGACGCGAAGGTAATGCAGCCGGCGCTGTGATGCCAGGTTGCGACTTTGTGACGTCGCTGTAATGGTGAACGAAAGGTGCCGGAAAAATTCCCGGATGACCATACCTTATTACATGGCCTTGGTTTTAATCTAAAAACCACGTCACGCTCGTGGCGCTCTAATCACTACACGCGTGAGTTTTAACTTCTACAAAGCGTGACGTCCATGTCGGGGCTCTCACGCTGAGAACGTCCTCTCACACTGTGGGGGAGACTCGCTCGGCCTGTGAGCTCGCCAATGACTCGGATCAAGCGGCCTGGGGTCAAACTCCGATAAAACCGTTAAACTCCCCAACTGTCGGCACTCAGCCCTGCAGGGCGGCGCACACTCCAGCACACCGGGACGCACGCGTGCGGGCGCAGGGGCCGGGTCACGGTGGCGGCGGGCGGCGGCGCTCACCTGGAGGCGCCCTCGATGTCGTCGTGTTTGGAGAGGAATGGCAGCGGGTTCAGCTCCAGCGGCGGCGTGTCGCCCTCGAATCGGGCCGGGTCAAACCTGAGGTCACCAGTTCATCACATATGGGCGTGACCAATCGCATTATTCCAGGGCACCGTCATTCACAAATCAGGACCACAGCTAACACACGCCGTGTTTGAATAATCATTCGGAGCTGGCGGCTTCTCATGACATGGTCCACAGTCAGTTTTTGGCCACCGTTCCAACTACACACCTTGTGGGAAACACCACAGCAAATGCCAAACCCCCACTGCCGGTGTCAGTGTGACAGGGCGGACAGCTGCCGGGTCCGTACAGACGACACATGCCTGCCCGCGCGTGTGCCGGCGGCGGGCGGCACCAACCTGTCGGCACGCGCCCAGCCGGCGGCCGTGTTCGCCACACAGAGGGCGCGACGATCGGCGTGCGCGCCGGCAGCGTGTGGCCCTGGACGGCCGACGGCGAGCTGTAGCAACGCGCCGTCAGCGGCACCACCGAGCTCAAGCGCCAGGCCTCGCGGATGACGCGGCCCACCAGCCTGCGACGACGTGGACAATGGGTCACCACAAGCCCACAGGGTCACCACAGGTCCACTCGCGTCACCACAGGTCCACTGAGTCATAACAGGCCCACAGCAGGCCCATCGGGTCACCACAGGCCCACAGGGTCACCACAGGTCTACTCGGTCACCACACGTCCACTGGGTCACAAACGGCCCACAGGCAGGCCCATCAGGTCACCACAGGCCGAGCAGATCATCACAGCCCCACCGGTCACAACAGGCCCGACCAGGTCACCACAGCCCCACCAAATCACGACAGGTCCACTGGGTCACCAAAGCTACACGGGATCACCACAGTCCTGTCAGGTCACCACATGGCCAAGGTCCGCCAGCTTACGGAGGGGTCGGTCATGAAGTCCTGCAGCCTGCCGACGGGTCACCACCAGGTCACAAGAAACCACCCGATCATCACAAGGGCCGCTACCCTGGGAGTCACCACACGGTCCTGCAGGTCACCGCATGGTTTGCCAAGCCACCGTCCACCCGCAAGGTCACCACACTGCTCAAAATGTCGTCAAAAGACATATAATGCTGAAAAGATCATCACTGCAGGCTGTTCCAGTTGCCAATCTGAGAACAGGTCGCCAGGCCATCCCACAATACGCCTCACACGAGTTACATCTTCCGAAGATCTAACGACTGAAACACCCGAATGGGGTCCTGGCTTCCCCACAGGCCACTGGTGGCGGCCTCGCGTATGACAGACGTCAGGCTATCACAAGCTACCGCAAGCTGCCATGGGGAGCGTGTTTTCCGTTCCCTGGCAGGCGTCAGCCCAGCAGGGCAGCACGCTACAGCTCAGGTCCCAGCCAAAGACCCCTGTTCAGGGTCCCAGCTCAGGACCTCAGCTCAGGGTCCCAGCTCAGGATCACAGTTCAAGGTCACAGCTCAGAGCCCCAGCTCAGGGTTCCAGTCTAGGGTCGTAGCTCAGGGCCCCCAGCTCAGGACCACGGCTCAGGACTCGAGCTGATTGCCCCAGCCGAGCAGCCCAGTTAAGGACGGCAGCTGAGGCCCGCAGCTGGAGACGCGGCAGTGCGGAGAGGCGTCGTCACTGACCCGGTGTCCGTCTGCTCTCCGGCCAACTGTGCCACCACGGCGTCCTGCACGGTCTGGTGCTGCGATAGGTAGTACAGCGTCCAGCACAGCCCTGCCAACATACACACACGGCGCGGCCCGGCGTTAAGCCCATCAGGGACCCATGCTGCACGCTCCCGGAAGACACACCCGTTGGAAACTTACACTTTTGTCACCAGACGCCGCACTGGCGAAGCAAGGTCCCCATGCGCGACGGGATTTACACAAAAATAGACGAGCATTGAAGAAGATGCACGTCTCCACATAGTGGCTTACACTGCTATAAGCCACGGGGAAGGTCACGCCTTGCCCAAGGCAGGCACAGCTGGAGTCCACAGAGGGAGCCTTACTGAGTCAGAGGAAACGTGACGAGCAAAGCACGGACCACACAAGGGATGTAGCGGACACCGGCTCAGATCGCATCCCCCTTCTGCACATCCGCTTCACATGGCGAAGATGATCAGCTATTAGAATGAGCAGTTGCTCCCGCCTATTTTGGCCAGGCTGCAATACATCATGCTGTGATGTTTACACAACTGCTCACCGCTCGACAGTGTTTCGCAGAAGAACATGAAGAGGGCCAGCAGGTCACTGACGTGCGCCTCCGAGTCGCCGCCGGCCCGACTGCCCTGAGCCGAGAGGGCCACCCACTCCACCAGCGACACCTGGCGACAGCGGGTGACGAGCTGAACACCGCAGTGCTGGCCCTCCATGGTCCGCGCACACGGGCGCCCTGCCAACGGTGTACCCCTTCGTTGACAGTCAGCACGGATGTCACATTAAGCCAGACCCTCGCAGGCGATGCCGTAATCACCCAGTCGCCAGATCTCAGCCAGTTCAGAGCGGTCCGCACGGAGCAGCGAGACTGCCAAGCCAGCCGCCAGACTTCGGCGTGGACCGCACCGGAGCCGCCGTCGTCGGCCAGTCCGTGTCGGCTGGGGCCGCGCGCTCCGGTCCGACACCGCCAGGCGGCCGGCGTCGGTAGCGCACCCACCGTGGACTTGTTCTCGCGGCGGTGCTTGCGGACGATGGCGGCGGCCACGTCACGGAGAGCGGCGGCCGCCTCCAGCAGGTGGTCCTGCTGGCTCTCATACAGCTGGCGACCGCACGCCTCGCTCGTCACCTCGGCCGTCACCTGCCGCACCAGGCGGGAGTCAAGACCACGGCTAGCTGACGTCACACTAACGTCACAGCGGGCATGGCAGAACGGTGACGTCATCTGCAGGTAGACGGCGTCGCAGCGACGGCAAACCGGCGAACAATGACGTCACAGCGGAATACGACAGAGCGCTGACGTCATCTGCAGACAGATGGGCGTCGCAACGACGCCAAGCTGACGTCACAAGTCGGCACACGACAGCCAGACACATCGGCGTCATCTACCGACACACAGGGCCAACTGCCTGTCACAGTGACGTCGCCCACCGACACCAGATCAGGCGTAGCAGCAACGTCAGCTGCACACCTACACACACACATGGGATCTGACGTAGCGCCGACTCCACCTGGTCGGTACCACAGCAGGCTTACAGACCGGCACAGCCAGGCGCAACAGACCAACACAAACCAAGCCGGGCCATCGAGCGGCATCCCACCGGGCGCGAGTGTGCCGGGGCGGGGTGCAGCGCTGTGTGGCGTGCCTCCTCCGGCCTGCAGGCTGCCGGCGCCGGCACCGGTGGCCGCCGCCCACCTCCACTCACGATCTCGTACTCCTGCGCGTCCGGCCGCAGCCCGTCGGCGCCGGCCACAGTGGCCGCCGCCCACCTCCACTCACGATCTCGTACTCCTGCGCGTCCGGCCTGCAGCCCGTCGGCGCCGGCACCAGTGGCCGCCGCCCACCTCCACTCACGATCTCGTACTCCTGCGCGTCCGGCCTGCAGCCCGTCGGCGCCGGCACCAGTGGCCGCCGCCCACCTCCACTCACGATCTCGTACTCCTGCGCGTCCGGCCTGCAGCCCGTCGGCGCCGGCACCAGTGGCCGCCGCCCACCTCCACTCACGATCTCGTACTCCTGCGCGTCCGGCCTGCAGCCCGTCGGCGCCGGCACCAGTGGCCGCCGCCCACCTCCACTCACGATCTCGTACTCCTGCGCGTCCGGCCTGCAGCCCGCCGGCGCCGGCACCAGTGGCCGCCGCCCACCTCCACTCACGATCTCGTACTCCTGCGCGTCCGGCCTGCAGCCCAGCCGCGGCGCGGCACCAATGGCCGCCGCCCACCTCCACTCACGATCCATACTTGCGGTCCGGCCCTGCAGCCCGCCGGCGCCGGCACCAGTGGCCGCGCCCACCTCCATCACGATCTCGTACTTTGCGCGTCCGGCCTGCAGCCCGTCGGCGCCGGCACCAGTGGCCGCCGCCCACCTCCACTCACGATCTCGTACTCCTGCGCGTCCGGCTGCAGCCCGCCGGCGCCGGCACCAGTGCCGCCCGCCACCTCCACTCACGATCTCGTACTCCTGCGCGTCCGGCCTGCAGCCCGCCGGCGCCGGCACCAATGGCCGCCGCCCACCTCCACTCACGATCTCATACCTGCGCGTCCGGCCTGCAGCCCGCCGGCGCCGGCCCAGTGGCCGCCGCCCACCTCCACTCACGATCTCGTACTCCTGCGCGAAGCTGAGCATGCTGTGCTCGTCGTCCATGTGGTGTAGACAGCAGCAGCGGGCCACGATGTGCAGCGCCAGCGCCGAGGTGTACTGCTTGCAGCGACACGTGCTCCTCCGACGAGAGCGACTGCAGCTTCTCGGAGACACGGCCGGCCGCCTGACGGCCAGCAGTCGCATGATCAAGGTCAGCGGGGCGGGCGCGGCGCGGGCGTCCAGACGCTGGGCGGACAGCAACAAACCAGCCGCGTCGTGTCACGCAGGGGAAGGCTGGGCTCACGCTCTGGCAAAGCAGATGCCGGGCTAGGCGAACTTGTATGAACAAGTCGGTGATTGTACACCTAGTTTGTATGTGCCACACGACAGCACAGCGAAAACAGGCGTACTTAAAACACCCAGCAAACTGCACCCAGCGCACGACACACGCCAAACAGGCACACTAACAAACAACCAACAACTGCACCAGCGCACGACACACGCCAAACAGCACACTAAACAACAACCAACAACTGCACCCAGCTCACGACACACGCCAAACAGGCGTACTTAAACAACACCCCCAACAACTGCACCAGCGCACGACACCCGCCAAACAGGCCACACTAAACAACAACCAACAATGCACCCAGCTCACGACACCGCCAAGCGGCACACTAAACAACAACCAACAACTGACCCAGCTCACGACACACGCCAAGCAGGCACTAACAACAACCAACAACTGCACCCAGCTCACGACACACGCCAAGCAGGCACACTAACAACACACCCAAACTGCACCCGCGCACGACACACGCCAAAACAGGCACACTAAACAACAACCAACAACTGCACCCAGCTCACGCACACGCCAAACAGGCGTACTTAACAACACCCAACAACTGCCCAGCGCACGACACAGCCAAACAGGCACACTAAACACAACCAACAACTGCACCAGCTCACGACACAGCCAAGCGGCACACTAAAACAACAACAAAAATGCACCCAGCTCACGACACACGCCAAACAGGCACACTAAACAACACCCAAGCAACTGCACCCAGCGCACGACACACGCCAAACAGGCACACTAAACAACAACCAACAACTGCACCCAGCTCACGACACACGCCAAACAGGCACTTAACAACACCAACAACTGCACCAGCCACGACACACGCCAACAGGCACACTAAACAACAACCAACAACTGCACCCAGCTCACGACACACGCCAAGCAGGCACACTAAACAACAACCAACAACTGCACCCAGCTCACGACACACGCCAAGCAGGCACACTAAACAACAACCAACAACTGCACCCAGCTCACGACACACGCCACCTTCTCCCACCGAGCATGGACAGTGGAATTTGGCACGGGCCATGCCACAGACACGGCCCAGCCTAGACGCGACACCGGCACGGCAAGAGGCGCGGGCGCAGCATCGTGTCGCATGTAGTCCAGCCCAGCGGCGCGACACAGGCCTCCAGCCCGGCCGGCGCCGCCTCCAGCCCCGGCGGCGGCGAGGGCGGCGCTCACCTCTCGCGCCGCCTGCCGGTACACGGCGCGGCACTCTTCTGAGAAACCCTGCTGGTAGAGCCGCCAGCGGCGCGTCGTCTCGGCTCGGTCCGCCCACACGATACTCTCGCGCCCTAGCAGCGGCCGCAGAAACTCGAGGTACAGCTCGGGCCGCTCGGCGGCGCCACTATGCTGCTCCATCAGCTCGTACGTGCCGAGGCTGATCACCAGCTGCTTGCCCAGGTGGAAGGAGACGAGGGGGCCGTACTGAGCGTGCACCTCGCGCAAGTACTCGCCCAGCCCACCAGCCATCTCCACGTCCGTCAGGTTACCATCACTGCAACACGGTCGACCAGCTCATCTCAGTCACCGTTGGAGGATCGCAGAGGGGGGGGGGGGGGGTCAGGTCAGGGGGCGGGGCACTGCCAAACAGTGTCCATTGAAATGTGATGGCATGCCCCAACCACCAAAGAGAATGCAGCAGGACCAAGGCATCAAGAACAGTGAACTCCCAGAATTGGCAAGATTGTTTAGTCCCTCCCACTCAGTGCAAGCCTCTTCAGTCTGGTGTGCAGTTATATAGGCTTAACCCCACCCCCAGATGACAACATGCCCCTCCAGCATCTGACCCTGCTACCCTGTTACGACCCTGCACCCCTGGCATGATACAGTCACCCAGCTATAACAATGGCCCTCTAACGCGGCTCCGTCCTCCCCTCTCCCATCAACAAATGCACATGTCGGCCGTGCAAACATCATTCATCTGCC
>NW_023596461.1:38063970-38079972 GCF_011947565.3 Pollicipes pollicipes | reverse complement strand
GCTGGCCGTCTCCTCGCGCCACAGAGCTGGCCGTCTCCTCGTCCAGACTGACCCCGGCAGAACAGCCTGCGGCGGGTCATGGTCACGGGGAGGTCAGGCAGACACATTAGGACCATGGGAGATCATACTGACCCCGGTGAGAACAGCCTGCGGCGGGTCCGGGTCACGGGAGGTCAGACGACCAGTCCTGGCCATGGGAGGTCCCACTGACCCACCAGCGTAGCCAGCCGCGTGGATCACGGCCCCATCCGGGCCACGGTAGGTCGGGCCGTCGGGATCACAGATCAGAATCACCGCGAAGACAGCGGACGATCGCGCCTGTGACGTCACACCTCCGGGAGGGGACAACAGCACGGTCTGGAGAGGAGCTTCCTGAGAGGCTGCGCCGCGACGCCCAGACTGAGGCCACCGGACCAAGCAGTCAGCAGCAGCGCGCGCATGACGGCCGCAGAGTGCGGCCCGAAGTTCGGACGACGGCGAGACCAGGCCCGCGGCACCGACGTCCCCGCACGCGCCAGGTGGCGGCCTGCTGCCAGAGCATGTGTGCAGCGTCACAACGCCCAGCCGGCCAGCGCTCCCGCCCTCCACCTGGCCGACGCGCGCCAACGTCCGGACAGCCACCGCGCCGTATCGTCTGGGTGACGACCACTGACTGGCGGCGGTGTGCCGACTTCCTGCTGACGGGTTGAGGAAACACACGGAGACTTGACACGCTCCCGGGCGGCCGGTTGAATACCCTTCGCCCGGGTGGGGGATCAATCTGACTCCCCTGAGACCTCAAAAAGTAAAAGGTAGAGGCACCAAGTTCACAGGGTGGGTTGGTCTGTATATCAACTCACTACGGCCAAAGTTTAAAGTCCATAGATGACGACCTTCGGGTCAAAAAAGCTAACATGGTCAAACTCAAGACTGGTGTCAAAAGTTCCGAAGACCTCTTCACGCAACCACGTTGAACCTCAATACCTGTTCTAGGCAAGACGTCGCCAGTGTTCATATTATCCCACGGGCTTTTCTGACCTCGAGAAGGAAATGGTGACCAAAACCCAAGATATTTTGTATTTGTATTTGAACAAGCGTTAAGGATGACTCTAGACGATACGTTCGCTAAGACAAACGTTTAATCTGGGTCATTTAAGGTAAGTGACCTACCATGACCTTTCACATGCGCCCGGGTAGCCTGTTCAATACCCTTCGCTCGGGTGGGGGGGCCATTTACCCAGAGCTTAGATGCCTGCCCTCAGAAAGAGGTCACCTGTGCTAATTTAAGGCCAGTGACCTTGTTTGATTTTCGAAGGCCACGGTGACCAAAATCATACGAGACTGCTTTGAGCTTTGCATTTGAATACGCGGCAGAAATTACGCCAGACAGTATGTCCAAAAACACAATATTGGCCCGGGTCAGTTTAGATCAGTGAACTATTCTGACCTTTACAAAGTTCATGGAAGATGTATAATACGGTTCCTGTTATTAATAAATTCGCAATGAGCACAAGAAAACACTCCATACAGCAAGCTCTAGGGTAACAAAAACAGGTTGGGTTTGACCTTGCTCAGGACTTTATACCTGATCCTTGGGCAATGAAATTGGTTAGGACAGTTGTTGTGCTGCCTAAATAACTTTCTCAGAGATGTGTAGCTTCGTCTAACACTCCGTTGTTGCATCAGATTTAACCGTTCTCTAGAAATTGTCTTCGCTGAATCCATGGCCTGACTTCGACCTGTCGTAGGCCAGCGATCTTACAAGGTACATCCAAATTTTTGATAGCAGGCGATCCGCTATTCCCTTGGCTATTGCAATGCAAAATTTTTTAGTTAAAAGTCATTCCGGAAAAATCTTCGGGGGTCAACTTGACCCCCGCCCACCCGAGCGCTTGCTAAGAAGTCCGGGGAGTTCCTGTGCAGTTCTGTGCAGTTCCTGTTGAAATTCGTAATATGCATCAGAAACTACTCCTAATAAAGCAAGCTCTCCAGTAAAGAGGCGTATTGGTTTGACCTCTGTTTAAACTCCCTGCCTGACCCTAGGTCAATACAATATGTCCTAATTTTAAATCCCATTGTTTTATTGCCTGACATACCCTCTCACAGATGGCTTCGTCTGGCACTCCGTTGTCGCATCAGATTGGACGATTCTCTATACACTGCCTTCGCTGACAGCTACCCCACGACTTTGACCTACCATACGTCAGTGACCTTACAAGGTAAATGTAAATTTGTCACCAAGACATTCACAATTCAATTGCCTATAGCTATGCAAATTTTGGCATGGCTACGCTTGCACGTTCAAAAATAACTTTGTAGAAGCGTTCGGGGGGTCAAATTGAGCCCACCGACCCGAACACATCTTAATTCATCGAGGGATCAGGTCAGACCCGCGCAGTACAACGTATACAGGGGGGGGGGAGAGCAGAACGGTACAACCAGCAATAGATGAAAGCACGGACAACTGCCACTGGCAGCACCCGCCTGGACAGGGCACGAGAGGCATCACATAATATCAACCAGGGACCAGAAAACAAGATCGGAGCTGTAGCCAAGGCCGGCATCAACCTGGAAACAGAATGGCGCAGCAATTCGGTCAGTCCAACACAACGGCGATGGCTGCAACCACCGCGCGACGAGCCTGCGCTCGCGCCGAAGCGACAGGTGGTCTCCGTGTGGCCAGAGGGGAGTATGCAGACAGGAGACAGACAGGAGAGCATAATCCACCGCAGGCAGACAGACGGACAGAGCACCAGTCAAGCCGACGCCACACCAAGCTCTTCTACCCACTAAGGCCGGCCACGGCCTGTCCGGTGTCCCCATGCAGGAGCGGGGGCGAGGGTCACGCGCCCGCCGCCCGCTCAGCTCACCTGCGCGCTGCAGACGGGTCAGGGCCGCCGGCGGGTGCGACAGACACACCACAGCCTACCCCGGCCCGCGCCCCACTCTGGCTTCGAGGTGTGGTGCGCACCGGCTATACCAAAAGCGACCTACAACCAACTGGTGCATGTGCATTGTGCAAGTCACTCCGTGAGAAACACGAAGCTGATGGAAAAGGCTCGGGAGATTCTGGTCCTCGGAACCAGACGCCTACAGTGCTGTCAGTCCGGCGACCAGACTCTCACCTGTCCCCACACCCACCGGCGGTATCTGTCCTCTGGTGTACCGTGCAGGCAGCTGGTCACTGGCCAGCCAGCAACTGGTCCAGCCCAGCAGTAACTGGCCCATCCCAGCAGCAACTGGCCCCGCCCAGCAGCAACTGGCCCCGCCCAACAGTAACTGGTCCAGCCCATCGCCGCAGCTTCCGATGCACAAACTCCATCTTCCAGCAGCGCGTCTGCCGGCAGCACCGCTCGTCCCATCAGCCGCCTCCAATCATCTCCAGCCCGGCAACCTCCCACCTTCGCCACGAGGCGGCGTCTTCCCACCCGACCGAAGGCCGGCGTCCTCCTAGCCCAGCCCCGGGGAGTCCCTCCCACCACCTGCGGCAGCCACTGCCTGTCGTCGCCGTCCGCCGGCTCACCTTGATCTGGGTCTCGTAGCCGCTTGCCAGCTCCAGCTTCCAGCGGGCCACCTCCTGGTCGCGGCCGATTTCGGCCTCGGCGCTTTGCGCGCGCAGCGCCGCCAGCTCGCGCTCGGCTTGCGCCGCCTCGTCGCGCGCCGCCTGCTGGCGCGCCTCCAGCTGGCGCACGGCGCGCTCCTGCTGGCGCGCGAACCGCTCCATCGAGAGCCGCTGCTGCTCCAGGAACGCCTCCTGGCGGCGGGCGCAGCGCCGCTACAGGGGCCGCGAGAGGGCGCCGGCGACGTGGCGGGCGGGGCGGGGCGGGGCTCCCGGCGCACAGCAGGTGCAGGGGTCCAGAGACGGAAGGGGAAGCCAGAGACGGGCGTGGGTCCTTCGGTTACATTGCCGATACGGCTACTAAGAGAGAAAAATTAAAATGAAGGATAGAGCAAAGCTTCCAGAACTGAGAAGAATAGCAGGAGCACGAAGGCAGTTGAATATGGTTGGGCTGAATTTAAAATCAACTGGGCGTCAGTCAGGTACTGAAGCATTGAGGTGCAGGGGTCGCATGAGCCTCTCAAATCGCGAAGAGATGATCGTGTGTTGTGCGGCACAACATTGGGCACTCCCCGCAATTTGAGAACCCTTCACGTTTACGCGCTGACTTGGACGACGACCGACAGACACGTGATGGCGTCCGTACCTCGTGAGATCCAGGGTATCGGGAAAATACGCCTGGACGCGGGACACGCAACGAGAACTGTAACAGATTCCGACCAGACGGAAGACGCTGGAGGGGAGAACAACAGACAATTGAGGACCAGGTAGCAGACCAGACAGACAGTAGATGGTGAGAATGATCGCATCCCGCTATGGCAGTGGCTGCAGGTAACAATACAAATTCTGGCGGATTATTTTTTTCGTCTCTCTTTTATCTCCTCCTCGAACTTGAATGAGCCAGGAATTAAGTAAAAATGCAAGCAAACTGTCATTACGAGACCTACAAAATGGACTTCCCATCGACGGCGTATAAAATACCAGGGATGGCAAACCGTGTCACCGCACCGCGTCTGAGCGCAAGTGGAGCGCGTTGGCGCCCATTACCCCGGCTTACGTGAGCTACGGGCGGCCTCATACAGCTGATGCCGTAAGCGGACCCAACAGGCAGCAGCCGCTACAAGATCCTGCGCTGCTCTCCCCCCGCCCCCCCCCCCCTCTCAGCCATGGCCACGCAGGTCAAAAGATCGCGAGCAGCGCAAGAAAGACGTGCGGCACATGCTTCTAAATGCCCCAGACGGCCGCCCCCCCCCCCCCCCCCCCGACGGCGGCCTGGGCCCGCGCGAGCCTACCGCCGCGCCCTCTCGAACCGCAAAACCTGTTGATCGCCGCTGGAGCGCCGGTGCCGGCGAGCGCGGTTAGTAGGTTAGTCCGGAGAGCGTTAGTCGGCCACACACCGCCCCACACACACGCCAGGCAGCGGGCGGCAGCGGTTAGCGGAGCCAGACGGGGCGTCAGCTGACCGTCGGCACTCGAAGAAGGCGGTGCGCTCTCTGACCGGGCAGACCTGGCGGGGCTTGGCAGACCGGCGCCGTGGCTGTCTGAACGCCGGCCTCGGCCGCCCCGCCAAGCCCCGTGCCCCTACCCAGCAATGTGCAGCGTGCCACGTGCTATGCGCGTCGTCACAGTACAGCGCGCCCGCATGCGCACAGCAGCGTGCGTTTGGTCCAAAGGCTGAAACCTAACTTCCATTTTAAAATGTGGTGGAAGTGTGAATTGCATCGCGTGGTGTTGGACACCAGTGAGACGGAAGCTGTTGGCCGCCATTCCGTGAGCTCCACCATTTTGAAAATGACACTATTAGCTTGAAAACGAGAGGTGTGTGTGTGTGTGTGTGTGTGTGTGTGTGTGTGTCATTGGGGCTTTACGACGCACCCAGCTGTTGAGGCTCTATGGCGTCGCCTGCCTCTCACCCTGGCAGGAAGGGCGGGCACCGCGGGGAAACGAGAGGTGTTTGACGCCCATGGTAGTCATATCCCGCGCGCGTGCGCTGCTCCCACGAGTGGGCCGAGAACCCGTGTTGGTCGTCTCCCGCGGTGGTTGTGCGTGAGTGCCGTGAGTGCCCACCGCGGGCGGGCCTCCCACGAGTGGGCCGAGAGCCCGTTGTTGGTCGTCTCCCGCGGTGTTGGCGTGAGTGCGTGGAGTCCCACTGCCGTGCGGGGCCTCCACGAGTGGGCCGAGAGCCCGTGTTGGTCGTCTCCCGCGGTGTTGGCGTGAGTGCGTGAGTCCCACTGCGGCGGGCCTCACCTGCTCTGACTGGTTTTTTTCTTCATTCATCTGAACGAGAGGTTCTCCAGCTCGGCCAGCAGCATCTGGCGCCGGCCGTCCCTCCTCCTCCTCCAGCTGCGTCGTCGCAGGCCGGGCGTCGCCGGCGCCGTTCGGCTGGACCGGCGCTCTCAGCCTTCTGCGGACGGCGCGGCAGCTCACTCACGTGCTGCCCCGCCCCGCCGGCCCAGTTCATATGCCAGCCGGGGTCAATGTGCTACCCTGGCCCGCTGTCCTTCCGCACGGCTGAACCATGTTCCCTTTCCCTGCCCACCCCACCCCCTTTATCACGCTCCAGCGTCTGTAGCCGGGCGCAGCAGAGGTCCACCTCCGACACAGACCAGGACCGGTCCGGTCGGTGGGGCCAGCCAGAGCAGCGCAGAGGTCAACCTATGACACAGACCAAGACCGGTCCGGTCAGAGGGCGGAGTCAGCGCAGAGGTCCACCTACGACACAGACCAGACCAGACCAGTCAGAGGGCGGAGCAGCGCAGAGGTCCACCTACGACACAGACCAGACCGGTCCGGTCGGAGGGCGGAGCAGCGCAGAGGTCCACCTACGACACAGACCAGACCAGACCGGTCAGAGGGTGGGGTAGTGCCCGCTCCGAACACCGGATACCGGTCGCAACAGGCGCCCACTTCAGGCACGACACCGGTCGGCCAGTGACGTGTCGTGCTCTCTGTCAGCTGTCCGTCAGCGAGCCGCCGATCAGCACTACCTGGCGGCCTGGGCCAGACACCGGCGGGGCGGCCCGCTCTGTCAGCTGTCCGTCAGCGAGCCGCCGATCAGCACCACCTGACGGCCTGGGCCAGACACCGGCGGAGCGGCCCGCCCTGTCCCGTACCTGCTCCTGGTGCTTCTGTGTCAGGCGCTGCACTTCGTCCTGGTGTTCCTGAATCAGCTGATTGCGGACTTCGCTGATCTGCCTCTCAGCCTCCCGGCGGCCCGCCTCCGCTTCCTTCTTGTACCTGCGGAGAAAACCAAAGACCATTGGAAATTAACATCCAGACCGTTCATGTCTACGTATTGACTCACTTGTACACGTACATGTCGACGATGAAATGAGGCTTGCAAAAAGAGACAAAAACAAAACACAAAACGCAGACAAACCCCAAAAATTAACCGATTTTGGTTTGTTTGTTTGCTTGTCTGTTTTTGGATAAGAGCCCTTCCGACCAGAAATGATCATTTCAGGTTATGGGATGAAGGAAAATGGTTAACGGTGGGGCAGACTCGCATACGCCTGGGGGGCCAACCGCCGGGCCTTAACACGCGCATGGGCGCTGGGTACCCGGTCGGGTCCCTCTTCCCACGGGGCTCTCGGCTCACTCGTGCCTGACGCATGCAGCGTGCCCTGGACAAGCGGGGTGTCGCGAGGATGCAGGATGAAGCGGGACAGGGGATGGGAGGACTGGATAAGTCGACCGAACGTTCCGCTATTCTTGGGTCCATTCGACATGCTGTGGAAAACTACTACTGTCTGGAAAACAGCCACACTACCCGCACTGACGCAATGCAAGCCAACAAAATATGTGCAAACTGAGATGTTAAAGCAAAGCTTACCGCTCCACCGTCTGCGCCATTTTCGTCAGGTGTTTCCTCTCGAGCTCGGTCACTTCCTTTCTGTGCTTGCGCTCCAGCTCTGTCCTGACATCTCGCGTCTGGGAGGCCAACTTGCGTCCCAGCTGCTGCCGCAAGGTGGCGATGCGGCGCTCAAACTCCACGCGCAGCCGCAGGACAGATGGCCTGGCACCAGATAAAGATGAACAATCAACGACGCCAGGGGCCGGTGATACCAGCGGCTGTGACCGACACACCGTCAGTCGCAGTCGCTTCCAACGGAATTCGACAACGCCAGGGGCCGGTGATACCAGCGGCTGTGACCGACACACCGTCAGTCGCAGTCGCTTCCAACGGAATTCGACAACGCCAGGGGCCGGTGATACCAGCGGCTGTGACCGACACACCGTCAGTCGCAGTCGCTTCAAACGGAGCTGCACCCTAACAAACACTTTATTCTCACACCTGCTATTGTGGTGAGGTGAGCTTCTTTGTAATAAACTTACGCTAATGCCGCATGGACCTCATCGCTACAATAGCAGTGTTCAGAATGCGTTTGGCCCTGAGGCCGCTGGTCACCACATATCAGTTACACAGGTCAGTAAACACAAACGTCACGAGGCAAGCCTGTACAGCGACGTAGTATACGCATTCCTGCGTGCTGGTCACAAACATAGTACACCCCTGGGTAATGCCAAATCCGCACAGTCCAAATACAGCCTGAAATTATACCGGGGTGGGATATATTGCCGAGCTCGTATAATCCTACCCCAGGATAATGCCAGACCGGCAACCCACAATGGGCCATCGATTCCTGAAATACATCTGGCCTATTCCAGTTTACAGGCCTCTAAATCCTGACAGCCCACCGACCATCTTACATCACCAGCCCACAGCAGGTCAATGAACCCCTCCCCTGGCTCCAGGTGGGCGGGCCTGTCGATACACCCGCCGACCCGTGGCAGGGCGCCCGGCCGTGCGCCAAGTCACTGACCCGACAGTGTCATCGCCGTCGGGCAGGCCGAGGTCGGTGAAGCTGCCATCCAGCTCGGCTTGTTCTCTCCTGTACGGCGGCTCCGGCGGCGGCGGCGGCGGCGGCGGCGGACCGGCTCATCCACGGCCGGCTCGGTCCCAGCCTGCTGCTGGATCAGGCGGCGCTCTCGTCCGAATACCTGACGGACAGAGCGGGGTCAGACGGCACACCTGACGGACAGAGCGGGGTCAGACGGCACACCTGACGGACAGAGCGGGGTCAGACGGCACACTGACGGACAGAGCGGGGTCAGACGGCACACCTGACGGACAGAGGGTCAGACGGCACACCTGACGGACAGAAGAGGGTCAGACGTCGCACCTGACGGACGAGACGAGGGTCAAACGTCACTCTGACGGTCAGATGAGGGTCAAACGGCCACACATGACGGACAGAGCGGGGTCAGACGGCACACCTGACGGACAGAGTGGGGTCAGACGGCACACCTGACGGACAGAGCGGGGGTCAGACGGCACACACTGACGGACAGAAGAGGGTCAGACGTCGCACCTGACGGACAGAAGAGGGTCAAACGTCACACCTGACGGTCAGATGAGGGTCAGGCGGGTACACCTGACGGACAGAGAAGGGTCAGACGTCACAACCTGACGGACAGAGGGTCAGACGTCGCACCTGACGGACGGAAGAGGGTCAGGCGGCACCTCTGGCGGACAGAAGAGGGTCAAACGTCACATCTGACGGTCAGATGAGGGTCAAACGGCACACCTGACGGACAGAGCGGGGTCAGACGGCACACCTGACGGACAGAGTGGGGTCAGACGGCACACCTGACGGACAGAGCGGGGTCAGACGGCACACCTGACGGACAGAGGAGGGTCAGACGTCGCACCTGACGGACAGAAGAGGGTCAAACGTCACACCTGACGGTCAGATGAGGGCCAGGCGGTACAACTGACGGACAGAGAAGGGTCAGACGACATACCTGACGGAGAGGGTCAGACGTCACACCTGACGGACAGAGGGTCAGACGTCGCACCTGACGGACGGAAGAGGGTCAGGCGGCACCTCTGGCGGATTGAGGTTGGCGCGGACCCCCAGCCTCGATCGCCGCCAGAATTATCCATTAATGGTCACTATCTTCACACGCAAAGGCGATTCTCAATATAGTGTAGAGGCATGCGATGGACGAGATGATGGCAGGCCGGGCACACAGTGACGGCAGCGTGTGGACACTACAAACTGCAGCCTTTTCGCGCTTGTAAGATTCCGGATGGATACGACGCGCAGATGGGTGCACACGTTAATTGGATGCTTGCTTGCAAAAGACAAAAATGCACCTTGACAAGTAACACGATCCATTTACACTAGTCCTTCCAACATGAGTAACATCTCCAAAATAATAAAAGCCGACTCCGGGAGGATTTCTGTAGCGCTGAAATGGCCTGATTTTGAGCAGCTCTTCCCGGGCTTAGCATCAAGGCCGCTAAAGCCCTTCCGAGTGCTCCCTACTTTACGTTACCAAACAACAGCGCACAAGATCTACTACTTTAATCAGAGGCCGGCCAGAAATACAGGGATTCTTAAAAAGACCTCGCGGCTCGCTGCGGATGTTGCGCAGTATAGCATACCGCACATGCAGGGCCCGCACCGAAACAGTGGCGGCTGGTGCGCGAGGCGATGCCAGCCAACTCATCTGGCAAGTGACGGATGGAGCGGAGCGCACCCAACACCGGCAAAAACGAGCCGGCGCCGCTCAGCACTCGCAACATCACGCTGTCGTCGGACCGTGCCCACAGAGCACACCCGGCTGTCCACACTCACATTTTCTCGGTAAACTTGACCTTCTCCTGGAAGTACTCCCGGAGCCCGTCGAGCTCGTGCTCGTGCGCGGCCACCTGCTGCTGCAGGCCGCTCTGGCGCTGCTCCATCTCCGCCAGCTTCAGCCTGCGGCGGAGGGACGTCTCCACGTCAGTCACCGCTTCCACCACGGAGGGACGTCCCGCAAGAGAAAGAGAAACACGAAGAGAAGAGAAACACGAAGCTCCAGTTTTGCGTCACGGCTTGGACGTCACAATGTCTCCCGAGATGTTTGCCTTACATCATGCGGTGAGCGCGAGTTTTAAATTAAAAAAATCGGGCCACGCACGATGTGGACTCTTTTAGGCAGACGCATCTACACCATGTGCGAGAAAGATCCGACAATGAGGACCTCAGGGGCAGTATGTATTGGCCGCGGCCGCCCGTCAAAGCGCAGCCCTCCGCCAACCTCAGACGAGCCGCTCGAGCCGCCCCCGCCTGTCCAGTAACTCCTGATCTGACCGTGATGCATCGCGCCCTGCTCCCAGCCCTAAATATACCGGCACCCACGCTCCCAGGGCGAGCACAGCCTCGGAGGAATGGCTCCGCTGTCGCTGCTGCACCGTCCACCCGGAACTGGACTGGCGGCTACTCTGGCTACGCTGGCTAGGACGGCTGCGGCTACGGCTACCCTGCCGCGGGTGGCCTACATCCGGTGTACTCACCGCAGCCGCTCGTTCTGCTGGCGGAGGGCGTCGATCACCGCCAGCGGGTCCTCCGCGAGGGCGTCCGCCTTCTGCCGGAGGTCAGCCTCCACCTGCGGGCAGACACATGACGTCATCGCTGGCGCAGCCACGACGGCGGCGACCTCCCGGGTGGCGACGGGGCGGGAGGGGCGTGCGGACGCCCGGTCGGCCCCGCACTGCGTCAGCGCCGGCCGGCCGGGCTCCAGGCCGACGGAGTGAGAGCGGCTGCAGTGGGAGAGCGGCGTGGGCCCGCAGACAGGAATAGACGGCAGGAGCCGGCGCCCGGTGGCCGTAATCCCCGCGACACTTCCTCACGCACTGTACAAACAGGGGCGGCGGGCGCCGTCGTCACGCACTGTACAAACAAGGGCGGCGGGCGCCGTCGTCACGCACTGAGCAGACACGGCCAGGTGGACACAGGCACGCACTGTACAAACAAGGGCGGCGGGCGCCGTCGTCACGCACTGAGCAGACACGGCCAGGTGGACACAGGCACGCACTGTACAAACAGAGGCGGCGAGCGCCGTCGTCACGCACTGAGCAGACACGGCCAGGTGGACACAGGCACGCACTGACCAGACATGGCGACAGACACGGCGGGCAGGCGCATACATGCATTAAACGAACACAGCGAGGTAGACGCCGTCACGCACTAAACAAAAACAGCGAGGTAGGCGCAGGTACGCACTGAACAGACACGGCGAGGTAGACGCGGGCACGCATTGAACGGACACGGCGAGGTAGACGCAGGTATACACTGAACAGACATGGCGAGGTAGACGCAGGTACGCACTGAACAGAAACGGCGAGGAAGTCGCAGGTATACACGGAACAGACATGGCGAGGTAGACGCAGGCACGCACTAACCAAACATGGGCGGCAGACAACAACTCTTTGAACAGATGTAGGCGGTGAAGATGTCACGCACGCACGCAAGCGCGCACGCATACGCACACGCACACGGCGGGAGCAGTTTCTTAACAGACACCAGCCGTAGACAAAGTCATACCCTGAACAAAACAAGGAGCAGGCAGCTATTTATTGAACAGATACGGAACGCGGACATGCCACGTGATACGGGCATGTCACGCATTGAAAACTAGCGTTACAACTACACATACTAGGCAACCCACAATCCAAACAGACGGCAGGCATCCACTAAATAAACCAACGCAAATAGCAAATATAGCTCACGATATTACTCACGCATTGGCCAACCACAAATGGGGTAGCAGCGACGCCATGGTGGAAACTTACACAGTGAACATATCAGTCAATGAGGCTGACAAAACATAAAAAACGGCACAAACCACAGGGCCCCACCAATCAACAAACAAGCTGGAGATATGCCTCACCGGCAACGACAGGAAAACAACTCCGGCAAAAAACCGGCAAAGAAACCCATCAATAGCTCCCACAACGGGAGGAACAACTGAGAGAGATATTATTGCACAGGGACAATAAATTACAGCCCGAGAAGAGGGGAACAGGACGCCAGCAGTGTTGGAGCAAAAACTCGATCGGGTCGTGCCGCCCTCACGCCCCACACAAACACGGCGGGTCCGCCGCCGCCGGGCGGTGCGCGCCGACGCCGGTCGGACGCCGACATGTGTCACAGTATGTCACCTGCAGTATGTCGTCCCGCTGCCGTCGCAGCCGGCTGTCCAGCTGTTGCAGCTGCTGCCGGTAGGTGTCCTCCAGCCAGTCCCGCAGCCGGCGAACTTCCGCCTGTAGCCGGTCGCGTTCCTGGTCCAGCGAGTCCGGCTCCTGCCGCCGCGAGTCCTCCTCCCGCCGCGACGCGTCCTCCTGGCCGTCCGCGGAGTCCTCGCCCTCGTGCGGGGCGTGGGCCTCGCGCCGCAGCTGCGGCCGGGCGCGCTGCAGCTCCAGCAGACTGCGCTGTGTCCACCGCACCGACAGCGCCTGAGGACAGCCGTCGCACTCAGTAAACATCGCACAGAGCAGCCCGGCAAGGGGCAACACAAGCGTGGAAAGGAGCATAACGTTACTCGATTGGCGTACGGTTTCAAACACCTATAGGCTGTAGTCACAAAAGCCCATGTTCGTACATGCTGGTGAAAAAAGTTTGCGATGATTTTAATTCCTAGAAAACAGAACCCGATATTTACACGCAGTTCACAAGGAGACAGCGTCAAGACTTGGATACTTTTATGGGGCCGATTGATCGCGGGGAAATCATTAAACGGGTTCGTAACGGCGGCTTTGAAACGTCCACTGCCAGCCAGCTATGGAGCAGTCATATCTCGACCTAGTCGGACAAAATTATTCCATACCAGCTCAGTGGCAGCCAAACCATACCACAGCTGCCGCAGCAGAAGCGGTATTTTCGTCATTTTCTTTCATACAACGCCATGATGCTGTCAAGAATGCTACGTGATGCCTTTCATCAGCACAATACAAAGACTCGTGTTATTTGTTCCCGTTTGCCGAGCGGTAGCCTGCGCTGACCGCCGCCCCGGCACCAGGCACCGGTCGGTAAGGACGGCTGACCCCCGCCCCGGCACCAGGCACCGGTCGGTAAGGTCGGCTGACCCCCGCCCCGGCACCAGGCACCGGTCGGTAAGGACGGCTGACCCCCGCCCCGGCACCAGGCACCGGTCGGTAAGGACGGCTGACCCCCGCCCCCCCTCCCCCGCCCCGCTCCCCCCCTCTCCCCGCCCCCCCCACCAACCAGGGCACCCCTGACCCGGCAACAGGCACGGTCGGTAAGGACGGACGCTGACCCGCCGCCCCGGCACCAGGCACCTGCTCGGTAAGGGCGGGACCCCCTGCCCGGCACCAGGCACCGGTCGGTAAGGACGGCTGACCCCCGCCCCCCCCCCCCCCCCCCCGCCCCGCTCCCCCCCTCTCCCCGCCCCCCCCCCCCCTCCCCCCCCCCGCTCCGGCACCAGGCACCGGTCAGTAAGTACGGCTGACCCGCGCCCCCGGCACCAGGCCACCTGTCGGTAAGGGCGGCTTGGACCCCCTGCCCCGTGCACCACGGCTCCGGTCGGTAAGGACGGCTCTGACCCCCCGGCCCCTGGGGGGGGCACCAGGCACCGTGTTGGTAAGGGCGGCTTCCCCTCACCCCCCCCACCCCCCGCCCCGGCCACCCAGGGCACCGGTCGGTAAGGACGGCCTGACCCCCCGCCCCGGCACCAGGCCCGGTCCGGAAGGGGCTCTGTACCCCCTGCCCCGGCCACCAGGCACCGGTCGGTAAGGATGGCTGACCCCCGCCCTACGGCACCAGACACCGTGCCGGTAAGGGCGGCCTGTCCCCCCCCCCCACCCCCTGCACCAGGCACGGTCGGTAAGGGATGGCTGACCCCGCCCCCGGCACCAGGACACCGGTCGGTAAGGGCGGATCACCACCATTGACCGGTGACGGGCTCGCGTTTCTTTGCCTTGTCATTTTCACCAATCAATTGAGCACCAAGTACGGGCGGGTCAGAGTGGTGGAAGGACAACGAAACCAGGGCATGATCCAGCAAAGTCGAAGCGGGTGTCCATAATTTGATATTTCCCTGTGCATTTTGATGGAAGAATGTGTTCTTAGATTTTGAAAACACTTTCGCCTCTATCTTCCTTCACGTCGGGCAGCTCGTCCGCTTGCTTTATTTGCAGGTCTCGGTGAGTGGCTCTATGCACTAGATGAGCAGGTCAGGTAGGCAACGTTTAATACGGCTAGATCCACCGTGTCTAAGTACAGATGAGCGGCTCCTCGCCGTGTCTCAGTACCACCGATCCATCCGTGTCTACGTACACGATGAGCGGCTCCTGCCGTGTCTCAGTACCACAGATCCACCGTGTCTAGTACAACGGATGACACGAGACTCCTGTCCGTGTTCTCAGTACAAACCAGACTCCTCACCGGTGTCTCAGTACAACAGATGACCGGCTCCTGTGCGTGTCTCAGTACAAAAGATCCAATCGTGTATCTGTACAACAGATCCACTCGTGTCTCAGTACCAAACAGTATGAGCGGCTTCAGCCATGTATCAGTACAACAGATTCCGCCGTGCTCCCCAGCACAACAGATCCGCCCAGTGTCCTCAGTCACAATAGATGAGTGGCTCCTGCCGTGTCTCAGTGCAACATATGGGCGGTTCCTGCCGTGTCTCAGTACACCAGATGAGCGGCTCCACCGTGTCTCAGTACAACAGATGAGCGGCTTCACCGCGTCTCAGTACACCTGATGAGCGCCTCCTGCCGTGTCTCAGCACAGCAGATGAGCGGCTCCACTGTGTCCCAGTACACCTGATGAGCGGCCCCACCGTGTCTCGTTGGCGGATGGTGCGGCCGCCGACGGGCGGTGATTTCACGGCCAGTGACTCGTCTCCTCATTAGAGTGGCAGTTGAGCCCAATTAGCAGGGCTACGCTGGCCGGCACTAGCCGAGCCAGATCAGGGCCGGCCAAGGTCAGTCGAGGTCGATACCACAGATGTTCGAGGAGCAGCCTCTGAGCAGCAAATAGCTATACGCAAACGATATACCCGTACGGGCACACGCCATGCCATGGCATGTCCGAAAATTCCGGCGTAAATACACCCCTGATCTGGCTGCACGATGGCGGGTGTGACCAGGGGTATGTTGGCGAGGCCAGGGCGCGGCTCCGGCCCCAGCCAGGGCCCGGCTCCGGCCAGCACCGGCCGGGTCGGCACGGGCCATCGGCCGGGCGGGCCGGCAGCGGCCGCCTCCGGCCGTCGGCGCGCACCCGCGCCACGGTCGTCGGCTCGACGTCGGCGTCAGTCGTGCGCCGTCGGTCCAACGGCGTCGACGCGGCGCCGGCGGCGGGCGGGAGTCGGCGCCGAGCGGTGAGTACTGGCGGCGGCCGGCGCGGCGCGGCGCGTCGCCGGCGGCGGGCGGGAGTCGGCGCCGAGCGGTCAGCACTACCGGCGGCCTGCGCGGCGCGGCGCTAGCGGGGGTCGGGCCGGCCGTCAGCCGCCGGGCACCACCGCAGGTCACTGCACCAGCAGAACTGCCGGCAGCGCGGACCGGACACACCCGCCGGGGAAAAGGCTGCAAGCATGGGGAGGGGGTGGGGTGGTTCAGCGGAGCACCAGGGCCGAGCGTCGTCAAGCGAGCAGAGCAATCTGCATCA
>NW_023596461.1:38030673-38063006 GCF_011947565.3 Pollicipes pollicipes | reverse complement strand
CACGAGGTCAGGCCGGTGTCACGGGGTCGGGCTGGTGTCGCGGGGTCGGGCCGGTGTCACGAGGTCAGGCCGGTGATGTAGGGTCAGGCGGTGTCACGGGGTCAAATGGTGTCACGGTGTCAGGTGGTGTCACGAGATCCGGCCGGTGACATAGGGTCAGGCGGTGTCACGGGGTCGGGCTGGGGTGGGGCCGGAGCCGAGGCACAGGCCGGTGTCACGGGACAGGCCGATGTCACGGAGCACGCGCACACGCAGGCCCACACCAGACCGGGACGGAGCTGGCGCGCGGTACGGTTTCGCCAACGTCAGGGAGCGACTGGCCAACACAGCACCGCCAAACAGTAGGATACACATCAGCGTAGCCCAGCAGCGGGCACCGGTCCCTCACCGGCGTCCCTGATGTGCTGCAGCGTGACCTCGGGCGGCAGCGGCTGGGCGGGCGGCGCCTGACCCGGCGGCCGGCTCTCGCCCAGCGCCTCGCGCTCTTCGCCGGCCTCCAGCCGCTCCTGGAGGGCGGCAGCCGCCTGGCGCGCCGCCAGCAGCTCGGCCGCCTGACCGTCCAGCCGGCGCTGCAGCTCGGCGGCGCGGTGCTCGGCGCGGCGCGCGCGCTCCGGCTCGCCGCCGCCGGCCGCCGCCGCCTGCAGGCGCGCCGCCGCCTCGCGCACGCACTGCTGCACGCGCGGCAGCTGGCGGCCGCGCTCGGCCCAGAGCACCGGCCCCTCGTCAGGCGCCAGCGCCTCCAGCACCATGCGGTCGGTTGCCTCGGCCTCCGGGTCAGCGCTGCGGCCGGGCGGCGGCGCCGGCCGGTACAGCCGCTCGGCCGTCTGGTAGTACTGGCACAGCACGCGCACCAGCCCGCCCAGCTGCTGGATCTGCTCACTCTGCTCCTCACTGCAGAGCGACGATTAGTGATTGGTTGCGCTGGATGGCGACCGTGCACAATTTCCGTTACTAGAGCTTTGTTTGGGTCCGGGTCCGCATTGCTGCCGTGCTTGCTACTACAATCGGGGGTGTGAGACACACACAGTTGGGCTCCAAGTGAGTTCAACAACGTAAGAAAAGGCTTTACCTGCGCAAGTTCGTAGAAGAGCGGCTTTTGAAAAAAATCACCAACTGGACGAATGAACGTCTGCTTGGACGCCTGCTTTTGTTTGCACGTCCCACACAAATCAGCTTTGGAAATCTACAGCAGATCGAGGCCAGGGGTACCAAACACCGGCCAAAAAGCGTACCACCTCCCTGCCGCCTAGGGACAGCCACTGCCGCACGACATCACGCCTCTCCCGCCGGCCTCCGCGGCGAGCCACGGGCGTCGTTTGCAGCGCCTCCTCCCCAGCTAAAGCCTCGCCGCCCGGCCGGCTGACACCTACCGGTCGCGGTGCAGCAGCTCCAGCTCCTCGCGCGCCACCTCGATGGTGGCGCCTTCGTCGGCCGGCCCCAGGTGGCTCTGCAGTCGCTGCCGGGTCTGGTCCAGCTGTCCGCGCCACACGCACCCGTCACACACGGCTGGGCGAGTGGCGTGTCGGGCACCCGACACGGCTGCCCTCCCCCGTTGCTGGGAGCGGGGCCGCGTGTAATGGGCCTCCGTCCGAGACCAATCTGGACCAAGCGGTCGGAAGCATGTACAACACGGGATTGTTGTTGAGTACATTTTTTGTGAGGTTCCTTTCCACCCGCATTTGCGTGTCACGGGTCACTTTCCACCGTGCCCACTGCCACGCTGTCGCGCCGATATCGCCTGATGCGATGAACAGATTACGTCACAACATGCTTCCGAACTACCAGAATTATCAGAAGCTGCCCGCACCCAATAAGTTCACGATTACGAACACTGCAATGATGTTCCAATCACGTTTCTAAATTTGGCAGCAATGTGAAAAATAGCGAGGAAAGGTAAGACAGTTCCAGGACTCCACTGCAAACGCTTTGGAGGGCGAAGCAGGAGGCAACACCACAGCTTAAAGGCATCAGGGCATGATTACGACTGACAGCTCGCGGTTTTGATAATTGTGTTTTTACTGAATATGCGGTACACAAATAAATATAAGCCCTGATATCTGTATTCACTGACGACCAATTACAGTACCAAAACCGAGCATCTACCGACACTCGAGACGCACTACAAACGGCGCATGCGCTCACCAGGCAGCCAGAAACATGCGGCAGATACCAACAGAACAAAAATGAAGCCCGAACATAACAAACCAACACAAAAACAGTGGCACCACAAACATTCAAATGAAACTATGACGCGGTTTGCTATTCATTGCGAGGAAAGCTCTTGTCATCAGCCCAGCGGCCAGGGCCGGTTGGTAATCTGAAGTACAGGGCAGCGGACTGCCGAGGAGTAGCTGGCAATCTACAGAGCAAACCGTCCAAGCATACCACAGCCCCAGCGCAAGCAGGAGCCGGGGTCGCGTGCAGAGGACCAGCGCAGGTGCAGGGCTCCGCCACACCAGCGCCGGCGGCACGAGCCGGGTCCGCCCCCGTCCGCGCCGTCACAGCTGACGGGCGGACGGAGGAGGTCGGCGTCAGCGGCGGCACCGGCGGCCGGTGCACCGCCTCCCGACCGGCGGACGGAGCAGGTCGGCGCCGGCCTCCTCCCAGCCGTGCAGCGTCGACAACCGGAGCCCTTCCACCGGCCCAGCCAGCCGCCGACGCCAAAGCAAGGGGACAGCGCCGGCCGCGACACCAGAGCAAGGGGGAGAGCGCCGGCCGCCGACGCCAGAGCGAGGGGGAGAGCGCCGGCCGCCGACACCAGAGCGAGGGGGAGAGCGCCGGCCGCCGACGCCAGAGCGAGGGGGAGAGCGCCGGCCGCCGACACCAGAGCGAGGGGAGAGCGCCGGCCGCCGACAAACCTGGCGGATCTGCAGCCGCAACCCGTCCAGCTCCAGAGACAAACCCTCGCCGAAGTGGCTACAGTCGAGAAGGTCGCTACCGAGCCGCTCCTGGAGCGACTCCAGCTCCTCGGTTAGGGTCTCCTAAGGAGCGGCGGGCCCGGCGGTTAGTGAGCGCATGCGAGCGGCTGAGCGGATGGGGGTGGGGGACTGCCCGGGTGCGGACGAAGCCCGGCCCTCTCCCACGTTCGTCGCGCGGACAGCGGGCAGGCCTCGGCCCCTATGACGGCGGCCAGCCGGCTGGCGGCCAGGACAGCGCATCAGGAGACGCGGACCGCTTCAGCTCACAAATACGCGGGGACTGCCGCGCGTCCCGGGGAAGGGCTCCGCATCGGCTAGTCGTGTGGGTGCTGAGTCCATTTGACTCCCGGGATCACGGCAGGGTGATGTGAGTTCATCACATGGCGTTGGCATGCTGAGAACCTCCGGGGCGCTGCTGAGGCAGGGTTGACGGGAATGATAGGGTGCAAATGAGTTGTGCGTGAGCAAGCGGAGAGTTGTGCGTGAGGCACAGCGGTTAGTGTCGGGAGACGTCCAGCGAATGCAAAGGCTTTAGTAAGCGCTACATTCAAATCATACCAAACAATTCAAAACACTTTGTTTAGTCTAGAAACAGTGTTGAAAACGCTCTCCGTCTACTTGTTGACCGGTATGGAATCCTTCAATTCATACAATGGCGACAAAGACATTGATGTGGGTAAGATTCAAGATTCAACCCCAATTCACCGGTCGAATGATTCTGCCGTATGAATGCTACAATGATTATCCACACCGGCATAACAGAGCGAGAGACCGCACCGATCACATGCACGGCACGGTATCTACGCCAGGGGAAAACGCTCACAGCCCGCGGACGGCCGCTAGCAGGGTCATACAGCCGCCTTAGGACTACTAACACCACATCACATCAGTACGGTACGCCATCACATCGGCACAGTACCACATCACATCAGCACAGTACGTCGAACATCACATCAGCACAGTAAGTCGCATCACATCACATCAGCACAGTACGTCGCATCACACACCAGCACAGTACGTCGCATCACACAGCACAGTACGTCGAACACACATCAGCACAGTACGTCGAACATCACATCAGCACAGTACGTCGCATCACACCACACCAGCACAGTACGTCGCATCACACCACACCAGCACAGTACGTCGCATCACACCACACCAGCACAGTACGCTCGAACATCACATCAGCACAGTACGTTGCATCACACCACACCAGCACAACACGTCGCATCACATCACATGACCCGGCAAGGGAGCCGGCCGGCAGTCACCCAGCCGCCCCGCCCTGTGTCGGCGCGCCGGTGACACACAGATAGCTGGAGCGGGCAGTCTGCTGCCGTGAGTACCGTTCGACGGACGCCACGCCGCCGCATGCCGCGCCATTTACAGCGGGCCCGTCTGGCGCGCGGCCCGCGCTTACGGCCGCGGCTCCTCCGACCGGACCTGCGGCGGCCGTCCGTACATGCAGGGTGGCGCTCGCGGCGCGGCGGCCGCCTCCAGCTGCAGGCGGAGCTCGCGCTGCTGACGCTCGTGGCGCGCCTCCAGCGCCCGCAGTTCCGCATGATGGGCCGCCTCCCGCTCCGCCAGGGCGGCCGCCACTGTCGCACTGCAGGGCGGGCGCGCAGCTGCGCCACAGAGCTGGCCGTCTCCTCGTCCAGACTGACCCCGGCAAGAACAGCCTGCGGCGGGTCATGGTCACGGGGAGGTCAGGCAGACACATAGGACCATGGGAGATCATACTGACCCCGGTGGAGAACAGCCTGCGGCGGGGTCCGGGTCACGGGAGATCAGACGACCCAGTCCTGGCCATGGGAGGTCCCACTGAACCCCACCAGCGTAGCCAGCCGCGTGGATCACGGCCCCATCCGGGCACGGTAGGTCGGGCCGTCGGGATCACAGATCAGAATCACCGCGAAGACAGCGGACGATCGCGCCTGTGACGTCACACCTCCGGGAGGGGACAACAGCACGGTCTGGGAGAGGAGCTTCCTGAGAGGCTGCGCCGCGACGCCCAGACTGAGGCCACCGGACCAAGCAGTCAGCAGCAGCGCGCGCATGACGGCCGCAGAGTGCGGCCCGAAGTTCGGAACGACGGCGAGGACCAGGCCCCGCGGCACCGACGTCCCCGCACGCGCCAGGTGGCGGCCTGCTGCCAGAGCATGTGTGCAGCGTCACAACGCCCAGCCGGCCAGCGCTCCCGCCCTCCACCTGGCCGACGCGCGCCAACGTCCGGACAGCCACCGCGCCGTATCGTCTGGGTGACGACCACTGACTGGCGGCGGTGTGCCGACTTCCTGCTGACGGGTTGAGGAAACACACGGAGACTTGACACGCTCCCGGGCGGCCGGTTGAATACCCTTCGCCCGGGTGGGGGATCAATCTGACTCCCCTGAGACCTCAAAAAGTAAAAGGTAGAGGCACCAAGTTCACAGGGTGGGTTGGTCTGTATATCAACTCACTACGGCCAAAGTTTAAAGTCCATAGATGACGACCTTCGGGTCAAAAAAGCTAACATGGTCAAACTCAAGACTGGTGTCAAAAGTTCCGAAGACCTCTTCACGCAACCACGTTGAACCTCAATACCTGTTCTAGGCAAGACGTCGCCAGTGTTCATATTATCCCACGGGCTTTTCTGACCTTGAGAAGGAAATGGTGACCAAAACCCAAGATATTTTGTATTTGTATTTGAACAAGCGTTAAGGATGACTCTAGACGATACGTTCGCTAAGACAAACGTTTAATCTGGGTCATTTAAGGTAAGTGACCTACCATGACCTTTCACATGCGCCCGGGAAGCCTGTTCAATACCCTTCGCTCGGGTGGGGGAGGCCATTTACCCAGAGCTTAGATGCCTGCCCTCAGAAAGAGGTCACCTGTGCTAATTTAAGGCCAGTGACCTTGTTTGATTTTCGAAGGCCACGGTGACCAAAATCATACGAGACTGCTTTGAGTTTTGCATTTGAATACGCGGCAGAAATTACGCCAGACAGTATGTCCCTAAAAACACAATATTGGCCCGGGTCAGTTTAGATCAGTGAACTAATCTGACCTTTACAAAGTTCATGGAAGATGTATAATACGGTTCCTGTTATTAATAAATTCGCAATGAGCACAAGAAAACACTCCATACAGCAAGCTCTAGGGTAACAAAAACAGGTTGGGTTTGACCTTGCTCAGGACTTTATACCTGATCCTTGGGCAATGAAATTGGTTAGGACAGTTGTTGTGCTGCCTAAATAACTTTCTCAGAGATGTGTAGCTTCGTCTGACACTCCGTTGTTGCATCAGATTTAACCGTTCTCTAGAAATTGTCTTCGCTGAATCCATGGCCTGACTTCGACCTGTCGTAGGCCAGCGATCTTACAAGGTACATCCAAATTTTTGATAGCAGGCGATCCGCTATTCCCTTGGCTATTGCAATGCAAAATTTTTTAGTTAAAAGTCATTCCGGAAAAATCTTCGGGGGGTCAACTTGACCCCCGCCCACCCGAGCGCTTGCTAAGAAGTCCGGGGAGTTCCTGTGCAGTTCTGTGCAGTTCCTGTTGAAATTCGTAATATGCATCAGAAACTACTCCTAATAAAGCAAGCTCTCCAGTAAAGAGGCGTATTGGTTTAACCTCTGTTTAAACTCCCTGCCTGACCCTAGGTCAATAGAATAGTCCTAATTTTAAATCCCATTGTTTTATTGCCTGACATACCCTCTCACAGAGGCTTCGTCTGGCACTCCGTTGTCGCATCAGATTGGACGATTCTCTATACACTGCCTTCGCTGACAGCTACCCACGACTTTGACCTACCGTACGTCAGTGACCTTACAAGGTAAATGTAAATTTGTCACCAAGACATTCACAATTCAATTGCCTATAGCTATGCAAATTTTGGCATGGCTACGCTTGCACGTTCAAAAATAACTTTGTAGAAGCGTTCGGGGGGTCAAATTGAGCCCACCGACCCGAACACATCTTAATTCATCGAGGGATCAGGTCAGACCCGCGCAGTACAACGTATGCAGGGGGGGGGGGGGGAGAGCAGAACGGTACAACCAGCAATAGATGAAAGCACGGACAACTGCCACTGGCAGCACCCGCCTGGACAGGGCACGAGAGGCATCACATAATATCAACCAGGGACCAGAAAACAAGATCGGAGCTGTAGCCAAGGCCGGCATCAACCTGGAAACAGAATGGCGCAGCAATTCGGTCAGTCCAACACAGACGGCGATGGCTGTCAACCACCGCGCGACGAGCCTGCGCTCGCGCCGAAGCGACAGGTGGTCTCCGTGTGGCCAGAGGGGAGTATGCAGACAGGAGACAGACAGGAGAGCATAATCCACCGCAGGCAGACAGACGGACAGAGCACCAGTCAAGCCGACGCCACACCAAGCTCTTCTACCCACTAAGGCCGGCCACGGCCTGTCCGGTGTCCCCATGCAGGAGCGGGGGCGAGGGTCACGCGCCCGCCGCCCGCTCAGCTCACCTGCGCGCTGCAGACGGGTCAGGGCCGCCGGCGGGTGCGACAGACACACCACAGCCTACCCCGGCCCGCGCCCCACTCTGGCTTCGAGGTGTGGTGCGCACCGGCTATACCAAAAGCGACCTACAACCAACTGGTGCATGTGCATTGTGCAAGTCACTCCGTGAGAAACACGAAGCTGATGGAAAAGGCTCGGGAGATTCTGGTCCTCGGAACCAGACGCCTACAGTGCTGTCAGTCCGGCGACCAGACTCTCACCTGTCCCCACACCCACTCCGTCACCGGCGGTATCTGTCCTCTGGTGTACCGTGCAGGCAGCTGGTCACTGGCCAGCCAGCAACTGGTCCAGCCCAGCAGTAACCGGCCCATCCCAGCAGCAACTGGCCCCGCCCAGCAGCAACTGGCCCCGCCCAACAGTAACTGGTCCAGCCCATCGCCGCAGCTTCCGATGCACAAACTCCATCTTCCAGCAGCGCGTCTGCCGGCAGCACCGCTCGTCCCATCAGCCGCCTCCAATCATCTCCAGCCCGGCAACCTCCCACCTTCGCCACGAGGCGGCGTCTTCCCACCCGACCGAAGGCCGGCGTCCTCCTAGCCCAGCCCCGGGGAGTCCCTCCCACCACCTGCGGCAGCCACTGCCTGTCGTCGCCGTCCGCCGGCTCACCTTGATCTGGGTCTCGTAGCCGCTTGCCAGCTCCAGCTTCCAGCGGGCCACCCTCCTGGTCGCGGCCGATTTCGGCCTCGGCGCTTTGCGCGCGCAGCGCCGCCAGCTCGCGCTCGGCTTGCGCCGCCTCGTCGCGCGCCGCCTGCTGGCGCGCCTCCAGCTGGCGCACGGCGCGCTCCTGCTGGCGCGCGAACCGCTCCATCGAGAGCCGCTGCTGCTCCAGGAACGCCTCCTGGCGGCGGGCGCAGCGCCGCTACAGGGGCCGCGAGAGGGCGCCGGCGACGTGGCGGGCGGGGCGGGGCGGGGCTCCCGGCGCACAGCAGGTGCAGGGGTCCAGAGACGGAAGGGGAAGCCAGAGACGGGCGTGGGTCCTTCGGTTACATTGCCGATACGGCTACTAAAGAAGAAAATTAAAATAGAAGGATAGAGCAAAGCTTCCAGAACTGAGAAGAATAGCAGGAACACGAAGGGCAGTTGAATAGGTTGGGGCTGAATTTAAAATCAACTGGGCGTCAGTCAGGTACTGAAGCAGTGAGGTGCAGGTCGCATGAGCCTCTCAAATCGCGGGAGATGAGCGGTGTTGTGCGGCACAACATTGGGCACGCCTCGCAATTTGAGAACCCTTCACGGTTTACGCGCTGACTTGGACGACGACCGACAGACACGTGATGGCGTCCGTACCTCGTGAGATCCAGGGTATCGGGAAAATACGCCTGGACGCGGGACACGCAAACGAGAACTGTATACAGACTCCGACCAGACGGAAGACGCGGAGGGGAGAACAACAGACAATGAGGACCAGGTAGCAGACAGACAGACAGTAGATGGTGAGAATGATCGCATCCCGCTATGGCAGTTGCTGCAGGTAACAATACAAATTCTGGCGGATTATTTTTTTTTCGTCTCTCTTTATCTCCTCCTCGCACTTGAATGAGCCAGGAATTAAGTAAAATGCAAGCAAACTGTCATTACGAGACCTACAAAATGACTTCCCATCGACGACGTATAAATACCAGGGATGGCAACCGTGTCACCGCACCGCGTCTGCAGCGCAAGTGGAGCGCGTTGGGCGCCCATTACCCCGGCTTACGTAGCTACGGGCGGCCTCATACAGCTGATGCCGTAAGCGGACCCAACAGGCAGCAGCCGCTAACAAGATCCTGCGCTGCTCCCTCCTCTCCCCCCCCCCCCCCCCCCCTCTCAGCCATGGCCACGCAGGTTCAAAGATCGCGAGCAGCGCAAAAACGTGCGGCACATGCTTCTAAATGCCCCCAGACGGCCGGCCCCCCCCCCCCCCCCCCCCGACGCGGCCTGGGCCCCCGCGCGAGCCTACCGCCGCGCCCTCTCGCTGACCGCAAACCTGGTGATCGCCGCTGGAGCGCCGGTGCCGGCGAGCGCGGTTAGTAGGTTAGTCCGGAGAGCGTTAGTTCGGCCACACCGGCCCCACACACACGCCAGGGCAAGCGGGCGGCAGCGGTTAGCGGAGCCAGACGGGGCGTCAGCTGACCGTCGGCACTCGAAGAGGCGGTGCGTTCTCTGACCGGGGCAGACCTGGCGGGGCTTGGCAGACCGGCGCCGTGGCTGTCTGAACGCCGGCTCGGCCGCCCCGCCAAGCCCCGTGCCCCTACCCAGCAATGTGCAGCGTGCCACGTGCTATGCGCGTCATCACTTTACAGCGCGCCCGCATGCGCACAGCAGCGTGCGTTTGGTCCAAAGGCTAAAACCTAACTTCCATTTTAAAATGTGTGAAGTGTGAATTGCATCGCGTGTGTTGGACACCAGTGAGACGGAAGCTGTTGGCCGCCATTCCGTGAGCTCCACATTTTGAAAATGACACTATTAGCTTGAAACGAGAGGTGTGTGGGTGTGTGTGTGTGTGTGTGTGTGTGTCATTGGGGCTTTACGACGCACCCAGTTGCTGAGGCTCTATGGCGTCGCCTGCCTCTCACCCTGGCAGGAAGGGCGGGCACCGCGGGGAAACGAGAGGTGTTTGACGCCCATGGTAGTCATATCCCGCGTGCGTGCGTTGCCTCCCACGAGTGGGCCGAGAGCCCGTGTTGGTCGTCTCCCGCGGTGTTGGCGTGAGTGCGTGAGTCCCACTGCGGGCGGGCCTCCACGAGTGGGCCGAGAGCCCGTGTTGGTCGTCTCCCGCGGTGTTGGCGTGAGTGCGTGAGTCCCACTGCGGGCGGGCCTCACCTGCTCTGACTGGTTTTTCTTCTTCATCTCGAACGAGAGGTTCTCCAGCTCGGCCAGCAGCATCTGGCGCCGGCCGTCCTCCTCCTCCTCCAGCTGCGTCGTCGCAGGCCGGGCGTCGCCGGCGCCGTCGGCTGGACCGGCGCTCTCAGCCTTCTGCGGACGGCGCGCAGCTCACTCACGGTGCTGCCCCGCCCCGCCGCCAGTCATATGCCAGCCGGGGTCAATGTGCTACCCTGGCCCGCTGTCCTTCCGCACGGCTGAACCATGTCCCCTTTCCCTGCCCACCCCACCCCTTTATCACGCTCCAGCGTCTGTAGCCGGGCGCAGCAGAGGTCCACCTCCGACACAGACCAGACCGGTCCGGTCAGAGGGCGGAGCAGCGCAGAGGTCCACCTACGACACAGACCAGACCGGTCCGGTCGGAGGGCGGAGCAGCGCAGAGGTCCACCTATGACACAGACCAGACCGGTCCGGTCAGAGGGCGGAGCAGCGCAGAGGTCCACCTACGACAGCAGACCAGACCAGGACCAGTCAGGAGGGCGGAGCAGCGCAGAGGTCCACCTACGACACAGACCAGACCGGTCCGGTCGGAGGGCGGAGCAGCGCAGAGGTCCACCTACGACACAGACCAGACCAGACCGGTCAGAGGGTGGGGTAGTGCCCGCTCCGAACACCGGATACCGGTCGCAACAGGCGCCCACTTCAGGCACGACACCGGTCGGCTAGTGACGTGTCGTGCTCTCTGTCAGCTGACCGTCAGCGAGCCGCCGATCAGCACTACCTGGCGGCCTGGGCCAGACACCGGCGGGGCGGCCCGCTCTGTCAGCTGACCGTCAGCGAGCCGCCGATCAGCACTACCTGGCGGCCTGGGCCAGACACCGGCGGAGCGGCCCCGCTCTGTCAGCTGTCCGTCATCGAGCCGCCGATCAGCACTACCTGGCGGCCTGGGCCCGCCCTGTCCCGTACCTGCTCCTGGTGCTTCTGTGTCAGGCGCTGCACTTCGTCCTGGTGCTCCTGAATCAGCTGATTGCGGACTTCGCTGATCTGCCTCTCAGCCTCCCGGCGGCCCGCCTCCGCTTCCTTCTTGTACCTGCGGAGGAAAACCAAAGACCATTGGAAATTAACATCCAGACTGTTCACTGTCTACGTATTGACTCACTTGTACACGTACATGTCGACGATGAAATGAGGCTTGCAAAAAGAGACAAAAACAAAACACAAAACGCAGACAAACCCCAAAAGTAACCGATTTGGTTTGTTTGTTTGTTGTCTGTTTTTGGATTAGAGCCCTTCGACCAGAAATGATCATTTCAGGTTATGGGATGAAGGAAAATGGTTAACGGTGGGGCAGACTCGCATACGCCTGGGGGGCCAACCGCCGGGCCTTAACCCGCGCATGGGCGCTGGGTACCCGGTCGGGGTCCCTCCTCCCACGGGGCTCTCCGCTCACTCGTGCCTGACGCATGCAGCCTGCCCCGGACAAGCGGGGTGTCGCGAGGATGCAGGATGAAGCGGGACAGGGGATGGGAGGACTGGATAAGTCGACCGAACGTTCCGCTATTCTTGGGTCCATTCGACATGCTGTGGAAAACTACTACTGTCTGGAAAACAGCCACACTACACCGCACTGACGCAATGCAAGCCAACAAAATATGTGCAAACTGAGATGTTAAAGCAAAGCTTACCGCTCCACCGTCTGCGCCATTTTCGTCAGGTGTTTCCTCTCGAGCTCGGTCACTTCCTTTCTGTGCTTGCGCTCCAGCTCTGTCCTGACATCTCGCGTCTGGGAGGCCAACTTGCGTCCCAGCTGCTGCCTCAAGGTGGCGATGCGGCGCTCAAACTCCACGCGCAGCCGCAGGACAGATGGCCTGGCACCAGATAAAGATGAACAATCAACAACGCCAGGGGCCGGTGATACCAGCGGCTGTGACCGACACACCGTCAGTCGCAGTCGCTTCCAACGGAATTCGACAACGCCAGGGGCCGGTGATACCAGCGGCTGTGACCGACACACCGTCAGTCGCAGTCGCTTCCAACGGAATTCGACAACGCCAGGGGCCGGTGATACCAGCGGCTGTGACCGACACACCGTCAGTCGCAGTCGCTTCAAACGGAGCTGCACCCTAACAAACACTTTATTCTCACACCTGCTATTGTGGTGAGGTGAGCTTCTTTGTAATAAACTTACGCTAATGCCGCATGGACCTCATCGCTACAATAGCAGTGTTCAGAATGCGTTTGGCCCTGAGGCCGCTGGTCACCACATATCAGTTACACAGGTCAGTAAACACAAACGTCACGAGGCAAGCCTGTACAGCGACGTAGTATACGCATTCCTGCGTGCTGGTCACAAACATAGTACACCCCTGGGTAATGCCAAATCCGCACAGTCCAAATACAGCCTGAAATTATACCGGGGTGGGATATATTGCCGAGCTCGTATAATCCTACCCCAGGATAAGCCAGACCGGTAACCCCAACGGGCCATCGATTCCTGAAATACATCTGGCCTATTCCAGTTTACAGGCCTCTAAATCCTGACAGCCCACCGACCATCTTACATCACCAGCCCACAGCAGGTCAATGAACCCCTCCCCTGGCTCCAGGGCGCCTGTCGATACACCGCCGACCCGTGGCAGGCGCCCGGCCGGCGCCAAGTCACTGACCCGACAGTGTCATCGCCGTCGGGCAGGCCGAGGTCGGTGAGCTGCCATCCAGCTCGGCTGTCTCCTCCTGTCCGGCGGCTCCGGAGGCGGCGGCGGCGGCGGCGGCGACCGGATCAGCCCCCGCCGGCTCGGTCCAGCCTGCTGCTGGATCAGACGGCGCATCTCGTCCGAATACCTGACGGACGGAGCGGGGTCAGACGCGCTGCTCATCGGACGGACAGAGGGTCAGACGGACAGAGGGGTCAGACGGCACATCTGACAGACAGAGCGGGGTCAGACGGCACACCTGACGGACGAGGGTCAGACGGCACACATGACGGACGGAGCGGGGTCAGACGGTGTCCAGTCGGCACACTGACGGACAGAGCGGGGTCAGACGGCACACCTGACGGACAGAGCGGGGTCAGACGGCCACCTGACGGACAGAGGCGGGGTCGGACGCCACACCTGACGGTCAGATGAGGGTCAGACGGCACACCTGACGGACAGATGAGGGTCAGACGGTACACCTGACGGACAGAGAAGGGTCAGACGGCACACCTGACGGACAGAGGGTCAGACGTCACACCTGACGGACAGAGCGGGGTCAGACGGCACACCTGACGGACAGAGGGGGTCAGACGGCACACCTGACGGACAGAGGGTCAGACGGTACACCTGACGGACGAGGGGTCAGACGGCACACCTGACGGACAGAGGGTCAGACGTCACCTGACGGACAGAGAAGGGTCAGACGTCACACCTGACGGACAGAGAAGGGTCAGACGTCATACCTGACGGAGAGGGTCGACGTCCAACTGACGGACAGAGAAGGGTCAGACGAATACCTGACGGAGAGGGTCAGACGTCACACCTGACGGACAGAGGGTCAGACGTCGCACCTGACGGACGGAAGAGGGTCAGGCGGCACCTCTGGCGGATTGAGGTTGGCGCAGACCCCCAGCCTCGATCGCCGCCAGAATTATCCATTAATGGTCACTATCTTCACACGCAAAGGCGATTCTCAATATAATGTAGAGGCATGCGATGGACGAGATGATGGCAGGCCGGGCACACAGTGACGGCAGCGTGTGGACACTACAAACTGCAGCCTTTTCGCGCTTGTAAGATTCCGGATGGATACGACGCGCAGATGGGTGCACACGTTAATTGGATGCTTGCTTGCAAAAGACAAAAATGCACCTTGACAAGTAACACGATCCATTTACACTAGTCCTTCCAACATGAGTAACATCTCCAAAATAATAAAAGCCGACTCCGGGAGGATTTCTGTAGCGCTGAAATGGCCTGATTTTGAGCAGCTCTTCCCGGGCTTAGCATCAAGGCCGCTAAAGCCCTTCCGAGTGCTCCCTACTTTACGTTACCAAACAACAGCGCACAAGATCTACTACTTTAATCAGAGGCCGGCCAGAAATACAGGGATTCTTAAAAAGACCTCGCGGCTCGCTGCGGATGTTGCGCAGTATAGCATACCGCACATGCAGGGCCCGCACCGAAACAGTGGCGGCTGGTGCGCGAGGCGATGCCAGCCAACTCATCTGGCAAGTGACGGATGGAGCGGAGCGCACCCAACACCGGCAAAAACGAGCCGGCGCCGCTCAGCACTCGCAACATCACGCTGTCGTCGGACCGTGCCCACAGAGCACACCCGGCTGTCCACACTCACATTTTCTCGGTAAACTTGACCTTCTCCTGGAAGTACTCCCGGAGCCCGTCGAGCTCGTGCTCGTGCGCGGCCACCTGCTGCTGCAGGCCGCTCTGGCGCTGCTCCATCTCCGCCAGCTTCAGCCTGCGGCGGAGGCACGTCTCCACGTCAGTCACCGCTTCCACCACGGAGGGACGTCCCGCAAGAGAAAGAGAAACACGAAGAGAAGAGAAACACGAAGCTCCAGTTTTGCGTCACGGCTTGGACGTCACAATGTCTCCCGAGATGTTTGCCTTACATCATGCGGTGAGCGCGAGTTTTAAATTTAAAAAATCGGGCCACGCACGATGTGGACTCTTTTAGGCAGACGCATCTACACCATGTGCGAGAAAGATCCGACAATGAGGACCTCGGGGGCAGTATGTATTGGCCGCGGCCGCCCGTCAAAGCGCAGCCCCCCGCTTACCTCAGACGAGCCGCTCGAGCCGCCCCCGCCTGTCCAGTAACTCCTGATCTGACCGTGATGCATCGCGCCCTGCCCCCAGCCCTAAATATACCGGCACCCACGCTCCCAGGGCGAGCACAGCCTCGGAGGAATGGCTCCGCTGTCGCTGCTGCACCGTCCACCCGGAACTGGACTGGCGGCTACTCTGGCTACGCTGGCTAGGACGGCTGCGGCTACGGCTACCCTACCGCGGGTGGCCTGCATCCGGTGTACTCACCGCAGCCGCTCGTTCTGCTGGCGGAGGGCGTCGATCACCGCCAGCGGGTCCTCCGCGAGGGCGTCCGCCTTCTGCCGGAGGTCAGCCTCCACCTGCGGGCAGACACATGACGTCATCGCTGGCGCAGCCACGACGGCGGCGACCTCCCGGGTGGCGACGGGGCGGGAGGGGCGCGCGGACGCCCGGTCGGCCCCGCACTGCGTCAGCGCCGGCCGGCCGGGCTCCAGGCCGACGGAGTGAGAGCGGCTGCAGTGGGAGAGCGGCGTGGGCCCGCAGACAGGAATAGACGGCAGGAGCCGGCGCCCGGTGGCCGTAATCCCCGCGACACTTCCTCACGCACTGTACAAACAAGGGCGGCGGGCGCCGTCGTCACGCACTGAGCAGACACGGCCAGGTGGACACAGGCACGCACTGTACAAACAAGGGCGGCAGGCGCCGTCGTCACGCACTGAGCAGACACGGCCAGGTGGACACAGGCACGCACTGTACAAACAGAGGCGGCGGGCGCCGTCGTCACGCACTGAGCAGACACGGCCAGGTGGACACAGGCACGCACTGACCAGACATGGCGACAGACACGGCGGGCAGGCGCATACATGCATTAAACGAACACAGCGAGGTAGACGCCGTCACGCACTAAACAAAAACAGCGAGGTAGGCGCAGGTACGCACTGAACAGACACGGCGAGGTAGACGCCGGCACGCACTGAACGGACACGGCGAGGTAGACGCAGGTATACACTGAACAGACATGGCGAGGTAGACGCAGGTACGCACTGAACAGAAACGGCGAGGAAGTCGCAGGTATACACGGAACAGACATGGCGAGGTAGACGCAGGCACGCACTAACCAAACATGGGCGGCAGACAACAACTCTTTGAACAGATGTAGGCGGCGAAGATGTCACGCACGCACGCAAGCGCGCACGCATACGCACACGCACACGGCGGGAGCAGTTTCTCAACAGACACCAGCCGTAGACAAAGTCATACCCTGAACAAAACAAGGAGCAGGCAGCTATTTATTGAACAGATACGGAACGCGGACATGCCACGTGATACGGGCATGTCACGCATTGAAAACTAGCGTTACAACTACACATACTATGCAACCCACAATCCAAACAGACGGCAGGCATCCACTAAATAAACCAACGCAAATAGCAAATATAGCTCACGATATTACTCACGCATTGGCCAACCACAAATGGGGTAGCAGCGACGCCATGGTGGAAACTTACACAGTGAACATATCAGTCAATGAGGCTGACAAAACATAAAAAACGGCACAAACCACAGGGCCCCACCAATCAACAAACAAGCTGGAGATATGCCTCACCGGCAACGACAGGAAAACAACTCCGGCAAAAAACCGGCAAAGAAACCCATCAATAGCTCCCACAACGGGAGGAACAACTGAGAGAGATATTATTGCACAGGGACAATAAATTACAGCCCGAGAAGAGGGGAACAGGACGCCAGCAGTGTTGGAGCAAAAACTCGATCGGGTCGTGCCGCCCTCACGCCCCACACAAACACGGCGGGTCCGCCGCCGCCGGGCGGTGCGCGCCGACGCCGGTCGGACGCCGACATGTGTCACAGTATGTCACCTGCAGTATGTCGTCCCGCTGCCGTCGCAGCCGGCTGTCCAGCTGTTGCAGCTGCTGCCGGTAGGTGTCCTCCAGCCAGTCCCGCAGCCGGCGAACTTCCGCCTGTAGCCGGTCGCGTTCCTGGTCCAGCGAGTCCGGCTCCTGCCGCCGCGAGTCCTCCTCCCGCCGCGACGCGTCCTCCTGGCCGTCCGCGGAGTCCTCGCCCTCGTGCGGGGCGTGGGCCTCGCGCCGCAGCTGCGGCCGGGCGCGCTGCAGCTCCAGCAGACTGCGCTGTGTCCACCGCACCGACAGCGCCTGAGGACAGCCGTCGCACTCAGTAAACATCGCACAGAGCAGCCCGGCAAGGGGCAACACAAGCGTGGAAAGGAGCATAACGTTACTCGATTGGCGTACGGTTTCAAACACCTATAGGCTGTAGTCACAAAAGCCCATGTTCGTACATGCTGGTGAAAAAAGTTTGCGATGATTTTAATTCCTAGAAAACAGAACCCGATATTTACACGCAGTTCACAAGGAGACAGCGTCAAGACTTGGATACTTTTATGGAGCCGATTGATCGCGGGGAAATCATTAAACGGGTTCGTAACGGCGGCTTTGAAACGTCCACTGCCAGCCAGCTATGGAGCAGTCATATCTCGACCTAGTCGGACAAAATTATTCCATACCAGCTCAGTGGCAGCCAAATCACACCACAGCTGCCGGAGCAGAAGCGGTATTTTCGTCATTTTCTTTCATACAACGCCATGATGCTGTCAAGAATGCTACGTGATGCCTTTCATCAGCACAATACAAAGACTCGTGTTATTTGTTCCCGTTTGCCGAGCGGGTAGCCTGCGCTGACCCGCCGCCCCGGCACCAGGCACCGGTCGGTAAGGACGGCTGACCCCCCGCCCCGGCACCAGGCACCGGTCGGTAAGGTCGGCTGACCCCCGCCCCGGCACCAGGCACCGGTCGGTAAGGACGGCTGACCCCCGCCCCGGCACCAGGCACCGGTCGGTAAGGACGGCTGACCCCCGCCCCCCCTCCCCCCGCCCCGCTCCCCCCCCTCTCCCCGCCCCCCCCCCCCCCGCCCCGGCACCAGGCACCGGTCAGTAAGGACGGCTGACCCGCCGCCCCGGCACCAGGCACCTGTCGGTAAGGGCGGCTGACCCCCGCCCCGGCACCAGGCACCGGTCGGTAAGGACGGCTGACCCCCGCCCCGGCACCAGGCACCTGTCGGTAGGGCGGCTGACCCCCTGCCCCCCCCCCCGCCCCGCTCCCCCCCCTCCTCCCCGCCCCCCCCCCCCCCTCCCCCCCCCGCCCCCGGCACCAGGCACCGGTCAGTAAGGACGGCTGACCCGCCGCCCCGGCACCAGGCACCTGTCGGTAAGGGCGGCTGACCCCCTGCCCCGGCACCAGGCTCCGGTCGGTAAGGACGGCTGACCCCCCGCCCCGGCACCAGGCACCGGTTGGTAAGGGCGGCTGCCCTCACCCCCCCCCCCCCCGCCCCGGCACCAGGCACCGGTCGGTAAGGACGGCTGACCCCCCGCCCCGGCACCAGGCACCGGTCGGTAAGGGCGGCTGACCCCCTGCCCCGGCACCAGGCACCGGTCGGTAAGGATGGCTGACCCCCGCCCCGGCACCAGACACCGGTCGGTAAGGGCGGCTGCCCCCCCCCCCCCCCTCCGCCCCGGCACCAGGCACCGGTCGGTAAGGATGGCTGACCCCCGCCCCGGCACCAGACACCGGTCGGTAAGGGCGGATCACCAGCTTGACCGGTGACGGGCTCGCGTTCTTTGCCTGTCATTTTCACCAATCATTGAGCACCGGACGGGCGGGTCAGAGTGGTGTAAAGACACGAAACCATGGCATGATCAGCAAAGCGAGCGGTTGTCAATAATTTCCTTTGCATTTTGATGAAGATGTTTTCTTAGATTTTGAAAACATTTCGCACTCATCTTCTTCACGTTGGCAGCTAGTCCGTTTGCTTTATTGCATCTAGTGCGAGTGGCTCTATGCACTAGATGAGCAGGTCGTGCAACTTTTAATACGCTAGATCCACCGTGTCTAAGTACGATGAGCGGCTCCTGCCGTGTCTCAGTACCACAGATCCACCGTGTCTAAGTACAACGATGAGCGGCTCCTGCCGTGTCTCAGTACCACAGATCCACCGTGTCTCAGTACAACAGATGACCGGCTCCTGTCGTGTCTCAGTACAACAGATCCACCGTGTCTCAGTACAACAGATGACCGGCTCCTGTCGTGTCTCAGTACAAAAGATCCATCGTGTATCTGTACAACAGATCCACCGTGTCTCAGTACAACAGATGAGCGGCTTCGCCATGTATCAGTACAACAGATCCGCCGTGTCCCAGCACAACAGATCCGCCGTGTCTCAGTACAATAGATGAGTGGCTCCTGCCGTGTCTCAGTGCAACATATGGGCGGTTCCTGCCGTGTCTCAGTACACCAGATGAGCGGCTCCACCGTGTCTCAGTACAACAGATGAGCGGCTTCACCGCGTCTCAGTACACCTGATGAGCGCCTCCTGCCGTGTCTCAGTACAGCAGATGAGCGGCTCCACTGTGTCCCAGTACACCTGATGAGCGGCCCCACCGTGTCTCGTTGGCGGATGGTGCGGCCGCCGACGGGCGGTGATTTCACGGCCAGTGACTCGTCTCCTCATTAGAGTGGCAGTTGAGCCCAATTAGCAGGGCTACGCTGGCCGGCACTAGCCGAGCCAGATCAGGGCCGGCCAAGGTCAGTTGAGGTCGATACCACAGATGTTCGAGGAGCAGCCTCTGAGCAGCAAATAGTTACACGCAAACGATATACCCGTACGGGCACACGCCATGCCATGGCATGTCCGAAAATTCCGGCGTAAATACACCCCTGATCTGGCTGCACGATGGCGGGTGTGACCAGGGGTATGTTGGCGAGGCCAGGGCGCGGCTCCGGCCCCAGCCGGGGCCCGGCTCCGGCCAGCACCGGCCGGGTCGGCACGGGCCATCGGCCGGGCGGGCCGGCAGCGGCCGCCTCCGGCCGTCGGCGCGCACCCGCGCCACGGTCGTCGGCTCGACGTCGGCGTCAGTCGTGCGCCGTCGGTCCAACGGCGTCGACGCGGCGCCGGCGGCGGGCGGGAGTCGGCGCCGAGCGGTGAGTACTGGCGGCGGCCGGCGCGGCGCGGCGCGTCGCCGGCGGCGGGCGGGAGTCGGCGCCGAGCGGTCAGCTACTACCGGCGGCCTGCGCGGCGCGGCGCTAGCGGGGGTCGGGCCGGCCGTCAGCCGCCGGGCACCACCGCAGGTCACTGCACCAGCAGAACTGCCGGCAGCGCGGACCGGACACACCCGCCGGGGAAAAGGCTGCAAGCATGGGGAGGGGGTGGGGTGGTTCAGCGGAGCACCAGGGCCGAGCGTCGTCAAGCGAGCAGAGCAATCTGCATCACTGCGGTGCACTTCCGTATACACATAGCATCCAGAACAAAACTTGATTTCACCGACTCGTTTTGCCATTCAATTACCCACTGGTCGAAAGCTGAGGTTAAATTGATCAGCGTTTATGTTTACGCTGCACCATTTACGAGCACAAATATTTGATATTCATTTGATGAAGCTAGGTCATGGTAGAACCGCGCCCCGCTCGGTCTGGTTGTAACCAGGGGATTCGCGATAAGAGGATTGTGAGAGATCACTCCACGATTCAAATGGTCTCATATTCAGCGCAGGAGAACGGTCGGGGTCTTCCTCAAATTGTCTGAGACCTGATCTTCTTTTCGGGGTCCGGCTTCGGCGAGGTCCCTGAGACCGATTAGAACCGAATCAGATGACAAAGGCTGCTGCTGCTCTTTGTGTCGCTTTCAATGCCACTGGTCAATCCCAATTTAACGACAATTCATGCCTTTCACTCCAACTCAGAAATCATTTTCGGCTGTGGCGGAGCTAACCGGTGAGATTAGCCCGCCAAAGCCAATAACCAGCGAGTGGATGCCATTCACATCCTGATGGCCCTGTCACCGGCAGCGCCCCGGCTCGATGGGAAACGTAATTCGCGAGCTTGTTACCAACACTGAGGCTGGGCCCTTTAGGGTGCATTATGGAGCTCGAAAACTATTCAAATATTGTGATTTGATGGTTGAGGCATCAGTTCTAGATAAATAACTGTGTGGATTAGTCATTATGCCGCTGTAAATTCAAAAAGACATTTTCATAGGAGATCCCTTGACAGGGGCGATTCCATTACCAGCCGGTGTATGGGAGGGAGGGGAGGATGCAGCAATGAACGCTGGAGAGAAACGTCGCTGTGGCAAACAGCCAGTGGAAACGGCCGTGAGCAACGGAGAAGGCGTGAGCAACGGACAAGGCGTGGGACATCGGAGCGTTCCGACGCGTGTTACCCGCCAAACGTTGCGGCGCCTGCGGGCAGGGGGCGCTGGGCGTCCTCGTTTGACGCTGCGTCGGAGACAGAAACTCCAGCCACGTGAGGACGGTGTTGGCTGCCGGCTCGCTGCACGGCCACGTGACGAGGACGGCGGCGTGTGGGCGGGAGGGCGTCACCTCTGGGGTGGGAGGAGACGGCGCAAAGCCTAGCATTGACAGCAGCCGGTACCGGCCCAGGAACACAGTCCCGGCCGGGGCTGTGCTGTGCCCACCGATCGGCGGCTACAACGCTCGGCCACGCCGCGCGCTGAGGCGGCCCTGCGACGTCAGCAGCAAAGGCTGGACATGGCACGCAGCGGCCAGCGCGCAGCCGCAGTCAGCCGCCACAGCAGTCCACTCCTCCGCGGACGAATCCACTCAGCGATGGCTGGCGACGGTGGGGTCGGCTTCAGGTCATCAGAGCGGCCCGGAGGCAGGTTTCCGTTCCGTGAAGATGAAGATGCACCCCCAGCGGAAGCCAGTCACGTGACTCGCCTCATCATGTGGGCCACTGGCTCACTCCTCATGTGTGCGTCTCATCATGTGGGCCACTGGCTCACACCTCGTGTGTGCGTCTCATCATGTGGGCCACTGGTTCACTCCTCGTGTGTGCGTCTCATCATGTGGGCCACTGGCTCACACCTCATGTGTGCGTCTCATCATGTGGGCCACTGGCTCACTCCTCGTGTGTGCGTCTCATCATGTGGGCCACTGGCTCACACCTCGTGTGTGCGTCTCATCATGTGGGCCACTGGCTCACACTCTCTGTGTGCGTCTCATCATGTGGGCCACTGGCTCACACCCTCGTGTGTGCGTCTCATCATGTGGGCCACTGGCACTCACTCCTCTGTGTCTCTCTCATGTGGGCCACTGGCTCACTCCTCGTGTGTGCGTCTCATCATGTGGGCCACTGGCTCACTCCTCGTGTGTGCGTCTCATCATGTGGGCCACTGGCTCACTCCTCGTGTGTGCGTCTCATCATGTGGGCCACTGGCTCACACCTCGTGTGTGCGTCTCATCATGTGGGCCACTGGTTCACTCCTCATGTGTGCGCCGGTGCGAGCTCAGTTTTACCATTCCCCGGCGGCTGGATGTATCGTGTCGCACCAAGCCACAGTACGGTCCAACGCTGGCGCGTTCCAACCCTGGCGCAGTCGCCGAGTGCTCCTCTGAGCACCATTTGGTGTTGTGTTCAGCCGCGGCCGCCGCAGCAGAGGCCGGCTGGAGCCGCGGCCCGGCCGCCGCCGTAGCCCCTCCCTCCCACCGGATAAGTGGCCTCGCTCTCAGTCGAGTGAGTGCTTTCAAGCCGCGGGCCCACACACCCGCACGCACACAAACAGCGGCTCCGACGGTGGCAGTGAGGCACGGAGGCCAAATCTGACGGAAAATGGCGGCGGCGCGCGCGCGCTCCGTGGGCGAAAAGCGGTCCCACATAGCGGGTCAGGGAGATGCCGGGGCTCTGGAGCAGAGCTCGACAACACGGTCCAGAAGGGGCTCAGCCGGACATGGCCGGTTGGGAGACAAGGGTCCGACACGGCGGATTGGGAGAGATCCGTGACCGACACAGCGGGTTGGCAGAGACCCGTGACCGACACGGCGGGTTGGGAGAGACTCGTGACCGACACGGCGGGTTTGGAGAGACCCGTGGCCGACACGCCGGGTTGGGAGAGACTCGTGACCGACACGGCGGGTTTGGAGAGACCCGTGGCCGACACGGCGGGTTGGGAGAGACTCGTGACCGACACGGCGGGTTGGGAGAGATCCGTGACCGACACGGCGGGTTGGCAGAGACTCGCGACCAACACGGCGGGTTTGGAGACCCGTGGCCGACACGCCGGGTTGGGAGAGACTCGTGACGACACGGCGGGTTGGGAGAGACTCGTGACCGACGCGGCGGGTTTGGAGAGACCCGTGGCCGACACGGCGGGTTTGGAGAGACCCGTGGCCGACACGGCGGGTTTGGAGAGACCCGTGGCCGACACGGCGGGTTGGGAGAGACTCGTGACCGACACGGCGGGTTGGGAGGGGCTCGCGACCGACACGGCGGGTTAGGAGGGACTCGTGACCCGCACGGCGGGTTAGGAGGGACTCGTGACCGACACGGCGGGTTAGGAGGGACTCGTGACCCGCACGGCGGGTTAGGAGGGACTCGTGACCGGCACCGTGGGTCGGGCCAGTCCGTGGCCGGGGCGAGCGAGTGCGGACGGCACAAGGATACCGTCAGAACAGTCAGCGGAAAACTAAAACAATTTTCTCCAGAGCCCGCCACCGGCTGCTTCGGACGGAAATGCCAAACTTATCTGGTTTGGTATGCTCCATGTCAAGTGGCATGTGCCTTTGACATAAAGCCAAGTTGGTCTCCGAGTTAGGCAATACTAACGCGGACCCAGAGGCCTCGGGCAGCATTGCTCGAAACCATGGAGCGGCATACTCGGTTCAACCCCACACGACCCGTGTGAACAAAGGTACGCCTGTGCGCCGGTGTATGCAGAAGCTAATTGTCCCGCGACAACGGTCAATGAGCTTGGTTCCAGACTAATCGAACGGTAGTTCGAAGAACCGGTCGGCGCACAGCCACGTCAATGGCCCCCCAAAAATGGAAGTCACTGTTTGAGAACCACCTGCCGTCAGACGTGCATTTAGTCGAGTCGTGAGCCGTGTTTACCTTGAGTCCTGAGTCGTGTGTACCTCGAGTCCGAAGTTGTTTACCTCGAGTCCAGAGTCGTGTTTACCTCGAGTCCAAAATCGTGTTTATCTCGAATCCTGAGTCGTGTTTACTTCGAGTCATGAGTCGTATTTACCTCGAGTCCTGAGTCGTGTGTACCTCGAGTCCGAAGTCGTGTTTACCTCGAGTCCAGAATCGTGTTAACCTCGAGTCCGAAGTCATGTTTATCTTGAGTCCTGAGTCGTGTTTAATTCGAGTCATGGGTCGTATTTACCTCCAGTAATGAGTTGTGTTTACTTCGAGTCCTGAGTCGTATTTACTTCGATCCTCAGTTGTGTTTATTGGGCCGATTTAGCGCGTGTTGTGCAACATAAAGTCACGTTACCTAGCCTAAAACGGTTTAAATCCAATCTTTCAAAAAGGGGTCCCAGAAACGATCTGAAAGCACTTTTATATCACTGGCTTGCCGCATGGATCAATATAGCTAATATGTTTGCACAGAAATTCACACGCCCTTTGACAAAGTATGCGAGGGAGACCATACGCTTTCGCGTGTCTAAACACAGCCAGGCCATTGCCGTGGTCGTGGTGCACAGACATGCTCAACGCGGCCAGTCAGCACATAACAACGACCAATCAACGGCAGCCATCAGACCCCGCCAACCAATCAGCAATGACAACATCACCCCGAGCACCGAATCACATTTGCTCGATCCAAACCCATTACCGCCAGGGGCCAGAGAAGAAGCCAATCGGTTTTGCCTCGGCGGCTTGCGGGGCTCTGTGAGCAACTTCCGCGCCAAGAACCATCAGGCTGCGCACCGCTACCCACTTGGGACAAGTTTTGCAACTAAAACTTTTCGCGATCGCAAAGCCTCAGCGCACCTTACGTTGTTTTTCCACTTAAACCCGGCTCAAGATCGACCAGCCACGTCCCGAGATTGCGACACTCTCAGCCGAAACATTCCTTTCACAGCTCCACATTTACTCTCTGCGCTCTGGTCGTCCGCCTCGTCTTCAGCTGCCTCCCGGGTAGAGGCCTCGGCGCCCCACATTCTCGCCAGCGCTGGTGGAGGCGGACGCGGCCCGGTTGATGCGGGCTGCTAGCGTTTGAACGTCCGCGTCCCCCGCCCCTGGCTCATCTTCACCGCCCAGTATCACAGCGTGGGGACAATTTCGTCAGTAGGCCAGCGCGACGCGTCACACACTCCACGACCCGAGGAAGTGACGCGTCACGCGCTCCGCGGCCCGAGGAAGTGACGCGTCACGCGCTCCACGGCCCGAAGAAGTGAGGCGTCACGCGCTGCAAGGCCCGAGGAAGTGAGGCGTCACGCGCTCCCGAAGCCCGCTGGAATGAACCACCCTCGAGGCCGAATCCGGTCCGACCCAGCCGCTCTCCAGCTGGAGCCGGCACCCCGCCTGCCGCGCCGGCCGAAGGACGACGTGTTGTCCTTTCTCCATCCCAGCGGCGGTGCCGGCCGTCCGGGCGCGGCCGCCCGGCACCGGAGCCGGGCGCCGCAGCGCCGGGGCGCAGACCTGCCGCCCTCCTGCCGCCGGCCGTCGGTGCTGCCAGACGGGCCGCCGCGCGGCACTTCATCCGCGGCCTCGGCGCAGGCCTGCCGCCCTCCTGTCGCCGGCCGTCGGTGCTGCCAGACGGGCCGCCGCGCGGCACTTCATCCGCGGCCTGTCCATTAGTTGGGCCGGCGGTCGTCACACTTCCGACGGCGGAACTGCACCTATCTGGCCATCATAAATATCCATGGCAGTGATATGAGCCGCGCCGGCGCCATTACCGCGGAGCGACGCCCGACGGCCGGAATATGGCGCGAGTTAGGAGGGCTGGGTCATTTCCCAGGGGCCGCCACCGGCCGGGTCGATGGGACAGGTCACCAGGACTCGGGTCTCACCCCGGGGGAGAGCGAACAGCATGTGGCCGGGTGCACGCCCCCGACGCCGTATCAAGAGCGTCCACGGGAATATACGGTTTGATGCGCCACCGAGCACTGAGCCGGTACCAAGCATGAAGGGAATATACGGTTTGATGCGCCACCGAGCACTGAGCCGGTACCAAGCATGTAGCACCACGAGTACCAAGCGAGGACCACAAGCAGTCCCAATAGCCAAGACCAGAGTGAAGGACCGAAAGCAACAAGGGACTTCACTGGCCTCCGTGGCGGCAGGTGTGCGTGGCCAGGCGCCAGGTCGGCACGTGTGTCGGCCTCACCGTCGCCTCGGTCTGCCAGCTGGCTCGGTGGGACCGCCCCCAGAAGGGACCCGTCCGCAGCGGCGTGCGCCGCCGGCCGACGGAGCCATCACAGCGCCGTCGGCCGCCGCCTGCCGCGGCCTGTCACTTCAGAGGCGCCGCCGCCATTAGCCGCTCCGGCAGCTCCTAATGAGGGGGCGGCCGGCCAGTTCGGCGAAACACCCACACCCCGCTGCCGAGTCGCCGACCGAAGCCACCGAGCGTCTGCCGCCGTCTCTTCTGTCATACGCTGTCAGCTGTCGATGGGCCTGGACTCGGACTCGGTCTCGTTGGCGGCAATCCATTCCCAGTCCTCAGTTGACCCGGTCAGCTTGTGATCAGCGGCCTGACACACGTGTTGCGGCCTGACACCACCTGACACCAGCGTTGGTTCAGCCGGCCTGTCATCAGTGGCCAAGCCTCGCGCACGGTCGTGGCCGTATCCGCAATGACGGTCCACCAGCGAGCGCCTGAAGCCTGACGTCACCCGCCAACGGCTGACACCTGACACAGGTCCGGCCGGACGTCACCCGCCAACGGCTGACACCTGGCACAGGTCCGGCCGGACGTCACCCGCCAACGGCTGACACCTGGCACAGGTCCGGCCGGACGTCACCCGCCAACGGCTGACACCTGGCACAGGTCCGGCCGGACGTCACCCGCCAACGGCTGACACCTGACACAGGTCCGGCCGACAGCTCCTAAGTACAAGGCTAACAGGGCCAACGATCCACCTTAAAAACGCGCAGGACCTCGCGGTCAGCTGTTGTAGGCCCAGCGAACAGACACCCTAAACCCGGACCATGGTAGACCACATCAGATCAGACCGGATCAGACCGGATCAGACCGGATCAGACCGGATCAGATCAAGACCAGACCAAATCAGACCAGACCAGACCAGACCAGACCAGACCAGACCAGACCGGACCAGATCAGATCAGATCACACCAGATTAGACCAGATCACTACACCACACTAGATCCCCCTAGACTAGACTGGACTAGACTAGACTAGACTAGACTAGACTAGACTAGACTAGACTAGACTAGACTAGACTAGACTAACCGGGACCGAACCGGAACGGACCTAGGAGAAATCCTGGTCATATACCGGACAAGAACAACCTAAGCGACTCCTGCGGAAACCTCCCACGGATGAGACCGCCGCCTGCTTCGGACACACCTGCCGCCGGGGGGCGGTGGCGGACCATCAGAGAGATGAGCTGACGGCAGCAGCCGTGATCAGCGTCACCCCGCCGTCATTACGAGAGGACGTCATCAGATCAAGGCGGCCGCCGTCGTTACCCCGAGAGGACGTCATCAGATCAAGACGGCCCGCCGTCGTTACCACGAGAGAACGTCATCGGATCAAGGCGGCCGCCGCCGTTGCCCTGAGAGGACGCCATCAGACCAAGGCGGCCGCCGGCGTTACCCCGAGACGACGTCATCAGATCGCGCCTCTGAAGATGAGAGGGCGGATCACAACGCCCGTCCAGTCGGGGCCGCTGGTGCGGGCTGGTCCGGGGACCGCCCGGCGGTGAGCGGACGGCGCGAGATCGGCCGCGGCTGAGCCGGTCGGCCGGAGCACCGCCGAGTCGGACCGGCGGTGCCTGCCGCCCGCCGCCGCCCAGCCCGGAGTTTCCGCTGGCCGGTCGGTCGGGCGCCGTCGGTCGATAGCTGCGCACGGCCGGCGGCCGCGGCCGGGGTGAGACCGCGCCGCCCGCCGCACCGGCCGCCCCGCCGCTGCACATCGTTCATACGGCGCGTAGCGTGCCGCGCCACCAGCGCGTGCTGACGAGACCCGGGCCGGCCTGCGCCGCCGCCGCGCGACCCTGTTGAGCGCGCTTGCCGTCCCCGGCACTGGCTGGCAGTGCTGACAGGCGCGTCCAATGCCGCCGCGACTCATCGATACACGGCGGGCGCCGACTGAGCTGGAGCCGCACGGCCCACCACCACACTGGACGCGGCAGGTGACCAGCATTTCGGCTACAACACCGCGTGATCCGAGGGGGTGCCAGATAACACGTGATGTGTCAGCTGACACGTGGTGTGTCAGCCGGGCACTGGTCGGCACCGGTAGCCGATCACCCGCTCCCATGCCCGCGTCCGAGCCGCCACTACCGTCGGCAACGGCTGCGGCGCATGGCGCGCCCATTACGCATCTAATATTCATGGCGTGGCCGCGGGGCCGCGCCGCGGGCCCGCAATGGTGTCCCGTTAACGTCTGGCCGGCGGATGATGTAGTGACAATAACTGCGAGATAGTGGCTGTTCTCCCGTGACACATATGGCGCCGTAAATTCCAGCACATGCCCATGGTGACAGCGGGGCGTGTGTTCAAGCATTTACTTGTGCATAAAACGACTGTAGCCACGCCTTTCGTATAAACCTGCATTTTGCACGGCATGCCCACGGAACACACAAAATATACGGTCAAGGATATCTCCATACATCACTGGAGCACCAATGCATCTACTTAGATCAGCCTGATACATTGTTTCTATCGCGGCGCGTCGGATTGAGCGGCAGCGGTTCAATTTTATTCTCCCGTCGAATCCCTGGCGATAACGGCAGCGGCCGACAGCCGACACCGTCGCCGCGACAGCCAGTGATGTCGCCATGACAGATGTCCGTGTCGCCGCGACAGTCGACACCGTCGCCGCGACAGTCAGCGGTGTCGCCATGACAGATGTCGTTGTCGCCGCGACAGCCGACACCGTCGCCGCGACAGCCAGCGGTGTCGCCGCGACAGCCGACACCATCGCCGCAACAGCCAGCGGTGTCGCCATGACAGATGTCCGTGTCGCCGCGACAGCTGACACCATCGCCGCAACAGCCAGCGGTGTCGCCATGCTAGATGTCCGTGTCGCCGCGACAGTCGACACCGTCGCCGCGACAGCCAATACCGTCGCCGCGACGGTCAGTGGTGTCGCCGCGACAGCCGACACCGTCGCCGCGACAGCCAATACCGTCGCCGCGACAGACAGCGGTATCGCCATGACAGATGTCCGTGTCGCCGCGTCAGCCGATACCGTCGCCGCGATAGCCAGCGGTGTCGCCATGACAGATGTCGGTGTCGCCGCGACAGCCGACACCGTCGCCGCGACAGCCAGCGGTGTCGCCATGACAGATGTCGGTGTCGTCGGCGCCGCGGCGGCCCTTCGAGCCGTCGGCCGCTGGCCGCGCTCTCCGCCGCCGCTTCGTTCGGCGGCGGAGAGCGCGGCTGCTCCTGGCCCATCGTCACGCCGTCACGTGCCGGCTTCGTTTTGCACCCGCTCCCCGGGCGCCGCCGCCGAGACATGGGCGCACGATCTCGCGATACGGACGGCTATGACAGGCGCCCGCCGCCCGAGACCCGCTGGACTCTGGCTAGGCTGCTGTACCGCCACACTCGGCCCCAGACCAGCTAGCCCCTGGCAAGGCTGCTGTACCGCCACACTCGGCCCCTGATCCGCTGGTCCCTGGCAAGGCTGCTATACGGCCACACTCGGCCCCAGTCTCGCTGGCCCCTGGCAAGGCTGATGTACCGCCACACTCGGCCCCTGATCCGCTGGTCCCTGGCGAGGCTGCTATACGGCCACACTCGGCCATAGACCCGCTGGCCCCTGGCGGGCCGCTTTACCACCACACTCGGCCCTAGACCCGCAGGCCCCTGGCGAGGCTGCTGTACCGCCGCACTCGGCCCCTGATCCGCTGGTCCCTGGCGAGGCTGCTATACGGCCACACTCGGCCATAGACCCGCTGGCCCCTGGCGGGCCGCTGTACCACCATACTCAGCCCGAGGCTCAGGAGGGCCTTGGCGAGGCCGTTGTTCCGCCACACTCAGCCCAGGGCTGCGCCGACTGCTGGCCCCTGGCGAGAACGCTGCACCGTCACACCCTCCAGCGCCTCTCCAACCGTGGCCAGACTCCGCCCCAGCTGTAACGCAACCGGTCAGGACTATTTTCGTCTGCGCCTCGCGAGGGACGCCACGTACCCGCAGGCGACTTGTGTACACTAAACAGCGATTAATGCACCAGGCTGCATCGGGTTGGCCCAGCTGGACAGAAGCTTCCGCTGATGCTATTAGATTTCAGGGGACTGATTGTGTGCAATGTTCTACAACATTTTTAAACGTCCTAGGACATTTTGTACAAACATCCAGAACTCCAGCGCCCTTAGGAACGCTCTGTGAGCGCCAAGCATTCAGCTGGCTTGGGCAAAACCGTTCTTAATTAGTGGCATTACATGAAGCAGCCCGCTCCAAACTTCTACAGTTCCTTGTAAACGTTTCCAAACTTTCACAGTTTGTTTAAGATTGCATGCGGCAAGGCTCTGCGCACAAACAACCCCTGAAAGCGCCGCATCACCGGCGGACGGTACAGATGGTAGGTCAGTCCCATCAGTCACCAGGTCACCCATCAGTCACACCCCGCACCAGGCGGACGGGGCGCTCAGGGCCGCGCCAGAGCATGTGGGCCGCGTGTCCGGGCTGTGCCAGCTCTATTCCAGCGACGGCCCAGAATACCGTAACAAAGCATTGTTAGCCAGCGCTCCTTATCTGCCCTCCCCAGAGATGCCAGATTTATGGAAGACTAAATGTCTAACTCACAAACTAGCCCAGAGGTAAGGCTTTTCTGCGAAAATCTTCGAGATTGCATTCTGCTGAAGTTCACCATCTCTTTCAGCTAATCTTCGTCCTAACTCATAACTTATCTGAGTTACCTAGGTAAGATTCTTAAAAGTCCCAACTTATTCCCTCTCACGTTGTTTTGACGCATATCCCGTGACAAAGACCCACACTCCGTGAAACCGTGAAATCGTGAAAGGCGGAACTCCTGTCGAAAAACTCACCGCCAATTGTCCGCCACGCCAGAAGCGATGTCCCGTGCGGAACCAGGCCCCGGCCATCAGACTCCAACAGCCCCATCTTCGGCTCTGACCTTCGATAGACTCGCTGCCGGAAGAGCGCAGATCACCGGCAAAACTCGGCCGTCCGGGCGTGATCGCCGTAATGAATCGGCGCCGCCGCCCTTTGGCGCCGCCTCGTCATTTCCCGGGGCGAAATTGAAAGCCGGAACGGCCTCGGCGCCGAGAATGGAGCCGGCGCGGCTGGCCGTCGAGCTCTGAGTCTTCTGGGCCGGCGGCCGACGGCGCGGCGCCGAGCAGGCCGGCGGATTGGAGCCGGCTCAGCGGCTTGGGCCGGCACATCTCTCAGCCCGCCGGCAATCCGGCGCCGATCGGCCGCACATATTGGAAACTCAGGCGGCCGCCCCGACAAATGGGCCGCGCCACACCTGTCGGCGGCGTGACGTCACGGGGTCAGCCCCACGTCCGCCAATCGGGCCGCGCGACACCTGTCGGCGGCGTGACGTCACGGGGTCAGACCCACGTTCGCCAATCGGGCCGCGCGACACCTGTCGGCGGCGTGACGTCACGGGATCAGCCGCGCGCGGAAGCCTATCGGGCCGGGAAATGAGACCTGACTAGAACAGTTTCTGACGAAGTGGTGGTGACTGGACCAGGACTGTAAGATTTGGGGATACTCACTTGTGGAACCACAGTACGCGTGCATAAACTGGAAAGAATTTACCTCAAGGAAACGAAATTCTGCGATGCCATTCTCAAAGCCTGTATCATCACCGTTATCCCGAGTCGTACCGCCATAGAGCGTTTGCTAGTTCCCAGATTGTTTCGGCGCAGCTGTCGCCTCGCAGGACAGCCTTTAGTCCGAAAACTTTTACCAGTGGCGACTGTCTTGTTGAGTATCCCATACAGCCTCCAAGGCTCGGCCGCTGTCGCTGGTTCCCGTCCACTCAGTTCTGACCTTTGGTGTGCCTTGGCCCACACGCCGACTTTGGCCCTGGCGACCTAACGATGGCCTCCCGGCAAACGCGCATCGCCCTGGGGGATCCCGATGCGACCGATGAGCCCCGGGGGATCGCCCGGTCGATAAGGTCGACGTCAGAGGCCAGCTGGCACCCGACATCACCATTAGTGGCATTAAAAGTCTGCGGGCGGCTAACATTCGTCACATACTGCGCGGATAACAACGGAATCATCAAGGACAGGAGACTAAAAGTTCTGCAAAACACACAAATGACACTCGGATTTCTGCGTCCATGGGTGATTTTCGGTGTTAACCCACTTTTCCTTGT